>NC_051258.2:11701224-12046656 GCF_015237465.2 Chelonia mydas | reverse complement strand
CAAATAAAGGGAGCAGGAAATGGCCCTAGATGGCCTAATGGACCATTCCCATCTCTAGCTTTATTGTCACACTATGATATGGTTCTATAGTCTGAACCTTCTTGGCCAGATGGGGGATTAGAACACAATTTCACTGAGCTCCTGTCTCATTCCCACAAATTTCAGGGCCCAGTACGATTCTACTGAGTACTCGGCTTCTGTTGTTCCCAGAAGATATTGTGAGTTTGATAAACTCCAGGTTGACTTCAATGGGATCAATGTTTGGCCAGTGCTGTGTGCTGCTTTTGGGAACCCCAGTCCCAATACTCACATTGTCCAACAAAGTTTTTTTAATAATTTCTCAGTGGTATCATTTCCATCTAACAATTAAAACAAGCACCTGTCACTGATGGGAGAGGTGAATGTCAGCAGCGGCCCATTCATTAGCTATCTCCTCTTCATCTCACACCATAACCTCACCTTGGCCTCCCTACCCCCAGTAAAACATAAAACAGGAAAGGATGGAGAGAAGGAACAGTAACAATAGGGCCTATGTACTTTGAAATGGGATCATCTGTTGGAATGAGCTTAGACTCCCATTCATTTTTCAAATGTATGGGGGGTATTGGTAGTGATTTTAAATTCATACACATCAGCTGGGCCATGGCTCCTGTCTATAGGGGATCCATGTGGCCAGACTCATCCCACTTACACAGATGTAAATCTGGACTAACTACCAAGCCAATGGAGTTATTTGGATTGACACCAGCAAATCAGAGATCAGATCCAGCCTACCATCTCCCAAGGGGGAGGCACTACTGTCTGGTGATTAACACAGACAGGCCAGTTAACAAAAGCCCTGATCTTCCCAGTAAGCATAAGAAATACTGCCTCTAAGACATGAACTGTCCATGGCTGCTACTCCCAGGACAGTTTGACTGGTGCTGAAAGTCCCCCCACTCTTTCTTTCAGAGGGACGAAGGCCCTTGCCCTTCCCTCATTCTAGCGCTGTCTGAGGGTGCTGCTTCCCTGCTCCAAATCATGGTGGAGAAGTCAGCCACAGGTTCCCTCCATCATACTGCCTAGGGAGGAAGACCATTCCCAGCCATGCTGCCTAAACTCCACAGCTTCCCTTGGATTTTCAGCCATCACTACCTCAATAGCCATGATCTAAAGTCTGTCTGTTACTCAGACTCATGGGCGAATGATTGGCAGCCTGATTGCCTCAATGGGGCAGGGGGAACAGGGCTCTGTTGGCTGTTTCCATGGATTCTGACCTTCTCCTTGAGGTTGCAGTGTTCTTTAAACAAGTACTAGTGCTCTATCTAGGAATGGTCCAAACCACTTCAGGAACACTCCAAACTATGCCGACTGAGGCCATTCGCAGTACTGTAGTAAACATATTACTAGAGTATTAGTGACATTATTGCAAGTTGTAGTGCTCTGGGCTACTGATATTACTGCAGGACCTGCACTGTACTAATACTATTGTAAGTTGCACTCACTGGGGCCATCAACAGTGCTATAATATCACTACTGAAAACCAGAAATATCTTGGCTGTTTGGTATTACTGCAGCAGCACTATTGCAATACTTTAATGTTTGGGTCCATAGGTACTATACTAACCGCACTGTAATCAAATTATAAGTTGTAATGTTACCAGCCATTCACAGTACTGTAGTATTAGTACTCTGATCTGCAGTGATCTCAGCCACTCAGTACTGCAGTAAAACTGCTCTAAGCTGGAATGCTCAGCCACAAACAGCATTGTAGGAACAGTACTCTGATCTGGAGTCCTCTCTGCCACTTGCGGCACGGTGGGAACAGTACTCTGATCTGACTCCCAACCACTCAGTGCTCCCAACCACTCAGAGTACAGAGTACTGTAGTAACAGTATTCTGCTCTGAAATGCTCCCAGCCACTTGCAGTACTGCAATAACGCTGCTCTAGGCTGCAGTGGTTTGGGTTAGTGTTGTAGAATACTGTAGTATTTTTTTCCTGGCCAGATCTTTCCTGAGGCTGGGAGTTGGCTCGGGTGCTGCTTGCCCTGAGTGCAGGCTCTCCACACCCTGCTGTCTCCCCGGTGTGGCCCGTTTCGTCTCATTGCGCTCCTGCTCGCCCCCACCCAGTCGCGCACATGGCTTTAATGTTTTTATTACCTGTTTGACTCGCTGCCTTATTGCTTCTCCCCTTAATGGGGCCGTAACCGTGGAAACGAGGAATAAACGGCCACCAGAAAATGAGATGATTAAACAGGTCACCCTGGCAAAACAAACTCTGTGTTCACAGAACCCAGTGGTGTATGCAGCGCCAGCCCAGGGGAACACAGGGCTGGGCTGCGGGGGACTGGCAGGCAGAGACACTGCTCTTGCAGGGGACACGGGACTTAGAGAGCTCCTGCCTTAGAGGGTGGGACTGCCTGTCCCTGGAGGATGGGGTTGTACACCTCTCAGGTTTGAGGAGCCATGTCCTCACTGGGAAGAGAGCAGACAGTGGGGACTGGGCAAGTCCTGCGGCAGAGGAAGTGACTGGTGTGAATGTAAACAAAGCCCAGGTCTGGGTCAGTTCAGAACAAGGCCTCAAAAGACTTACACCTGCACCTTGCCCTGAGTCTCTGCCATCATTGCCATGTTAATCTCCCCACAGGATTCAGAGACCAGAGATTCAGAGATTCTGAGATTCTGATGGCCTCTTGTTTCTGGTTCCCTTAGGCCTTGCCCCCACAGTGTCGCTCCTACTGGTGAAGCTGACCAGTGGCTGCAGAGAGTGGAACATTTTCCACATAAGTCCAGACAAAGCCACAGACACTAATCTTGGACATCAATGAACTAGGGACATGGCTGGGAAAGGAACCTGCTTTCCTGTCATCAATCCTCCTCCAGCTCCAGCCCTGAAATAGGCTTGTGTGCAGATCCTTTCCTAGACCCTTCCTCCCCTTCCACCTCCTCTTCCTCCTGGCTGTTACTGGTCTTCAATCTGGGCTGTCAGCCACAGCTTCTGTGGGCACAAATAAAGCCATGACCACAAGATTTCAGGTCCCAGACCCTGACACTCAGACTGCAGCCATGCTAGGAAGGTGGCACGGGGCAAAGCCGTTGCCTCGGACCTATATCAGGGACATTCTATGCCAGCTGCCTGCCAAATACCACCTGCCCACCCATGCATCCTTCTCTCTGTGCAAAGTTACTCTGCCTGAACTCGACTTGTTTCTAGCTCCCTGTCCTACTCTGTCGCCCAGGTCACCTTGACCCTGACGGAGGTGTGGTTTACTAGGAGCAGACAATCTTCTCAGGAGATCTTGGCCCAACAGTTAACAGGGTAGAGGAATCTCCCTGGGGGCTTTCTGCAAATCACCAGGGTGTGACAGTGAAGCCCTAGACCCCACTCTACGAGTTACCTGACCCCTGGATGGAGGGTACACGTCCAGCACTTCAGGGCAGGAGCTGTAGCCTCCTATATATGGCTGAACATAGCCTAGCACATTGGGGAGCCACCACAAAATGGAGAACTAATAAATATTCTCAGAATTTAAAAAGCACCAAACCAATGACCACTGTCCTGACCTGAACCCCATTATTATTATTATTTATGTTTATCACGGGCAGCGGAGTAAGCTGTGGCCTGGCTGAGATCAGAGACAACCGGGCTGGGTGCCGCACAGGCAGAGTAAGAGACAGCCCCTGCCCCAAGGAGCGCACAGTCTAACTGACAAGACAACCGCGGGGCGGGGCAGGGGGCAAGACACACGCAGAGGGAACACCATAACAGCTGCCGTTGCCGTGCTAGTGCCATGGTGTTTGGTGAGGTCTGTGGGGGGGATCCGCTAAACAGCAAAGGAAGGCAGGGAGGAAGAGGGGCTAGGGCAGGGGGAAGAGGGCGAGTGTGAGGGGCAGGTGGGGCTGAGGTGAAGAGGTCATGAGGGAGGGAGTGGGAGCGGGTTGGAGCCCACAGCCGATCAGCGCCACTCAGGGAACAGCCATCAGAACCATGGGAAAGACTGATACCATCAGCAGCATCCCATTGTCCCTGCTGAAATGTCTCCCACACTGCTGTGGCAGCCTCACTCTCTGGCGGGCTGCAACCTGCAGGCTCTTTCCCCAAGGCCACAGCAGTCCGAGTGCCCCCAAACAGGTGTCTCCTCTGCACAGTTCTAGGCCTAGGGAGTACTGTGGGGAGAGGTGGCCCCATTTTAGCCCCTTCCCCCACTCAGTCCTGCAGACCTAGACCTAGCCTCAATCATACCTAGGGTGATCAGATGTCCCGATTTTATAGGGACTGTCCCGATTTTGGGGGCTTTTTCTTATATAGGCACCTATTACCCCCCACCTCCTGTCCCAATTTTTTACACTTGTTATCTGGTCACCCTAGTCATAGCAGCAGTTCAAAGTATGACCCAACCCCTAACCCCAACAAGCCAGGGATATCTTAAAGCCAGTACCAACAGACCTTCCCAGCACAAGGGACTCAGCTCGCTCAGCCTAGCAACATTTAGCAGGTTACAGAAAATCCAACCAAGGCTCCCCCGCAACCAGATGCTGGCTTCCAGGCCTAACCAGAACATTCCCCCAAAGCGTCACCGCCCCCACAGGCCAGCATTAGTCCACCCCAGAAGGGCTAGGAGTAGGCAGGAGTTTCTATTGCCCCCACCATCCCTCCCCTTGCCTCAGCTGGAGCATAGGAAGCTAAATCTGGTTCTGAGCTCCCGCCACCAATCACCAGCTCAGAGGCTGCAAATTTTTCAACACAAAATGTTCTTGAAAATAAAACAAAGCAAACAAAAAGCAAACAAGTGATGTCACAAACCGTCCTCCAAAGAGGCTGGGATCCTGCCAAAATCTACATCCCGCCCCTACCTGTCCCAGACCTGGAGCTCCCAGGAGCCAAAAGGCTGCAGAGAACAGACTCACAGTGACAGAAATAACATCATCAGACACTCGCAAGCTTGCAGCAGTGGAGATGAGGAGACAATTGCTTGGGGTGTTTGGGCTGGTGACTTCTCTTAAACAGGCGCATGGTTTACAGAAAGGAAAAGTTTGACGGGCCCGCCTCTTTGTATCAATTTGAGTGGTATTTCAGTAGTTAGGTGGGAAAGTCACAGAACTCAAAGTCCTCTAACTGGGAGGAGTTTGCTCATCTGAACAGAGGCAAGTGAGAAGGGCAGGAAAGAAGAAGAAGGAAGGAGAGGTACAGAGTGGCAGCCAGCAAGCGAGAGCAAAGCAGTGTTATCCCTGCTCTGGAGTGGCCTGGACCCTTGAGCCCTGGGAACTCCCCGGCAGCTTGCTGAGTTCCACAAAGCGATCGGAAAGGATCCAGCCGGACAGTGTTTCCATTACAAAATATTCAACTGAAAGAACAAACCAGCCCCTCTCCACGCCCCCCAACTCCCTTCTACCCTGGTTGCTCCCCACGAACAGCTGCTCCCACCTTCAGGACACACAGACACAGTAATTATTCCAGGAGCGGCCTCCTTCCTCCTCTGCCTGTTGTGCAGGGTGCCACTTTGAAACAAGCATGGGAAGGGGAGCGTCAAACAACCTCAAGATGCCCTGAACTCCCACTGAATCATCCGGCAGGAAGAAGGAGTAGGGTGACCAGGTGTCTATTTTTTTACCAGAACTTCCAGTCGAAAAGGGACCCTGGTAGCTCCAGTCAGCACCGCCGACCAGGCTGTTAAAAGTCCAGTCAGCGGTGCTATGGAGCTAAGGCAAGCTAGTCCCTACCTGGGTTGGCACCGCGCTGCATCCAGGAAGCAGCCAGCAGGTCCAGCTCCTAGGCGGTGGGGCCACAGGACTGCGTGCGCTGCCCACCCCCCCCAGCACTGACTCCGCACTCCCATTGGCCAGGAACCTCGGACAATGGGAGCTGGGGGGGCAGTGCCTGCATGCGAGGGTAGCGTGGTGCAGAACCGCCTGCTGCACCTCCACCTAGGAGCCGAATCTGCCGGCTGCTCCCGGGGCGCAGTGCGGTCCGCGGTGTCAGGACAGGCAGGAAGCCTGCCTTAGCCCCCACGCTGTGCCGCTGACCGGGAGCCACTGTAGGTAATTCTGTGCCCCAACACTGTGCCTCAACATCCTGCCCAGCCCTGAGTCCCTCCAAACCCGGAGCCCCCTCCTGCACCCAAACCCCTCACCCCCAGCCCCACACGAGACAGCACCCCCAGATGGAGCCCTCACCCCCCCTCACCCCAAACCCCTGACCCAGCCCAGAGCCCCCTCCCATACCCTGAACCCCTCTGCCCCACCCCCCAGGCTGGACCCCCCCCATACCCCAATCCCCTGCCTCAACCCGCAGCCCCCTCCCGCACCCTGAACCCCTCATCCCCAGCCCCACCCCAGAGCCCGCACCCCCAGCTGGAGCCCTCACCCTCTCCCGCACCCCAACCCCCTGCCCCAGACAGGAGCCCCCTCCCACACCCTGAACCCATTTCTGGCCCCACCGCAGAGCCCTCACCCCCTCCCACACCCCAAGCCCCTGCCCCAGCCCAATGAAAGTGAGTGAGGGTGGGGGAGAGCGAGCCAAGGAAGGGAAAACATAGTGAGCGGGGGGCAGGGCCAGGCCACGGGGAAGGGGTCGTGGGCTCAGGGAAGGGGTGGGACTAAGGTGTTTGGTTTTGTGGGATTAGACAGTTGGCAACCCTGAGGAGATGGGGGAGCCAGGCATGTGCTCAAGGAATTACACAGCAGGCGGGGGGGGGGGGGGAATTCTAGAAAAGCTGGGCATGTACCCACAGAATTACACAGCAGAACTGGGGTAGTGGGTGACCAAACCACCATGCATGTGCCCACAAAATGGCAGCCCAAAGAAAAGAGGCCTGGGAGAGGGTGGTGGCGTGGGATCTGGAGAAGCCAGGGCTGCTCTCAGTAGAGAAAGGGGCACTGGCAGGACCGCAAGAGAGAGGAGCTCTGATGCTCAGGGACTCCTGGAGGGGAAGAGGAGAGCTCCCACAGGTGAGACAGTCCAACATGTGGATGTGCACAGGCACTGCACTGGCAAACACCTTGTGGAGAGGTGGAGCTGCTTTAATGAGAAGATGCATTTATGACTCAGGCCTCAAAGGGATCAGGACTTTTTTATTATTATTATTATTTTATTTTTCCATCATAAATTCCGCCCTAGGATGCCAGGTTTTTCTGGAAATACCAGATGAGGACTAGTGGAGCTGCCTGGCTTTTGATGGTTTCCCAGGTTGGGAAGCTGCTGTACATTCCACTTCCTAGTTTTCCCTCGGCTCTGCCTATGCCACTGGCAGCTGTTCTCCAGGGAATCCCAGGCCAGGGGGCTGCCGTCCCAGGAATCACCTCCATTTACTAACAGGTACAGTGACACCATTCACAACAGTAACAGCCTGCTGGAACTTTGCCCCTTTCGTCCCAGGATCTCACAGGCCTTCCAAAGACCCTTCTGCTGAAGCCATGAATGCTAAGGAACAGGAACAGGACAGAGGGAGCCCAGAGAGGACCCAAGAAGGCAGGAGGATTGTGCGGATGGGGTGCAGAAGTAAAATCCACTCTGCCTGGGGGAAGCAGCAATTCCTGGCCCTAGCCCTACACTCTGCCCATGGACAGGCCATAGCCCTAATTCATTTATTCCCATTGCTGAAGTACCCATCCCTGGCTTGGGGCTGCACAGGTGGCATGTTGTTATCCCCATATTATCAACAGGGAAACTGGGGCACAGAAAGAAGGGAAGTGATGGGCCCAAGCCAGGAATAGAACCCAGGTCTCCTGAGCCCCAGACCTTAACCACTAGGCCTCTCTCCCTCCTCAGTTTACACGGTCACATATGGCTGTCTCCTCTGCAATTACTAATGCAATTACACAGCCTCCCCCAGCCAAGAGAAGGGATCCAAAATAACACAGGGGAAAGGGCCCTCTGCCATACTCAGACTTCATTCCTGAGACCCTTCATTCCAGCAGCCCTTTGGCCTCCGCTCTGGTAGTCAGCAAGATGGTCCCCATCGCATGCGCACCCCCTCCCCGCCCGCATCCTCCTCCCGTTCCATGCAGTTTGACACTCCACCCCGGTGTGTGCTTGATGCTCTGCAGATGAGACTGGCTGGCAGCGGAGATGAGGTGGAAGGGGGTGCAGGGTTCCTTAGCTCTGAATCTCCTCCAGGGCCAGCTGTGCTGAACGATCCCCAGTCTCCCCTCGGCTGGAAGGTTACCTGCTTTCTTTAGAAAGGGGCTGACTGGAACAAGTAAACTGAAGTGGGGAAGTACTTAACAGGCCAGGCGCCTGGGCGCTTTAAAGATCTCTCCCCAGCCCATGCTCACATACATGCTGGCACCCCAGACACTCACATGTCATGCAGACCCTTGTGGTCCTGACGAAGACCAGGACTAGGGCTCCTACACAGACCCCTCCTTGGTAGCTTCAGTAGTGTCTAGTCTCAGGGCAGCTCAGGAGCTACATCACAAAAGCCACCAGCACTACTACCGTCTCCACTGGTAGCAACCTCAGCAGAGGCCAAGGAGCGAATGTGCCAAGAAGGCCGAGCTCCCCTCTTATTCATCAGGCCAGACTTGAGACACACTGGCCCAGATGGCAGAGTGCAGAGGAACCTCACATTGTACAGGCCATGCTGGGCCTGTCCTATGGGTAAAGAGATGCCTTCAGGGTCCAGGGCTTTGATGCCAGCCCCATTCTCACAAACACACACAAACTAAAACACTGAGACACCAACCTCTCCAGAAACAGAATCAGCGAAGAGAGGGCTCAGCACAGTACGTGTGAGTGTACAATAGCATGTAAGAGGGAGTGTGTCCAGAGCATGGGTGTGTGTGTATGTGTACAGCACGGCTGTGTGCAGAGTGTGTAGAATGTGTCCAGAGCAGATGTGTGTGTGTATGTGTACAGCATGGCTAGGTGTGTGTGTAAAAGAGTGTGGAGGATTGTGTCCAGAAGAGGTGCATGTGCAGCGCAGCTGGGTGTGTGCATACATGAATGTATAGGTGTGTCTGGAGCAGGTGTGTATGTGTGCAGCACGGCTGGGGGTATGTGCACATCTGTGGGTTCCACTTGCCCCCAGACACAACTGTGCAGATCTTTACTTTTTACTTCATTTCACAAGAGGCTTTGCTGAAACAACCCCTCTCACAATTCACAGGGGGGCATGAGTAAATCATAATTTCACACCCAAAACTGGGAATGGGGGATCCAAATTCCACACTGGGCCAATGACTGCTCAGAGGTGCTGTGGGCACTTAGGCCAGCAGGTGAATTGCACCCAATGCTTCCCATGCCTTTCCTCTGTCCCATTTTCATCCTTTCTGCCCTTCCAGGCTGTACGTGGTGCTCAGCTTTCCTTCTGAGCCTGAAACTGCCCCAGGACTGGAAGCTCCAAACACTTTCCCACCTCAGGAACATTTTAAGTTTGTGTTTTTCAGCGGCTGACAGCTGCTCTGCTCTGTACCTGGCACCTGAGTCAGGACTCCAGCCCCCAAATCACCAGGGAACCTCCAATGCAGCCAGAAGATGAGGATGGGAAACCTCAATGGTCCCTAGGAAAGGACTTCAGGAACTTTAAAGAGGGACATGTTGTAACCAGGTGAACTGCACGTTTACTTTTCAATGGGGCTGTCAGGGAAGCATCTGGCAGAGGAAGAACCCCACCAGATCCCGCTGCTGCTGCGCTGTCAGCTACTTTCCCCGTGGGCCAAAGGACAGGGATACTTCCAGTACCTGTGTGTCCAGATGGAAAGGGAGTCTCCCGAGAAACAGGAGGAAGGGTAGTGCTGGTCCAGTGGGATGCTGGAGAGACTGGGGGAGCTGTGAGGGTCTCATTTATGGACTCAGCACCAATGAGCCCAAAGGAGGGAGGAAGAGAGGGTTTGGAGTTTGTGGGAGGGAACAATATATTCATACCCATCCAGCACCCACTGTACCAACCAATCCAAATCCACACCCATCTGGCCCAGCCCTGCACCCTTCCAGCATGCTGGCCCAGCCCTGCAGCCATCAGGCACGCCCGCCCTACCCTGCACCCTTCCAGCATGTAGGCCCAGCTCTGCACCTGTCTGGCCCAGCCCTGTACCCATGCAGCATGCTGGCCCAGCCCTGTACCCATTCAATGTGGAGCCAGTGTATGTTCCTGTTCGTCTGCATAGTTCCTTAGCCCAGCCCTGTACCCATCTAGCCCCCAGTTTCCCTACTCAGCTTGGTCCTCATATGGCCCATCCAGTATTGTCTCATTCTCCCCTTCCATCTGGCCCTGCCCTTTGCCCATCCAGGGTCCACTCCCTTACCTGACTGGGCCTCGCGCTATACAGTGTCACCCCATCCTCCGCCCACAGAGTGCCCCCTCATGCATCTGGCCTGGCTGCAGTCACCCAAGACAGATGTTTCTGGCAGCTCTACGGCTCCCAGTTCGTGTTTCTAACTTGTACAGTCAGAATTAGAAGCTAATAAGTTCCTTCTCCTGTCTCTGGTGCCCCCCCCAATGTGCCATGCTGTTCTGGGAAAAGAAACAGGGAGCAGTGGGGTCCTGGTCCGAAGGGGGCTTTCAATCCTCAAAATGGATTTTACCTGTCTGTGAAAGCCTTCTCCCCCCACTCCCACATCCCTTTCTCTCCAGGGAAATCAGTCTAAAAGGGGCTAATGGAACAATGTCCCTCTCTCATTCTCTCTCTCTTTCTTTTTATTAGCATTTGTGGAATTTATTCCCAAACTCTCCTAATCTTTCGTACACAACCATTTGATTTGCATAACCCAGCCCCCTCTCATAAAAACTGGCTGCTAGTTTAATTAAAAAATGTAAATTTGCTGTCATCTCGGGGCCTGGTGAATTAGGACGACATTGGCATTTTTTATTGCTGAAGACGTCCAAACTGATCCAGTCCGCGTTAAATCGAGGGGGACACTACCATGTGGGACTTTGGGGTGTGGGTTCTGTCCCATCCCTCCCCAAATAAAATCTCCTGTGCCCCCTCTCTGGCTAGCAAAGTGCAGCTCAGGACCTGGATTGTCCCAAACCACCTTCTGGTTGGCCAACCAGCTGTCTGGGCCTTTTTGATGATGGCACTCCTGTGAACTGACTCCTGGTTCGAAACCCACCACCCTAAAAAAATAGAGACGACAAAATATCCCTGTGGACGAAAAGAGGCAAAAGGGGTGGAGGTGGGAGAGAAGAGGGGAAAGACACTGCCCCTCTCTCCAAAGTCCCAAGCCATGCTCTCTGCACCAGCTTGATATTTTCCAGACACTTTCTGTCAACTTTTGAGTGTGAAACCTCAACAGGCAGCCATTCCACAGCCCAGATTTACTTTTTGATGGTAGAAAGTGAGTCAAAAGTAGGCCCAAGACACAAGGGTAGCCCAGCTATTATGGAAAAATCTGTGAGAGTTTATCAGGAAGGCTGCTGAGAACTGACTAGAGTATGAGAGCCCTGCTGTAGAATTCTACCCATTCAGTCAAAACCAAAAGAAACTGCAGAAAAGTTCCCCATGTGTACGGCATTTCCCATATTGGTGGACAGCAGAAAGGGGAGAAGGGCAAACAGCTCAGGGAACCATACAAAGAGAGACTAAAGGTTCAAAAATTACATAATAAATGCTTGCTCCCTCCCAGCTTGAGTATCTGTATTGATCACACCCACTTCCACACTGGTTTCTCTATCAGTGAAGTAGACACTATTTTTTTTTTACAGTGGAAGGATACAGTACATTGCATGTACATACATACCCTATTTTTTTTGTTCTAAATGTTGTTTAAAATCCAGTAGCCAGGGTGGTGTCCCCACCCCAGGGGATATTTCCAGGTTTATTTGAAAACAGCATTTTAACACAATGAAAGTATAAAACTATCCCTCAGTGGAAAATTGGGTGCATCCAACTATCTCAGTATTAATTCCTCCCCCCCCGGTATCTAGGCTCCTTGTCCCCAGTCTGAGTGCAGTTCCTCAGACTGAGGTTGATCAGATGACGAAAGAGTCCCAGGGGAAGTGATGGGAGCCCAACTGCTCAGGATATTTAGAAGCACACTCCTAGACAATCCCATGTAGGGAACAATCCTACCCTGGCCCCAGGTGGATCAGTTGGCCTGGGAGATCTTTCCCGCTTTTAACTTCTATGGAAGTTTCTGATCCTAGAGGTCCCATACGTGTATCAACCCAGTGTACAAAGCCCTTAGTGCAGTGGTTCTCAAACTTTTATACTGGTGACCCCTTTCACATAGCAAGCCACTGAGTGCAACCCCCCTTATAAATTAAAAACATATTTTTATATATTTAACACTATTATAAATGCTGGAGGTGAAGCGGGGCTTGGGGTGGAGGCTGACAGCTAGCGATCCTCCATGTAATAACCTCGTGACCCCCTCAGGGGTCCCGACCCCCAGTTTGAGAACCCCTGCCTTAGCAGGACCAGGCCTCCAGACTTTACACATTGGGTCCCCATTGACTTCCCTCTCTCTCTCATGAAATGCCATTCAGGTACTGCCCTGGGGACGCAAGGCCTAAGGGACTGGAGAAAATTCAAGCCACGATGACTGAGGGAGGTAAACCAGCTCTCTAGAAGATAATGGTTAGAGGTGGTGATCATGGGGCAGGTCTTTACCCCGTGATCACAGTGGATGGATTCACCCACACGCAGATTGTAATGCTGACCTAAACAGATTTCCCAGATCCTGATTTCCATAACTTATCAGCACCCTGGGCTCCCGTACCAGAGCGTGGAAGGTCTGTGTTACCTGCAAGTATGGCAGGGAAGCCCATGCATGCGTTACACTTGCGTGACTGAGGAGGGGCTACATTGTCCCATCTCCTGCATCCGAACGGTGCAGGCCAGAGGGAAGTTTCCATAGCTATGAGGATGGGACAGGGAGGAGGAGGCCCGGCGTTGGTTACTGGTGAAGCTGGTTGACCCTGCATGTGAGGGAGCGTTTGACATTGATTGGCTGACGGTACAGCTCCAGCCAGCAGGAGGCATTACCTCTCCAGGAAGGGGAGTTTAAATGGAGAGAGGTCCTGAAACCAGGCCAACCATGGTTGAAAACACCTGGCACAGCTACAATTCAATCCCCAATCTAGGAGCTGCCACAGTTCCTGGAGATGGGGATTGGGGCGGGGGGCAGAAATCATTGTTTATTTCTCTTTAAAATTATCCACCCTCCTTAAATTCACCACATCTTTAACACAGCCCCTGCCCACTCAGCCTCCCAGCTCCTTGGTCTACTAAAGAGAGGCAACAGCACATGCCCAGGCCTGCGCCAACTGAGATCTCAAACCAAGGTGTGCGAGTCCTTCCTGCTCTGGTATCATTTAAAAAAACAACAACAAAACACCATATTCTTTTAAAGCAAAATAGCAGAGTTCAAAGTTCAGGCCAGTCAATCATCAACCAGTTTATTACTATCTTATCCCTTGTAAAAATATACTACAATAATTATCCAAATAGTGACAGGATCGCCAGTGCAAGCTGGTTTGGCCCACTGCTGTCATTTAGTTTTTAACAAGGGGAGAGGGCAGTTAAATCATTGAGAGGGACAGTGTTTCACTTTCCCAGTAGGACTGGGTCAAAAAAGAGGAGGTGTTAGAACCCCATATAGTGGGAAATGGGGCCTGAGGAATTCCTGACAAACTCCAAACTTGCCTGCTCTGAACCTCCGGACAAGGCTGCGAAATCCAAGCCCAAAGCCTATCCCAGGCCTGACAACACAACACACCCTGCCTGCCACCAAATCCTATGCTGAAATCACATCCCAGCCTGATACTGGGCCATGAAATCTCAGCCCTAAACTTCACCCCACCCAGATAGTGTCTCTCAATCCCAACCTGTGTCCCAGCCTAACAATAGGCCAAGAGAGCCCATCACACCCTGCCGGACCAACACCAGAACTAAAATCAGACACTGGACCACAAAATCTACTATCAAAACCGCATCCAGTCCCGATACTGGGCCCCATAATCTGAAACCAAAACCAGCAAGGAGGGGGCCTGCCATCCCTCCTCCCAGAGCCTACACACCTTGCATGGAAAGGACAAAAACAAACCCATCCCAGATGTGCCCAAGTGAAAAAAAAATACTCATTAAATGTAATAAGCATCCTCTTCATCTGACACTACTGTGTCCCAAATAAATTAAATTCCTTTTCATTTAGACAGCACAGGAACCTGACAAGCAACCTTTACCAACAAGACACCAGAGCTTAGAAGGGGGTAAGAAAATTAAAGAAAAAACAACCCACATGACTTATATATTTATATATATATAAAATGCAGAATCATTTCAAAATCCCCACAAACTCCCCTCCTTCCCCCCCACCATCATTCTCTCTCTATCCCATTTATCTGTCCCTCCTCCCCTCTCTCAACCCAGGGTCTCTCTCAGTGACAGCTTCCCAAACAGATCTGGATCTGAAATCAACCGGAAGGGAGAGATCCTCTTGAAGCCAGTTCCCCCCACCCCCTTACTTCATCTGGTTAGAGAGAGAGGCTGGGTTGGGGGCGGGGGGGAAGCAACTTCCGTAAAACAACTGAAAGAAAAGTGAAAGAGTCTGAGAGTCCCTACCTTGAGCTATACCTGGGGCTCAGGCACCCTGATTCTGAGCTGCTCCCCCAAAACTCTCACAAGCTTCCACACAACATCTAAAGCTCCAGTGGGGGGAACACCCCCACCCCCCAAAAATGATACCCCTCCCCCATCAGAGTGACGTCACCCCTCCATACACACACACCCCTGGCACCTTCCACTTTCCCAGCACCGGCTTTGGGAACATAAAAAAGTTTCTTCTTCTCTCCACCAAACAGGAAAAAGACAGACAGAAATTAAAATCTCTCTCTCTCCCTCTCTCTCTCTCTAAGGCCACCCAAAGCTGATCAGCTGTGCTGGGTAGTTTATTAAACTAAAAGAGAAACTATTTATAGACGAACCAGCCCCATCGGTCGCACCCGCAGGAAAGAGAGCAAGAGAAGAGACACGGGCAGAGGGAGGAAAAGAAAAGAAAAATAAAAAAGAGAGCGGCACCGGGCGAGAAAGAACAAATGAAAGAATGAAAGGGAAAGGGGAGGGAAAAGAAGAGACACGGACAGAAGGGGCTTTTTGTGTGTGTGCAAACTGAAAGAACAAGGGACAGGAAAAGAACAATTGTGCTGTACTTACCATAGTCGGAGAGACGAAAGCCGAATTCACTCAAATAATCAACTTTCATAATACTTAATTAATACCTAATTGCAACTGATTGCTCCCCGAATAACAAGTTGGTTTAAAATACTGATGTCATTGCTTTTGACGGTCCTCCCCGAGAACACTTTGGCAGCAGAGTTCACTGGTGGGGGGGGGTGACGGGGGGGGGAGGAGAAGGCTGGCTGTCAAAAGTGAAGGTGATTGGCAGGACAGAGCTTGGCCACACCCCCCAGCCTGGCCTTCCCTACTGGCTAGAGGGCAGGTGAAAGATCAGAGTGCCTTCCCCAGCCTCTGCTCGCTGCCTCCCAGGGAAGATGCTGAGGGAACCAGCTCCCAGCCAGCGAGCTGAGCAGTTCTGAAAAAAAGCCCAGCCAAGCAGCGTTACCCTATCAGGGCTGCTTGCTAGGGGCCGGCCTTATTGGCTCGCTGCTTTCCCAAACCTTTGGCTCCCCGGGCGGAGAGGCGGGACTCGGGGCCCAAAGAAAAAAGAAAAAGAAAAGAAAAGAAAAGAAAAGACACACGAGGCTGGTGAACGGGAGCCCCTGCGGGAACCAAACCCCAGCAGCCAGGGAGCTCAGTGGCATGGGCTTGAGGGATAGAGATTTAAGGTTCAGTGTCTCTCTCCCCCACCCCATGTACTGATTTAACTCGGCAAAGTGCTGTGCCAGGGGGATGCACCCAGTTGGGGAGATTATGTTAAATAAAAGTTGGGTTGATACTAGCAATAGCGACTGACTTGACTGGAGTTAACTCTGGATTTACACTGGGGTAACTGAGATCAGGATCTGACCTGGGTCAAATTCTGCACTGGATTACACCCGCTCCAAAGGGCCAACACCAGACCTGGTGCAGCTGGAGGGAATGCTTTAAATTACTCCAGATTCATGTCAGTGTAAAGGAGATCAGAATCCATCCCCTAGTCTGAAGTCAGTCCGTGGATGCAGATGAGAGGCGAGTGCAGCCCAGGCCCTTCAAAGCGCTAAGCAAACATGAACTAATGGTTGGTTGTTTAGTATTTAATTTAGGGATCCCTCGGCAGAGGAGAACGTAAGATGCAATCGCTTGGGGGGGGGGCTTTTGGTGTGGAAAGGAGTTGGGTATTTTTCTTCCCTCCTTCCCTAGGATGGGGGGGCAGGGGGCGAGGAGTTCCGGCTTTTATTGTTACTTATTGTTTCTGTCAATGAGAACAAAACCCACCAGTGGGGAGGAAAAAATTATGCAGAAATGTGCCTTTGCATTTGTGTTGCACTCTGGTTTGCTTCACACAGATGGCAGGCGTCAGAGGATCAATGCTTCCACGGCACTGGCCCCCTCAAGGCTGCACACGGTCCCCTCTCGCCCCAGAATTGGTACCTACTGGGCCACACTCTGAGCTCAGTTACATGGGTGTAAATCTGGAGTAACCCCATCGGATGGTGTTACACTGGCACAGCTGAGATCAGGATCTGACCTGCTGACTCCAGATTGAGCACAATGGGGTCCTGGGTTCTGACTGGGGCTCCTAGGTGCTACGGCAATACAAATAATAAAAATAATCCCAGGTGAGCTGCCACATCCCCTTCCCGAAGGAGTCACCTAGAAAGGTTCTGAGTCTTTGCACCAACAGGGCAGCAATATTATCCTGGAGAAGCTTGAACTGAATAAAGAGCCAATGGAACCAAGCAGCTCCCCCAGACTGATTTGGTCACAGGAATCCCTGCAGCTTTAGAGAGAGAAAGGCTGGAGTGAATGAGTCTGAAGGAGTGTGCTGTGTGCAAGGCAGAGTGTCTGTGAGTGTGTGCTAGTGTGTGAGAGAGAATATCTGCATGTGGGAATGAATAGGTGTATTTGTGTGAGAGAGAGCAAATGGTTGTGTTACAGTCTGTGTTGTGTGCAGAGGAGTCTGAGTGTGTAGTGACAATGTTGTGTGGGAGAGAATGACTGTGTATTGGGCAAGGCAGAGAGTGTGCACTAGTGTATGTGTGCTTAATCATATGTATGTATGATTGTAATATGGTGTGTGTGTACATGTACATGAGTGTAATATGGGGTGGGTGCGTGTAGATGAGCAAAATACAGGAAGGTGGCATGTACACAAGTGTAATATGGGGGGTGTACAGGAATGTAATGTGGGATGGGTGGGTACACAAGTGTAACAAGGGGTGTGTGCACACACAGCGTAACATATGTGTGTGTGTGTACACAAGTGTAACATGGGTGTGCGCGCGCAGTACAAAACAAACTCAGGCCAGAGCAGTAGTGTTCACTCTGAATTGGTGGGTGTTTTACTGGTTTATGTCACAAGCTTTAACATTATTTAAACACACTGTGCCAATCCCACTGCTAGCGCAGGCCTCAGGAAGTCAGTGCCATTACACCAGGGGTATGTTTGGCCCCAACGGGGTTATGGTTTTTGTGCCCTGAATTTCCTCATTTTTTGTTGCTTTTATTTTTAAGTAGAAAAGAATGTTAGGGAGGTTCTCAGAGGCGTGTTGGGTAAACACACACATACGTCTCTTTAAAACAAACGAACAGATTATTTACCTGATTAAATAGGTATTTTGAACAAGGCTGTGAGCTTTTTTTTTTTTTTAAATGTCCTGTATTGGGCCATGTGGATTCTGGCAGAGCAGGTCTCTCAGGCAGTGCTTAGGAATAGCCAATGAATTTCCAAGCTACTACCAACAAGGCTGGAGCTATTCCTTAGCTCAGGTACCCTGTGGGTGCCATCAGGGCAGGCCCTAAATCTGCATGTGTAAAACCCCTTAAGACAACACCAAGGGGCGGGGGGGGGAGGGGAGAAGCACTAGTGTGACCCAAAGAGGGTTTGAATCGTCTTGCTGGGCTCTAGCCACCCTGGCTTCCGCTGGCACAAAATCAGACACCAGGCTCAAGTCCTGAAGGAGGGAGTGCACCACAGACTCCATTTACTGGCCAGGAAGTGGGTGTGGCCACACAGGGAGGTGGTGTGGACTAGATACACTAAGACCAAGGGCACTGTCTGCCCTGCCCAAGTGTTGGAACAGCCCTCAAATCAGTGGGGAAGCTGCGGCTCAGTGGCGTTCACACCTAGGGAAGAAAAGCAGTGACCCCAATCTGAGGACCCCCCGGCCATACCCCTCCCTCACTGGCCTGGTCAACTTTCGGGCCTGTGGGCCCCCTGGTGGAGCAGGGCCATGCACCCAGCTGGCGTGGAGCCCTTCACCTAGGTTTTACACCAGCAGAAGTCAGAGGGACCAGATCCTGATATCTCACCGGCTTCCTGTTTCACTCATTTATTTAAAGACCCCCAAAGCCATTAGGCCACGATGCTCATTTCCAGCTTGAAGAAATCAAACTCCTACTTTAAAAGGACTGTCAGCCAAAACACCTAGCCTCCACTGCTGGGTGATTCCTACCACCACGATTGTTGGGTCTCATCTTTTAAATCTGCGTATCACTCCTCCATACTCCATGCAGACCAGAGAGCGACACTAGCCTAGCCAATTTCTAGTCAGTGCCCCTTCCTGGTTCCCAGGCCCCAGCAGGACATTGTCATGTCAAGCCCCTGCAAGGGAATATTTTGCTCCTGTATTTTTATTAATCACAGGGTTTGTACAACTTGATTTTGGCCTGGCACCTCCTTTCAGGGCCTAAAATTCCTGAGTCTCCCTTATGTTCCAGACCATGAGAAACATCCTGTATGAACGCAGATTTCTCCACTCTAATATTTCCTACAAACATACAATAATTAAATGGTAGGAGCTCTTCTACCCATCATCGTCATCCGCTGAGAGCCTGGGTTCTGTATTCCAGACCCCAGGCTGAAGGGAGCACACACAGAATAACACGCATGGGTCAACTAGTAGGCACACACACTGTGTACACACACTGTCACAATGACACACACACCCCTCCTGAATGCACCTGTGCTCCTGCACACACAAAAATGAAGAGTCACACATTAATACATATGCACACACAGCATGCACAGATGCACACGGCATGCATGCACATTCCTACAATAAAACAACATGCGCATACACTCAAATGCACACACATCCACACACCCACACTCACACTCTCTCTCTCTCCCCCCAGAACTCCCACTGCAGATTCTGGTGTGGACTTCTCACCATCACTCCTGCTCCTCCTCCAGAAGCCACCTGCTGAGGAGCGTTACAGGTGAAGTCCAAGCCCTGGAGCTGACGCAACTGGCAGGCTGATTTCCTATCTCAGTGATCTCCAGTCACAGGATCAGGCTTTATTTCCCCATCCTCCCTCCCTGCCTCTTACCCAAGAAAAGGGTGCTCTTCCCTCCCACTGGGGCCACTTGGCTTCCTGCTCTGCTAGGACCCTTTGTGAAACCATTTAAACAGAAGCTTTGCCCCCCTCCCCACCACTGGGTCTGACCCTCCCAAAGGCAGAGCTGGCTTAGCCCACACTCTAGCTCCTGGACACGCTGACCCCTGAGACGCCTGGAGAGAGGGCAGTGCCCTTCATCCTGTCCTGAACTGTATTGCAGTATCAGCCTGCAATGTCTAGCAACTGCCACATTCCACCCCAGAGGTGGCTGCACTTCAGAGGCAAGCGAGGCAATCTCTGCGTGTCCCTCCTCTGCCTCCAAGGGGCATTAAGAACTTTAATTAATTAATGTTTGCTAGGCGCTTGAAGATCCTCAGATGAAAGCTGTGATGAGAGGGCGAGGGATGATTAATTATTATTATTACAGTTTAATCTTTACCCATGAAGGCTGCACCAGGGTTGATCAGGGGACTTGCCACATTTCGGAGGGACAATGTTACATGGGACATCACGCTCTGCGCATCTCCTCCCCCTTCATTTTTCTATTTCTCTCACTTTCCATTTCCTTTCCTTTCCTTCTCTCTCTCTCTCCTCTATTGGGACTCACCCAAGCACCTTCAGCTCTAGACCCACCTGGGCTCTGGCTCTTGGGCTGGGGATCTGGCATCTCCAGGCTCCTCCACTCCCTTTCGCTCAGGGAGTTTATTAGGCAAACGCTCTTGCCCTATTTCTGTAATTTTGTTTGATTTCTGTTTCACCAAGGGAGGCGCCCAGAGGCCTCGGGGCCTGGATGGCAGGAGCAGACAATCCGTGCTTTCTTCCCCTTTCCTGCTCTTTCACTCCTTTCTTCTCAGTTCAGTTTCAGTCGCTTTATTGGCATGACAAGCCCAGCAAGCACTGCCAAAGGGACGCTACCGAGTATCAGTGAGCAGGGTGGTGCTGTGCAGGGCCAATGGGCCTTGGCACCTGGGCCTAGGTCATGCTACTTACTATTCCTTGGGCTTTATTCAAGCCATTTCACACTAGTCTCCCTCCCCCCGCCCCTCCTCCCTCCTGCTCTGCCAGCGATCCCAGCTCTTCCAGCAGGTGTCCCAGCCGAATGCTGCTTGGCACCTGACCACTTCCCCTGGGGACTTACTGTACCAGGAGCAGGCCACGAAGCAGTGAATGCACACTGAGGAAGGCCATTGGCTGCTCAGGGGCCCAGAGGGTGCTCGGGGGAAGGTGTTCAAAGCAACTCACAAAGAGCTACAATTAACAATGATAATTAAAAGGGCAGCCCTGGGGGGAGCTGGGGATTTGGGGTGGAGCCAAAGGGGGGGTAGTTTTACCATGGAACTGAGTCCAGGAGTGAATGTGCATGGCCCTGAGGTGTAAGGACAATGCCCATGAAACCAGCAAATGCCTCCCTGGTCTAGCCCAGGGCTCCCTGCCCTGGAACTACCCAAGATTCCATCTCTAGATAGAGCCCTCTGAAAGGCACTGGAAGGCCCATTAGTATTAATTAACATTATTATTTATTATTTGTTTTACTGCAACGCCTGAGAGACCCAGTCACGGACCAGGACCCATTGTCCTAGGTGCTGTATAGACACTGAACAAAAAGACAGGCCCTGCTCCAAAGAATTGACAGTCTAAGTGAATCTGTCTCCCTCTGGCGCACATGCACACTCGTGTGCAAATACATGCACAAGACACACATGTAAAGGCATGTGTCCAAGCACAGACACAAAAAAGCACGCACACATACATTCACACATTCATGTACTCACACATAACCACGCTGTGGTGCAAACACCGCCATACTGCACATACCAAGACACCACCCCGGGTCTTGCCTGGGCATTAAGATTATGGCTGTGATAATGAAGTGGGTATCAGCAGTAAAACCCTTCTAAGTCCAGGTTGCAGCCCATGTGCCAAGGAGGGGCCATATTCCCATGCCTCACTCCCAGAGCAGTGTGTGAATGGGCAGGTCCTAAAGGCTTGCCCGTAAGCCAAGGCAGCAGAGTTTGGCTTGGAGCATAGACGAGCACACGGCGGCACTGCCCCCTCTCTCACTGCCCAACCCAGAGCAATGACTCTATGTGAGGCCTCAGGGCGGGACGGGGCTTCAGCAGGTGCATGAGGAGTGGATGGGACGGTGCATGAGGAGGGTGGATGGGACGGAGGGAGTGATGACTGCACTGCAACTGCACATTGATTCTTCCGTGGACACGGTGTGGGGGGTGTTTCAGTTACATTCGTTTCTGGAGTTAAGCTGTTTGGGATTGGAGAGGAGACAGGGCAGAAAGGAGGGAAACTAGAAGCAGGCTGGGAAGTTCCCAGCTCCCTCTGCAGTTGATAGGTTCTCTTGGTGAGGACGCACCAAGCCAGAGCCTTGCTCTGAAACTCCATGGAGCAGGAGAGGTACCTGAGGGGGCTGGGATGGGACAGCACAGACACCCAGTGACAGCTGTTGCTTGGAGGCATGCAGGGTACCACTGGGGGCCGCTATGCAGCTGAGAGCAGCTGGTTCCCGTGGGACAACAGCCCTGGCCACTTGAAAGCTGTCCCTGCGCTCGCTTTTGTGTGGGAAGCCCAGTGGAGTGCGGCTAGCGTGCACTGACCTTCCCATGAGGAGGCAGGCGGGGCTGGCACTGGAAGGCTGGCCCAGGACTCGGCATGGTTAGACTGGCAATAGGGGGAGAGTGAAGGCAAGTGACAAAGGGGACAGGGAATGGGGGAAAGGGCGGAGAACAGAGCCCTGGGAAAGTGTTAGGTGGAAAACGAAGGCCAAGAATGCTCCATGATGCAGCAAGGACTGAATGAGGGGAGATTCCCCATCAGGCAAACAGGAAGCGACGGGGAAGAATCTCCTCATGATACTGTGTGTGAGAGTGTCTGTATGTGTTGACACTATGTGTGCACGAGTGTGCATGGGTGCTGACAGTGTTTATGTGCCAATACTATGCGTGTGCACATGCTGACATTGTGGGTGGATGTGTGTGTGTGCTGACATTACATGTGCATGTGTGCGTTCTGACAGTGTGTGCGTGTGCTGACATTACATGTGTTCTGACACTGTGTGTGCACGCTGACATTACACGTGCATGTGATTTGACACTGTGTGTGCCTGTGCCTGTGCAGACATTGCGTGTGCATGTGTCACCATGTGTATGTGTGCCGACACTGAGTTTGCATGTGTGAGGGTGCTGACACTGTGCATGTGCGTGCCGGACACAACGACGTGCAGAGCTAATAAAGGCCCTGAAGGAAGCATGGCCGTGCAGGAGGCTCTGACAATGGGCCAGGAGGGGGCAGGGGGAGGCAGTGGTAGGCGGAAAGTGTGAGGCAGACGCAGCGATTGCATTACTGAAGGAGCCCGGGTTGGCAGTGCCGAGCTATCGTCTCTGTAATCCTGTTAGCCAGCAATCTCCATTCCGAAAGAGCTTCATTTCTTTGTGAATATTTGTAAACTAGATATCTAATGGAAAATTATAGGAAAATTATAGTGAAATTCATGACAAAGAAATCCGATTAGCCTTAATTCAATTATGCCATCTTAGCCCACACAGCACATTTCCCATTTTTTTCCCATAAATACCAATGCCAGGGGTCTGGGTAATCAAATAAAATTGAAAATCATCTTCCCATTAAATTCAATTAGCTGCAATTTCTAAAGCCTATCAGAGATTTTAATTACTAAATTATAAAATTCTCCAATGCTAAATTGAAACTAAAAAAATTGCACATCCTTATATTTCAGAGGGAAAAAAACCCAGCAGAAACCTTGAAAAATACCCTTCGCTCCCATCACAGCCCACATGAGGAGGGTCATGGGAGCCTTTATCAACAGGATGAATGTGGAGATGGCATGGACTGGGTCTCGAAGAGGAAGAAGAGGATGAGGAAGGTGGCTGTCTCCCAGGGAAGGGGCTGTGACGCCAGCTGTCATTAAAACATAGACCCCAACCCCTTCCTAAACCAACTCTCTGTTTAAAAAACTAGGTCAGAAAACTCCAGCGCAACCCTCGATCCTTTCTCCAGCTTGAGCTCCCGGACTTGAAATAACTCCCCATGGAAGCTGAGCTTGGTCATCAAAATCATGCACTCCCACCTCGCTCATCCAGCATTCGGTAACCAGCCAGCGCTCTGCTGGTGGCTAGGGGAATGACCACTCAGGGCGATGGGAGTCAGTGGAAGTTTTGGCTGCATAAAGGCCTCTTAGTGCAGATCCTAAGTCCCCCATCCAACAGCCCTGGAGGCCCATGCAGTACGGAGGATGGTATCTAAGGGGTACTTAGCATGCCTTCAAGCGATGGGCAGAGGAGAGCTGCTGTACTCCCCAGCTGTATAACTGACCCCTGCTGCCACTCCCCAGAGCAGCTCCTGGTAACTGACGCTCCTCCTGACCTCTTCCCTGACAAAATCCCCAAAACACAAAATCGAACAGGCTGCTACGCCCCAGCCCCACATGGAACAGAGCCCAGGGAACCCCAACTGTTACCACCAACGATGCCGCCCCTCCAAGTCCAGGTCATGTATACCAGTGACACCACTGGCTTCAAGAGAGCTCCTCTGGATTGACACCAGACTAACCTGGGTACTGCTAACCCGGGGTCCCTTCACATGAGTTAACAGCTGCCGTCTATGCTGGAAAACAATTACGCCTGGTCACTTAAAGGGTTACGTGAGCGCTAGCAAAAATAAATCCCACTTTCTTGCTAGTTTCGCAGCACTAACTAGGTGACAAAGCTGCTGCTGCTCCCTCCGCCACCTGCCCAGGCTGATACCAAGTTTAATTTTCTGGGCGCCCGAGAGTGGCCATGAGGGGAGTTGCCCACAAACTGAACAACAAAAAAAGCTCATGATCTTGGCTTTTTCTTTAATAAATAGGCAAACTGGCTGAGCCAGATTGTTGGTTGGGCTCCCGCTCCTCTTTATCACCCCGCAGCCTCAGTGACACATTCTCCAAATCATCAGCATTTTGCAATGGGAGCTTGTTACCAAATACCATATTTTTTGCCAGGGAAGGGAAAAAATATTAATCAATAATTAAGAAGACCAAGCAGTGAGAGGTTGCTGGTTGGCTGGTGCTGCCGCCTCCGCGGGGATTGCTCAGGCAGCTGGCGCTGGGCCCAGCGCGCACCTAGGTTGTCGGCTCGCCCTGGAATGTGGCATTGGCACCTGAGTGCTACTTTATTTTACTACGAATTAATCAAAGTATCTTCTGCAAATGTCTGCCACTAAATCACCACTGGCTGCGCTTCAAACACAATTCCCCTGTTCCAGGGACTCAGCACAGGGAGATTACCAGCTTCAGGTGAAAGGCTGAAGGGGGGTTTCCTCTCGGCAGAGCTCCCGGTATCCTCAGCCATTGGCCTCCCTCGGCTGGAAGAGTAATAGGTTTCCCACGTCTCTGCTCCCATTCACAACAGGAAGCTGCAGAGATGGTCAGGATACGCTGGGGAAAATCCAACCCCACTGTCTCACTCCAGTGCAGTTACACCAGCGAGGAGTTGGGCTCAACTTGTCTCTGTGCGTCTAATGCAGGAGGAAAGGAGTGTATTTGTGCACTGTGAGTTTGTGTAGTTCTGCGTAAGTCTCTATGCATGTGAGAGCACATGACCACATGTGTTTGTGGGGCTGTGCATGTGTGTGCACGGTTGTATATTTGCACGACTGTCTGTGTGTGCATTATGGCCGTGGGGGGGGAGGGATAGTTGTGTGTGTCCAGCTGAGCATGCACAATCGTTCATGTGTGTAGCCTCACAATTATGTGTACATGTTTCTTAGATGGTGCTTGTTAAGTGAACGAGTGCCCTTCTAGTCTGAAGGGCAGTACCCCGATCCTGGAGCATGGTGGTGATGGGCACATGTCTTGGTCCTTTGCTCTTGGCTTCCCTGCCTCTCTCTGGAGAGGCAGTGCTGCCCTGAGCCGCGGATGCGTTGTATTCCCCTCTCCACACTCTGCCTGTCTCAGAACCCTCTCATATTTTCAGTGCTCAGTAGACCGTGAATTCTCCTTCAGACCAGTTACAGGGTTATTAGCTTCTCCTGACGCCAGTAACCACCAAACTTTCACTGGCAGCTCGGCCTTTGCCTGAGAGACACGCAGCTCTCCTCCCTGGGCCTGCCCCTCTGCCCCACATCCAAGGGGATGGACCTCTAATCAAGAGGGAGCCACGGAGGGGCGTCTCACACCAGCTAGCTACAGCTAAAGGCCATACCTAACCTGAGAGACACAACTGCTGTGGAAATGAGTTAGAATAGAGAGAGAGGGAAAGAGAGAAGGAGAAAGAAAGGCGATGAGACAAAAGACAAGGCAACAGAGAGAGATGGGGGAGACAGCATGCTGGCCCCCTCCCTCCAAGCGCGCCATCCCGCTCCCCCCACCTCTGGCACAGAGCCACCTCTGTCCGCTCCCCCACCTTTGGCACAGAGCTACCTCTGCCTTCACCCCCCCTCCACTGGCACAGAGCCACCACTGCCCGCTCCTGCCTTCACCCCCCCACCTCTGGCACAGACCCACCTCTGCCCGCTCCCCCCACCTCTGGCACAGACCCACCTCTGCCCGCTCCCCCCACCTCTGGTACAAAACCACCTCTGCCAGCTCCCCCCTCCACTGGTACAGACCCACCTCTGCCCGCTCTCTTACCAGTGACATGAAGCCACCTCTGCCCCTCCCCACCCAGCAGTCCAGCCCTGCCCACTCTCCCCTTGCTGTGCAGGCTGGCTCCTGTCAGGCTTCCCCCTCTCCCAGAAGCTGACTGAACATTTCTCAGCAGAAGTCAGTTCTTGGCGCAGGGATGTTCCTTTTGAAAGTAAGCAGCTGTGGCTGGCGAGTGTCATTGCCAGGAGTTCCTGCGTGGCCCCAGGGGGACTGCATTGCGAAAGGTGCACAGGAGACCGAAGGTGCCCATGGCACCTTTTCAGAGTCAGGCTGTTCTCCCTGGGGCCCAGGTCAGATCCCACTCGTGGTGATTTTATCCTTCTTGCCTACAGCAAATTCAATCTCTGCTTTCAGCTGGACACCTGCATTTCCTGCCCTACGCAGCTACATGGGGCCGTTGCAGGCAGTTAAACAGGGCACATCTTCCATCCCAAGGGGTGGCTGCATTTCTGTGGGTGAAGGGATATCATACAACTATCTATCCACCTGCTATAGAGTGCAAGGAGCTGAAAGGTGTCAGAGCTATTTCACTCACTAACCTTACAGCACATATGGTCTTGGGCTGAAATGATAACTTATTCTCTTCTCTCCACTACACATGCACGGGAGACATGCACAGAGACACTCAAGATAGTGCACGCGCATGCACACACACACACACACTCAGAAGCTGTGGAAGCAGCCAGAGACTGGGGAGGGGTCTGTTGCTCCAGAGGCATGTTTGGACGTCATTGCCTAGCTTCAGGGGCTGCAACACAGAAAGGAGTCCAGGAATATTCCTGAAAGCACAGAGACAACTTGACAAAGATCTCACCCCAGCAGCACCCTGCCTCCTCCCTCTGCCATGAATGACAGAGCCCTCCAGCACTTCCATCCCACCCCAAGCAGGGACTTCAGAGCTTGGGGTGGTGGAGGGGGAACAGTTCAGACACCATGGTGATGGGCACAGTATAGAAACCTGAAGAGACCAGGAAAAGAAACTCAAAGTTCCTGCTCCTCTGAGATTTCTTCCCGGCACTAAAGGTTGCTCTCCCAGGTGTTGCAGTTGGATCGGTGGGATCATCAACATGGCCAGATCCTAGAGAACATAGCTACGGCTCCCACCATTGAGGTTAAAATACAGCAGGAAAAAGGCCCCCTCTTCACCTCCCGACCCTCTTGATGAAACCAGGTTGCATTGGGGAAACATCCCCAGCCCTCCCCTCTCCTCCAATCTCCATAAAGGAAGAGCTTTGTGCAAACAATAGATCAATGGATCCCCGCCCCTTCAGAAGGAAAACAAACACCAGGATCACCGCAAATTAGAGAATGTTTCGCTTCACTTCATCCAAACAGGCTGACAATTTTTTTGGGTTGTTGCCACGGCGACAGAATAACACAGCGTTCAGCCTGTTGCAGAACAATCAATTAAGTTAATGCCTCCCAGTGCCTGTTTACTCTTCCATTTAGGAGGTGCTGCTGCCTCTCTCTCTCTCTCTCTCTCTCTCATCATTGCATTTTCTCCTCCTTTGCTTCTCTTCTGCATTCCCTCCTTCATTTCCCCTAAAATAAAAGTCCCGCCCCTTAACCTCCTCTCCTGATTACTAACTTCTGGGAATGATTGCCTCGAATCAAGTTTTTTCTTCTCTCTCTGCCTCATGCTCTCTCTGCCCCGCCCAGTAATACAGAGACGGGCCTTGGGAACACAACACACACCACTCCACATACCTTTCCTTTCTCCCCTTGCAGACTGGCCAGGAACGCACAAGGTCTCTACTGACAAGTTATCACCCCAAGGGAAGCAGGGGCCACTCCCCAACAGAGACAACAGTAACTTTCCCATTCAGGGACTTGGATCCAAAGCCCACTAAAGTCAATGGGAGTCCTTCCACTGTTACTCCTCATTAATTATATTGAGATAAATCCTAGCATAAGAGCTCTGTGTAAGCTCGAAAACTTGTCTCTCTCACCAACAGAAGTTGATCCAATAAAATATATGACCTCACTCACCTTGTCTCCCCAGGACCCCAGTCACAGATCAGTCTCCACCGTGCTAGACACTCCACAGACACGGACCCCAAAGGCTGTCCCTGAGGAGGCTTTGGATCTGGCCCCCCAGTATCCCAATCCAGTACAGCATTTAAGCACATCCCTTTGGCTTGGATGGTGCTTAAGCAGGTGCTGAAAGTTAAGCGTGTGCTTAAGTGCTTTTCTGATTTGAGGCCTAGACTGGGAGAGCGGGAAGGTGATGTGTTGGCCCTTGGAAGGAAACCTTTTTTTTTTTAGATTTTTAAAACATTACAAGCACTGAAAGCGTCTCCTACCCCCACTCTGCGCCCTAACGGTCTCCAGGCAGATGCATAGTGCCAGACATCGGACAGGGCCATGCACTTCTCCCCAGTGATCTCACAGGTTTCCTTCTGCACCTCAATCAGCTCTGCTGCCTGTTTACAGTCACTTCCACATTCCCCCCGCGCTCCTCAGTGGTAACGTGCCGGAGCTCACACCGCACTTCACCAAGGGAATAAATATGAGAGCTCTGTGCGATAGCAGGGCCAGGGCACAGAGAAGCAAAGTGACTTGTCCTGAGCAAGTGGCAGAGCCTGCAACAAAACCCTGGTCTCCTGACTCCCAATCTGGTCACAGCCCTTGCCCCCTGCTAGCTCGCCAGCACAGCACGGTTGTATGAAAATACATATAGATTCCAAGAGGTACTGTAGCCCCCTCCCTCTGAAAACAACATTTAACTGAAGGGCCTACAATAAACTAGCGGACAGCATCTCTTTAATAGGCAGGATAAAAGTGAGACACACTGAGGCACAAGGGAAAACAAGGGCAGGATTACAGCTAGCCCTGTGCAGGAATCGAAGGGCTCTGCTCACCCAGGCCAATATTCTGTAGGGCATGGGAAGGAGACGGGGAAAAGGGAGAGGAGAATTCAATGTGTATTCATGTGGGGAGGGAACAGGGGAAGGCAGGGAAGCCAAATAATTTCTCCCCCATCCTTCCGGCAGCAAAGCCAACACGCCAGGCTTTGGTGGGCTGCAGTGCCAGGCGGGGGGGGGGGGGGGGGGCAGCATCAGCATCTCTCCTGGAGAACAAGTTGCCAGCGGAACCTGTTGGAAAAGGGGCTTGTTGACTGCTCCCTGTCCGTTACAGCCCAGATTATAAGCATATTGCACAGCACTCTCTGCACAGTGCTGGGGAAATCCAATACGCCGAAAGGTTAATGCAATCAATTAGGGTGACAAGGAAGTAAAGTAAAGCCTTCCGAGTAGATGAAAGGGAGAGAGAGGAAGGGAGATGGAGACAGAGAGAAAAGCAAAGAGAAAGGAAGAACAGGGCAGGGGTTCGAGAACAGAGAGGAGACTGGGAACAGGAGACAGGCAGATGGGACTGGTCTTGTGTATTGAGGGCCCTGAACCAGCTGAGAGGAGGCTCAGTGTGTGACTTGTCCTGCCGTATGAGGGGGTGAGGGACCCCAGCAAGCCTGCCAATCACCCTGCCAGGCTGGGATGGAGGATTGTCCCCAGTGTGCTGTCACTACCATAAGTTAGTTGTTTCTCGTAGTGTCCACAAGGTGCCAGGTGCTGTCCAAACAGCAAAGCCAGTTGGGCTCTGCCCCAGGGCACTTACTCACAGGCCCAGGGGCACAGAATATGGAGGTCCAGCGTTGGCACTGGCCACACCTGGGAACAGCATATGCCATAACACATCTGATTGGGGCATCAGTAAAATCCTCGCCAGGTCCCTGCTACCTGACCATACTAAGCTGTGAGAGACATAAGTGACTTCCGGCTCTGGCATAAGGCTGGCGTGGAGGGAAGAGAAGGAGAAGGGCCAAGGAGAAGAGAAGGAAAAGGAGAGCGAGGGACAGAGAAGGGGAGGAGTAGAGGAAGACCTCTATTTCTATCTATCCATCCATCCTTGTGCAAGCACAGTGTCTGTCCTTGGCATCACACCGGTTGCCCCAATGGCTCTAACTTCCTGGGTACTAGCTTACATCAGTCCCGCTGGCTGGCAAAGTCGGCACTGTGTAGATTTCTATGGCTGGGTTCTGCAGGATCTCGGGCTGGATGATCCTATTGGTTTCTCCTGGCCCGGGAGTCTCTGCATCTCTGAGAGTCAAGAGCCCTCCTCTTTAGCACAGTCACTCTCAGCAAACAGGTAGTGCTGGGTCTACCCTGCAAGCTCAGAGCAAACCCCTCCTAGCAGGGAGTCTCCCAAGGGAGCAATGGGCCATCCGCATGCAGGGAGCATGCCGCAGCCCTGCACAGCATGGAGGTGCCAGCCTCACAACATGGCATAACATCGCTCCTGCAGGGCAAAGCCAAGTCATTCCCTAATGCGCTGGGGGCACCTTCCCTCAGAGCCCTCAGCTCAGTAAAGAGCCCACAGCCATCCCACTGGCTGCCCCGAGTTGGAGAGCGAAGGGTGGCCAAGCTCCTGCTCTCTGACCCCTAAGCAGAGCAGCACTTCATTAACCTGGGCTGGCAGGTCGGTGAGTGCAGCTGCTTCCTGCCACTGCTCTCGCTCTCGGCACGGCTAGGCCTTGGAGAACGTGACACCAGCTTGTTAGGACAAATTATTATGCCATAACCCCTGCCGCCACGTCCCTTAATATCCCTATTTAGCCAGAGACAATTGCTGGTGGGCTCCTCACTCTTAAAGCAGCCTCGCAAAGGCACGAGCACCAAGATTTCTGATCCCGGGGATAGGAGAGACCCTAAGCACCCAGCCCAGGGACCTGCAGGAGAAGGCAGTGGAGGGAGCCTAAGCTAGGTGCTGGCTGATTGCCCCATGCAGGAAGATGCAGGGTCACTGAGAAATCCTGGTGCTGCCAGAGGCCAGTTCACAACCCAGAAACATTGCTCTCCACAGCAGCTGGTTCTGAGTCGGATTGAGTACAAGTTCCCGACTCCCCAAGTTTCAGTGCAACAAAGTGATCTCTGTCCAAAGTACATTGAAAAAATTATCTGGGATTTCTGCTCAAAACCACAGGCCAGTTTTAGCATGAAGAAGCCCCGAGTATCTCTGCGCCACCCCCAGCTCAAATATCACACTGCATGGGGCTCCTGTTTCTCCATTTTCGTATGAACTGTCTGGGGTTTAAGAGTTTTGTTGCAATATTAAACCTAATCGGGGCATACCAGACGAGTACAGAGCATGGGCCTAAAAGCTGGCTCTGTGTCAGTGAAGGATCCGGAGTCCCTGCCCGAACAGGGCCCTACCTAACAGTTCACAGCCCACGGAGGAACAGAACAGCTCTGAACAAAGGCATCAAGCAAGTGCCTTGCTGGGGAGGTACAGCTAGAGGCTGGTCTGGACTAATCCAGTGCTTACATGTCCTCAGCAACTCAGAACACAAAAAACGAGACAGAAACCCAGCCAAGTGCCAAACTAACCCTGCCACGGAACAGACATGGGGAGAAAACACCTCCCTGAACAACTGCCTCTGCCCCTGGAGAAACCAAACCTGACCCCTCTTGTAGGGGGAGTGCGGAGAGAGGGAAAACAGGGAACAAGAGAAAAGAGTGAGAAGGAGAGAATGAAAGAGAAGACGGAGAAAACCAAAATAGTACCAGAGAAAAGAGAGTGAGAAAGAAAAAAGGGAAAGGGAAAAGAACAGAAAAGGCAGAACAGAATGAGAGCAAAGGAAGAAGGAAGTGGATAAGGGAGAAGAGAGGGAGCAGAAAGGGATGAGAAAAGAGCAAGAAGAAGGAGCACAGCAAGGGAGAGAGCTGTAACCAGGGTTGTGAAGAATGAAAAGGGAAGAATCTGCCTGTTCCTTTCAGCACTTGGAGCATGGTGCTCAGTGGTGACCTACACTGTGCCCGGCTGTGATCACGTTTTCAGGGCCACTGCCTGCAGATCCCAAACAATGATGGGGAGCCTTTGAAGTCACAGAAAGAAGCCGCAATGTGAACAGGGGATGTTTTTGGGGGGGCTGGGGGGAGAGGGAGAAAATGTGAGGACTGAGGACGCAGGGGAGAGAGGTTGCGAGGACAAAACAGAGAGTCGTTCCCAGTGGGGTGCCCCGAAATGAGAGAGACAAAAAGAAAACAAACAGTTTATGAGTAGGGCACATGCTGCCTGTGTCTGCGTCCCCCGCGCCGCCCACCCCCTGAGCTCCCAGGGAGCCTTCTGTTCCCCAGCAATGATGGATGGACGCACAGGGCCATTCACTCCTGCCATGTTACAGCAGAAATATTTACATAACACTGGTCTTCCACCGGTCACCTCTGACACCGCCGGGCCCAACCCAGGGGCCCCTCTGACACAGCCTGGCCTGGGAGCTCCTCCAGAGTTGCCCAGTCCAGCCGCAAGTCCCAGGTCCCAGGGGGGCTTGGCATAAGAACTAGAACACCAAGCTGGGTGGAGAGGAGTGCCAGGGATGTGGAGACGCCTGCAAAGCCATGAAGGAGCCAATGTCAGAGTGGGGATTAGAAGCGTGGGGCTCCTGGCTCCCAGTCCTGTGCTCAGGTCACTCCACCATGTTTTCCTCTAAGCAATGGGATTCATTCAGCAGCCTCCCCTCCTCCTAGCCCTTTGGGCGAGGAGGGCATATACCCCTGGAGCCAGAGGGCAATGGCCTGTCTGCCATTGGGTTCACACGCCCTGGGAGGCAGGGGACATGGCCTGTTTTCGTCCTTTGCTTCTCAAGGCACAACCAATTCAGTGGGGGCTAGCCAGTGTGAGCATCTCTGCTGAGCAGCCTCGGCAGCACATGGGTTTGACACAGTCACAGTGGTCAGCCAGAGGGGAACGAATGTCTGTCTGTCCATCCCTAAACACTCTCACAGATTCACCCACATGTTTGGTCAAAATGGTGGTCAAGGGGGGAGGAAAGTTACCCACAACCCCCAGGCCTCCAATGCTCTTGACCATAAGGTCCAGGCTGCTCTCCATGTCATACTGCTGCTATCCCACTGGCGGCACCGATGAGCCCAAGGCAGCTCACTTGAGCCAGCTGTGGCTGTCACGGGTCATTTATTGCAGGGCAGACATACACTAAGGAGGAAGGCAGTACAGAATGGGCAGGTGCAGTATTGGAGCTTGAGATCTGGCTCCCGTGCTCCCCAGAGAAGACAACCCCTCCTCTCCCCCTAACTCACTGATCCCACAGCTCTCTTTGCACCTCTTCCACCGGGGACTCCAATACATTACTGCAAATACCCCCTCCCCACTTCCAGAAAGCACTGACGCCCCCAAGTGATTCCAGAGACCTGTCATTACCAGCAAGTTGGTACCAGCGCAATGGTGCCCAGGTGATGGGAGGTCACAGGACAGCCAGACCACTTGAGAGCCTAGAGGGACCGATGGGAGGAGCTAGATTCAGTATCTTGGCGATGCCTCAGGAAGGGTAGTGAAAACAGCCTGGGAATGGGTGTAAGTGCCCAGAAGGGAGGCTCAGGATTCTGTAGGGGCCATAACTATGGGGCAGGGAGGATGAGACCTATCCTGGGAATTGCAGTGAGATCTCGGAGGCTGTGGAGCAGTCTCCCAAGGGGGTAAAGGCCCCCTCACCCAGGACAATTAGTATGGGATTTTAAAAGGAGCCTAAAGCCATTAGGTACCCAACAACCTTTTCCACGGGCTTAGGGTCTCTACCTCCTACAGACTCCTAGACTGGGAAGCCCTGGAGAAGATGCTGTAGGGAACAGTCAAACTTCCTGAGTGCTCAGGCATGGACCAGAAGTCCTTTCCAGCTCTTGCTCCAGAAGACCATGAAATCCCCACTGCAGTAACAGGACAGCCCCAGAACCCCTGAGAAGAGGGTCTGGAGAAGCTCAGGATGCAGTGGGGGACACAGACAGACCCACCCCCTGCCACATTAGAGCCATGCTGCTGTTTTACTAGCTATGAGTCTATGTCCCTGTCAGGGCTGAGCACAGACATCACCATCTCAGCTTGCTTCTGGTCAAACTGAGTCCAGCCCAACTTTCTAAAGATGGAGTCTGAGACACAAAGAGAGACCAAAGCCCTCTTCCATCTCCTGCCATGCCAGCCCATGGGCTAAGGAGAGGAGGTAGCACAGCCTGTTCTGCCAGGGCCCTTGTGTCCATCCATGCCTTGGCATCAGCAAGGACAGGGAAGGCAGAGAGAAGACCAAGAGAGGCCCCACAGTGAGGCAGGATCAGGAACCAACAAAGATTGACAGGTAGAGACAAGGACACAGGGTTAGAGACACACACAGGCCATGTCCGCGCTAGACCCTCCCCATTATCCTCTTCCTCTATTGCTAACGCCAGTTCAGCCTCCCCAGTTTTAGCCCCAGCGGGAGCCCTAGTGCAAACAAGGCCACAAAGACCAGGCCACGGAATGTGAGAGACATGCAGAGGTAAAGAGAACCCAGGAGGGTTGGAGACATACCCATTGCAGCCTGGATGTCTCTCCTACCTTTCGGAGATTTCAAGGCCTGGTTTCTCGCCTTTTTTGAAGCTGTAAAGTCACTTCATCCTGAGGAGGAAAGAAGGAAGATGGTTAATGCCCCTGGCCCAGGAAGCCATAACACACAATAGGTGCTCAGATCAGATATAGAGGCATGACAGAGCAAGGGGCCTGCCCAACTACAGAAAGGGCAGGTGTGGGACCCTTGGTATTTGCCTGGCAACAGAGCAGCCCTGCTTTGCTTTCAGCTACATGGTGCACTGCAATGAGGCTTGCGTGCCGTGCACCTTGGGAGATACACAGTGCTCCTGCTTTGGTGCTCTAGGGCAGTGACCCTCAACCTTTCCAGACGACTGTACCCCTCTCAGGAGTCTGATTTGTCTCACGTACCCCAGGTTTCACCTTAAAAGCTACTTGCTTACAAAATCAGCTATAAATATACAAAAGTGTCACAACCACACTATTACTGAAAAATTGCTCACATTCTCATTTTTACCATATAATTATAAAATAAATCAACTGGAATATAAATATTGAACTTACTTTTCACTTTATAGTACATAGAGCCGTATAAACAAGTCACTGTCTGTATGAAATTTTCGTTTGTACTGACTTCGCTAGTGCTTTTTATGCAGCCTTTTGTAAAACTAGGCAAATATCTAGATGAGCTGATGTACCCCTTGGAAGACCTCTGCGTACCCCTGGTTGAGAACCACTGCTCTAGGGAGCTCTGGGATGGGGTAATGCCTACAGGGCTGGGATGGAGATAGTTAAGTGGGTAGAGGGCACCCTCTATAGGGCAGGGTTTGGCTGGCCCCTGCTTCACTGATAGGTAACAGGGACAGTACAACAACTATGAAGTAGAATTTTCTAGGAATTGATTTTCTTCTGCTGCTGCTTCTTTCACACATGCTCACTACAAATCATGTATAAGTCTCCTCCTGCTGGCCTCCATTTGACTCCATCTCCATGCCCCTCCCACTCTCTCGACCCCTCCTCTATCTCCATGCCCCTCCCACTCTCCCCTGACCCCTCTTCCACTTCCATGACCCCCATCCATCTGACTCCACCCCCAACACCATGCTCCTCCCATTCACCCTCCTGACCCTGCCTCTCCCAGAGGCTCAGGAGCATTGTGGCAGTGATGTCACGGTTGCTGAAGGAGCTCTGACCTCCCTGGCATACAGACATGATGCTAGCCACGAGGGATGCAGTATGGGGTCACAAGGCCCGTGCTCCCTAGCCATTCATCTGCAGGCTTAAGATATTGGGGAAAAGCAGAGAATGGGAGCAAAGGGACAAGGAAAAAAGATAAGAAGTCCCAGCGAAACACATGAAAAGTAAATTGAATTATTTAAAACCATATGTTCCAAAAATGTGACAGAGCATAAAAGCTGTGCCGTGAGACTTCCGGAGGGGGCTTATCCTGAACAGCCACCATGGGAGGAGAGCAGGGGGAGAGGGCTGACAGCTCAGAAAGCAGCCAGATACAAGGTCCCTTCTCAAGGCGACTGGGAAGGTGACAGAGGGCTCGGGGAGCCTGTGTGGAATGAGGAGATTTTGGCTGTTTATACAGCCCCTTCCATCTGAGGATGGCAAAGCACTTCCCACGCATTGATGAGTCTTTCTGCATAGCCCCTGGAGAGGTGGCTGTTACCCCACTTACAGCTGGGCCTGCAGGGACTGCACAATGAAAGTGACCTGACCGAGATCACACGCTGAGTTAATGGCAGAACCCAGGAGTCTTGACTCCCAAAGCCCTGCTCTAATCACTAGACCACACTGCACTTCCCTTACAAGGCAGCATGCTCTCTCGACCCAGTCCCCCCGCCAGGAATATTACAAAAGGGAGAAGCGAGAGGGTCTCAGCTCTGGGATGCCCAGCCACCCCTGCAGGAATTGGCTGCTTGTGTTTTGGGGTCCCGGTGCTCTCCGCAATCAGACAACCTCCTCCTGTCACTTACACTCTGCCAGTTCCCGAACGTTGTGCCAGAGAGAGATGCCTGGCTTTGGCCAGGACCCAGAGTGGGAAGGAGCTGATGAGAAATCCCAGATGGATGGATGGACGTGGAGTGAAAGGAGCCGCTTATGTGAGGAAGATACATAACCATTCCGGCTCCTTCCTCCCCAATCAAACCCCACACTAACGAGGCTGGGAACACGGCTGCGTTCTCTGGCAGCTGCAGGGACTGACAGCTCCCCACTTGGACTCCCTCTTCCTCTGCCTCTCGGCCTGTCCGTCTCCCTCTGGCTCACTTTTTCCTCCTTTTGGTTCTCTCTCTTTTGTTCTCACTCTCCCTCCCTGGGCTCTCTGTTTGTTACTCTCCCTGCCTCCCTGGCTCTGCCTCCTCCGACCCAGTGTATGGCCAATTGTTGGGTTTGGGTTTTTAATTGTTTTCCCCCCTTATTTTGGCCTCGGCTTATCAGTGATGCAAGAGGAATAACGCCAATTTACTTAGAATGTGTAATCCCCAAATCAGATTGGGGGATTGTATGAGGCAATATGACCTTGCATATGTCTCCATTAAAGCCAGCCAGGCCTCCTCTTGTATTCTGTGTTCCCAGTACATATTTAGACAGATAACGCTAATTGTACTTGACATGTCCTCTTAAGGATGGACTCTTCCCTCCCCCAGCTCTGCCTGACTTCCCAGCCAGAGCACAGTCTGCTCAGCAGCACACCACCTGTGGGGCAGGGCACCACCAGACTTGGGCGGGGGATCTGACAGGGACCCCTACCCCTGGCTCTGCCACTCCCCATCTCTCAGCCCGTTATGCTCATTCGCTGCTATGGGGAGGGGTCTGGCGCAGCAAGGACCAGAGGGTGGGGGTGCTTCTGGGGCATGTTTAATCTGGGATTAAAAACTGTTATTGCAGCAGCCTCAAATTCTCAAATAAAATACACTCCAAGTGGCCTGCCTGTGCGGCCTTCAGGCCTCCTTGGCCTGCCCTGTCCTGTCCCTCGCCACCTACACAACTTTCCCTCTCCTCTGCTCTCCCCACTCCACCCTCCTCTCTCTGCGGTAGTTTGAGAGTCCCAGGACTGGTGCCTTCCTCAGAGTGAGGAGCCAGAGCTGGAGGGAGGGGGAGTTCTTGGGGGTGGCTTAGAACCACTTCAGAGCAGCTGGGCTCCAGGGCACATTGTCATCTGTGACTCCAAAGCTTCTGGGTGAGCAGAGGGGAGCACTCGCCAGCCCCCCGTCTGTCTCCCTCTGAAGGAGGGGCTTTCAGCCTGCATCTCCACCAGCTCCCACAGCTGGGCAGCAAAGTCCTCTCTCTATAAATATTTATCCCTGGCTACCAGCCTCTGGATCCCAGAACCGGCTTACAGGGCTCATCATGGAGCAAGTCGGACATCCCTCTTCCCCCACGCCCGGCTGCGCAGCTCCGCTCTGGAGTGGACAAGTTGGGGGGGGAAGGGAGGAGGGAGGGAGCATGTGCCGGGAAAACCAATGAATCCCAAACTCTTTGCCAAAGTGGACTCCGATTCTTTTTCTCCCCCTTTCCCTTGACACAACATCCTAATTCGACTTTTTCAGTATCTTTCTTTCAACAACCTTTTTTCCTTCCTCCCCTTCCTACCCGGCAACTGCACATTTATTAATTCATGAGGCACTAATTAGTTCTTTGTTTAATTTTGTGTTAAACAGACTGACCGGAATGATAACGACTTGCAGCGTTGCATTACAGTCCCCAACCGCCCCTGTTTTCTGACAACAAGGGAGCGCAGTGAGACTGGCGTGATGAACCCCAATTCCCACTCCAGTTGCACTTCATTAAGTCAAAATGTGACAAGAAGCTTAGAGAGCAACTTTCAGATCGGATCGCACATAACAATTGGGCAGGAAACTTTCCGAAGGGGGCAGCGGGAGAGGCGCTTGGAATGAAAGCTGGCACTGGCGCGCAATTCCCACGGCGCACTCATCTTAAAGGAACAGCACACTGGCTGAGCCAGGCAGGCGGATTGTGTATGTTTGAGGGGCAGGCTGCGGGGGAAGGTCTCCTGTCAGCAGCTGAGCAAACCAGCGGGCATGGCAGGAGGCAGCGTGCTGCAAAACTTTGCAGACTTTGGGGTCTCACTTGCGGGTGGCACAGTGGTTGGTGGTAGGCTCTGAGCAGGTCAGGACTCCAGGGGTTCCACTCCCACGCTGCATTGCCTGGGTTCCTTTAAGATGAGTCCTTTTCCCCACACTAGCACCACCCACCTTGGTGAAGTGGTTGGTGATCCTAGGCTGGAAGGGGCTATTTTAGTGCAAAGAGCTATTGTGATCATTACAGAGTCTGCTCACTGGGGCAGGGACTGTGCATTCCTATAGGGGTGTACAGTGCCTGGCATCTTTGGGTACTACTGCAATCTAAAACAACAACAACAACTCTAAAGGCAAGTTACAGCTTGGTAAGAGGCAGAGCAAACTCTCTCCCCCCCCCTCGCCCCCGCCGAGAGCTTCCCCCCACACACAGAAAGTGGAGTTCAGTTTCCACGGTCCACTCAGCCCTTGAGCTCTCTGCTGAGACAGCCAACAAGTGGGCCAGCTTAGCAGCAAGCCCAGCCGTGAGTTCTGGAATGCGGACACGTGTCTGGACTGGATCGAGTACTTGTGGAGGAAAGATGAGGCGTGGTTAGTCCTCTGCACAGCCCAATGAATGGCTGTCAGATGGTGCTGAGCTTGGGCTGGATTTGAACCAGTCCTGATGGAGCGAAAGACTCTGTAGCCCATTCCCAACCCGCAAGCTATCCAGTCCCCATTCTTCTGGCTCACGGATGTACAGGACTTGTCACCACTAGAGCTGCAAAGAGGCTGGACAAAGATGACAAAACCCAAAATGGCTTAAAATACCAGCAGACAGCAGCACACGTCAGAAGAGGCAGAAGGGAACTTATGGCTCACCAGACCATAGGTGCTGGAACTAGGGGTGCTGGGGGTACTGCCACACCCCCTGGCTTGAAGTTTCCATCATAAATAGGTTTTACAGTTTGGTTCAATAGCTCTCAGCACCCCCACTATACAACTTGTTCCAGCAGCTCTGCACCAGACATTTGCTTTCTCCATCTATTCAAAACAAATATTCTCCCCATGGATATTTGTGTGCTGCAGGGATACCTCAGTGAGAATGAGCCAGCTGAGGCCACAAGTGAGATGAGTTGGGAGGTCTCAACCCAGCCTCTAGTAGACACTTGTCCACATCACTCACAAAAAAGAAAAGAAATCTCCTAATGAACAGAGAGTCCTTGCTTTGGAGATGCCCAAGGCTGGGATAAAAGCTCAGGATGTAAGAGGGCTAGCAAAGCAGTGTGAGGAGTCTCGCACTGGACTAGCAGAGGGGGCTGAAGGTCAGGATGGAGGTGCAATGGCTGGATTGTGCGGGAATGCAGGGCTAGGAGAGCAAGAGCTGAGCCAGAGGTGCTGAGGGACTAGCCGTACTGGAGGAACAATAGGTGCTGGAAGTCCAAATGGAGATGCACTGGCAGGAACCTGCACTGCACCTGTCCACACTTGACTTAATAGCCTCTCTCACTTTTGCGAGCTCTAAAACCAACAGAAATGTATTCAAACGGGTACTTGGAGGGGTAGGGGCCAGGCCGTGGCAAGGTGACACATCATGGCATTTGCCACAACAGTCACGGCCGCATCCGCATTGAATTGTACCAGCTGATCCGCAGGCTCTAGACTTTGTACTGGTTTGTGTTTTCCATGCAGCAGGGGACCCAGTTCCCGCATGATGGAAATAGCATGAAGACATCAGCTCTCCTCTGTTTTCAGTTCCACAGATGCTCCTGAGGGCCATGAAAAACATGCTCAGATATAAACCTTGAGCTAGTGCAGCTTACCGGGTCTGAGGGAGGGAATGCACTGAGGAACTGTGAAGAGGGACAACTGAGAAAGTCCAGGATTAATTAGCAAGAAGTAGTGTCCTGGGCTCTCTCCAGCCTGACACACTATATCTATACCCCTCAATAAACACACAGAAGCGTTTGAGCACACAAGAAAGCCATGCAACTGCTCCAGCCAAGGAGAGTTAAACCTGGTCTAGGGGCACGGGTGGTGATCTCATCATCTGCTAAAAAGATGATTTAGAATAAAAACCAAGGAAGATAAAGAGAGCAGCCCAGCCCAGCCCCCCACCATCAGGACAGGCGCCCAGCCCAGCAGCACTAGGATGGACAGGTGCTAGGAGGAGAGCCCAGCCCCCAAAAGCATTGAGCCCAGCCCAACCCCAAGCACTGGGATGAGCACCTGGCCCAGCCTCCAAGTGCATGGAGGAGGTCCAGCCCAGCCGCAACAGGGCCAGAGAGCAGCATGGGACAACAGTCCCCTTTTCTGCCATAGCCCATTGGAGCAGTGGAAGAGGCTGGCAAGGTGAGGTGAGGAGCTAGGCATGGCAGAGAGAGCAAGCTGGGGCCTAGCAGGAAGAGAAGACTCCATCAGACCTCCAGCCTGAAGCTCTGGCTCTGACTCTGGATAATTACATCCAGTTCCCCACTCCTCCTATTGATCCTGGCTTTGTCAGAGAAAAACAAATAGGCTGAACGGGAAGATACGGAAGGGAAACACATTTTGTCTTCCTGTTTCCCCCATGGCAGCGGCAGCTACACCCATCAGACTTGTTAGCCAGTTCCCAATCCCCCGCAGCCTCCTGCAAAGAGCAGAGCCCTGTGCTCCAAACCTAGCTAGCCAGCAGCAAAAACAGCTCATGACCTGCCCCCAAAACAAGATGTCCCATCCTTCAGCCCACAGTCTCTGTAACTAGAAAGAGCTCTCTTCCTGGGCTTGTTCTCCCCACTCCTCTCCTTCCCCTCTCTCTGGCAGTTTCTTTCTCATGAGAGAGAGAGGGGAAATTATTGCAATGACATAAAACAGCAGAGACCCCTCGCCCAGTCTCTTGTCCACACACAAACCCCCACCTGCCCTCTGGGGAGAAGATGCTCCCTCACTGTCCCAAAGAATCTCCAGATGGCACGCAACAAGCACACCCATAAAAGGGGGAGCTGGGAAATCCCAATCCTCTCCCTCCCCTTTTTCTTTGCTGAAACCCGTTGAGTGGAGGCGAGCTTGGCCCAGCAACAGCTAACAGGAAGGGAAGGGAGAAAAGTCTGCCGTGAGGAGCTGGGACATGACTGGCTGATGCCTCGGTTATCTAGGTGACCCCTGGCCATCTCTCCAGGGCCTAGATCCACAAAAGGGATAGCATGGAACGAACAAGAGCAAAGATAATCATCATCCCACACAATCAATCCTGGCTCTTTGCATCGATGACATCAAGGAAAGGCCATAGACACTGACTACAAAACACATATTACAAAAGCCCCACCACACTGGTCAAGCATAACAGGAGTGGAAGGGAAAGGGACAAGCATAAAGGGGGAGTCCGGGAGGGGACTCTCTTCTTCTAACCCCCCTACCTGCCATCTGCAAAACACAGCAGACCCCCAACTTAGCGATGGGTTGCCATGGCCTGGCTCCTGCTAATTTGCTGTCAGGTTGCCTAAGCAAACCAATTAAAACTAATCATTCATTATAAAGTCAAGAGAAGGAAAGGAGAGATGGAAAGGGTAGGGAGGAAAGAAAGATGATGGCAAAGAAAGTGGGGGAAAAGAGAGACTTTGGGGGAGGCAGACAATAAACGAGAAGTGACAGGGTGGACCCTGATATATCTAGCACTCAGTTCCGGGTGGGTCAATGGAATTAGCAGCGCAGGGATGTGGTGTTGGGAGGGGGGAGCTAGCGCTGTTACTGACTGAGGGCAAAACAGAAAGCAAAGGGAAGTGGGGAGCGCTACCATGATGGGTTGGGATAGATCAGATTAGACAGTTTGTCAGAGATAGCAGGATAAACAGAGGGCCAGGTACTTGGCTGGTGTAAGCTGGCATCACCCTGTGGAAGCCCATGGATAGACACACAGCAGCTGGACGCTGCCGCCCCATGCCCTTCCTGGCACGAAGCAGCCCTTGACTGCCTAGACAGCCACAGTGCAGTCAGTGAGACTCTGGGAGGAGCGGGTATGGCTTGGGCGAAGGGCAGCAGGGCCCTCGGCTGTAGGCAGTTGGACAGATACAGAGCGAGGAGGAGGAAAGCACAGCGTGAGCAAAGCAAGCAGGAAGGGGAAAGCAGCGTGAGGCGGATTGTACCAGGACCCAGTAGCTCTGTCTTATCCCCTTTCTCCTTCTGTGGCGGGGTTACCGGCTCCCCCGGAGCAAATGCCTCAGAGAGGGATGAAAAATGGGACATTTATGAAAAGCCCCTGATTATGCGGATTTGGACGGGGCCCTCGCAGGCCCCGCTCAGCCTGACTAAATTACTGTCGATCCTGCCGGCTCCCCAACGAGTCAGTGCTGCAAAGAACCCGGGCAGCTGTCAATGCCGCCAACACGCCCCCCCAACCCCCCACTGCCACCTCCATCCCAATTCTGTTTTGTTCCCCTTCCCCGCACACTCCCCAACTCCGGCCTTTTGAAAAGCCTCGGGTCCGTGTCAGCCCAGTGGATGGCGGGGGAGAGGGGCAGCGTCATGGAAACGGGCCCTTTCCTGGAGAAACATGCTGTTCTTCCCCACTCCGTCCCAAGTCCCCCTTTTGAGAAGCTGTCAGGATCCTGAGTGAGTGTCACACGACCCAAGGACCAGGCGTGACCAAGCCTATTTTCTGCCTCAAATTTGATTGATTAAAAAACTTTTTAAGAAAACCATGTTAAAAGACAAAAAAAAAAAAAAAAGAAAAAAAAAGAGGAAAGAAAAAAACAGAAAGGGACAAGTGTGTGTGTGGGGGAGGCCAATGTGCTGGGTTTCCTTGGCAATAGCACCAGGGGATGAGTGTCAGAAGCAGCTAAACAGCATAACCAGGCCAAAAAGAAAGGTCAAAGGAAGCATGAAACTTTTAACACAACAGTGATTAAGATAATGATGAGGCAGGGGACCCCAAGAAAAAGAAAACTGCACACATACACACACCACACACTCCAGGTGACAGGCTGGATGAGAATAGGCAAGAGGGTTTGTTGGGAGTTTGGGAGGATTTGGGCACAGGACTGGAGGAAACAAACAAAGTGGGGTTTTGGAGGGTTACTGGTTTTTTTTAAGCTGGCTGCCCAGATGGAGGGGATAACAGCACCAGCCCAAAGATAGTGACTCCACCCAAGCCAACAGGATGCACTTGCCAAGCGCAGTGGCCAATGTGTCAGCAAAGTGGGGCTTGAATTTGAATTTCATGATTGGGTTTCTTATAAAGATTTTTTACCACCATGGGGCCAGATCCCAAGCTGATATAAATTGGCACAGCCCCGCTGACTACAGAAGGGCTGGTGTAAATCAGCATAGCCCTAGTGACTTCAATAGGGCTGTGATGATTTATGTCTGCTCAGGATCTGGTCCTCTGCTTTAAGTGGCAGGTGTAAAAACTCCTCAGAAAATGTCCAGAGGAAATCAATTCTGCTTTTGGTCTCTTTGTTAGCACATTCATCTCCCTACTCTGGCTGCCTCCCCACACCCGTCGCCTTGTCTCCTTCTCCAAACTCCATTCTCTCGCTTTCTCCCACCCCACCCCCTCTCCTCCCTTTCTTTTTTTTACTCCCACCTCCTCTCTCTCTTTCTAGCTGCCTTTCTCTCAGGTTTCCTCAGCAGATCCCACTCTCCATTTCTCCCAGCCACCCCTCTACCGAAAATGGAGCACTGCACAACAGGACCGGTAGTCCCCATGGGCCACGTTGCCATAGTAGAGAGGAGTGCAGCTGGGTTGTAGAACTCCATGGCTGGCCAATGGGGTGTGCAGGTCTCAACCCGCCACTTCTGCTCTGCTAAATGTGGCCCCTTTCTCTGTCTTGTCTTAGGGCTTCCTGGATCTGCTTCACACTGACATCTGTCTGTGCAAGCCTGTATCAAACACAAATCTAGACTGACTGGGTCAGAGTGCTGCCAACTCCTGGGATTTTATGGAAAGTCTCTCAATATTTGTTTCCTTTTAAAATCCCCAGCTCCCGGAGTCATGGGGTTACATGAGAATCTCAGCTTTACTTTTATTTTAAAAAGCCAGTGTCAAGCCCTCCTGGTTGCTGAGAAAAGCTGGAAACTGTGACCCCTAAAAGCTCAAAACCCAGCAAGCAAAGAAAAAAGAACCCAACATTTATTGCTTCTTAAACTTTCATGGTTTTTAAGCCCATCTCATGTGGTCTGACATGCTATTTGGAGCCTTGGAGTTGGCAATGCCAACACCAACAGCCAGAAAACAAATCAAACCTCAGACATGAGCTCCCTTCCAGCTCTCCTGCTTGGAAACTTGCCTGGGTGGTGGAAAGTCTGGCCTCCCCAATGCAAATCAGCCATTAGTACGCAAATCCCAGGGGCAGGAGTCCCTCTGTTCACTTGTATGGCTGGCGAGGGAGGGAGAGAGGGGGTGGTAGTTCTGGGAAACAAACTGGCCATTGTGTATGGAATCCTCCCTTCCACTTTTTGCACTGCACAGCTGGCAAGGTCCACAAAGATGGAGGAGAGGGTTGCGCCTCTCAAGGCAAGTCACTGGCATGATGTGCTGAAGGTCTGACCCATGCTTGCCATAAACTTCTGCTGCCCTGGCACAGGTTTGTGTGTGTGTGTGTGGTGGGGGGGTTGCAGAGGGGTGGAATCTCTGTATTATCACTTTTAGCCCCCCCCCCACACACACACACACACACAATGATGTTACAGCATTCCTCACTCTCCATGGGATAAGGAGGGCTGGACATGACACTTGGCAACTGTACCTGATGCTCTAATCTCTGTTGGGATTGGCCCATCTGAGCCTGGGAGGCTTTATAAAGTCTTGTTATGGTCAGCAAAGGGTCAAGGAAATGCCCCCTCTGAGCCAGACCTGCCGGCTTCACTGACACTAACTGCCATCAGCCCCGGGCAGCCAAGACAGCTACTGGAGAGCAGGCTGGATCACATCCTGCCTCAAAGCACCAGACAACTTGCCGTTGCAGAGCCTTGTTGCGGCTGACGGTGTGAGAGGCAGAGTGGCACAGCTGGGTTTGCAGAGCCCAGGTTGGGCCGGTACCATATGACTAGTAAACTGAGCCCATGTGATGCAGTAGGCAGGGAGAGGGAATCCCATGAAGTCATTTTTCTGATAATGGCACTTGGAGTTTCAGAGCCCTCTTCCTCCTTCCCTCTCAGGGGAACCAGATTGCTGCCGGATTGTTGGTCACACCACTGGGCGGGATCAGGTGGAAAGGAGGACTCCAGAGTTCACCAAGAAAGTACATGTCAGGCTATGGGTGGGATGGCCTGGCAATGCTTTAGTGGGGATGGAAGGGTGTGAAATAACCCGAGAGCGTGCTTCAATCTCAGGGAAGTTATAAACGATCACCTGGGCAACACTGCCACCTGCACACAAGACATATCCCCCTTGGGCAACGCTCACAAACATGCAGCTAAGCACCTGTCCACATTCAGACTTGGTGTGCAGCAAGACGGGGGTGAACCTACAGCATGCTAGCCTGCCACACACTAACTCTCCATGTGAACCCTGCTACCATACACTAAAAGTTCTAGAGTGCACTTTGACATTTGCACACAAACATGGACACATGTCCACTAACACACGGCCTCCCAATAAACACATGTACATAACCTTATACACTTGTACAAGGGTAGCCGTAGGGTCTGATGATCCGGCCCCGCTGACATCAATGGAAATTTTGCTACTAAATTTAATGATAGCAGACTTAGGCCTATAAAACATAATTCTCTCTCTCTCTCTCATTCCCCTCTCCCCACCACCTAAGAAGTCTAAAGGCCCAGGTATCTGATTACAGGGCAAACTCACGTAATTTGTTTAGTTTGCAAAACTAGTTCAAGTTCCTGAGTAAAAAAAACATTTTAATAACAACGATTTTGTAAAATTTCAGTTAATGTTTTTCTTTGAATTTTTTTTTTTTTGGTGGCAGCCAAAAAGGCAAAAACATCTGGGTTCTGTATTTTTGTCAAAAACCCAACATTTTTTGATGAAAACAGATTGTTTTTTTCTGCCAAATGTTTTAATGCAAAAATTTTTAAGCACCTGTATTAATGAGTCATCTTCTCCCTATTCCCCCACCCCAGGTCATTTAAATCCATGGTCTTTTGCAAAGAGTGATTGAGTCAAACAAATGTTTTTAGCTAGAAGAGCAGCTTGTGCGCTGTAAAGCCTGTGCGCGCTTATACAGCACAAGCCAGGGTCTTCTAGGACGGAGGTTTCATTTTAAAAACTACAAAGGTCATCTAGTCTAATCTCCTACCAAGATGCTGGATTTGTTGTGTCTAAAACCATCCAAGACAAGCCATGCACTAATGAAATGCAGCATGTTTAGTACTGTCAACTCCAAGCAGTCAAGCATCAGGAATCAGGTCCCCAAAATTATGAGACTGGCTTATAATTATAATTTTTAAAAAATATAATAATAAATGCTGGGTTCTTTTAATTCACCTCCTGAGCTTGGGGCCTTCAGGGGGGCACACTTTCCGTCTTTTTTCTCATGAAACACAAGGGTTACAAACTTTCTTTTCTTTAAGGGAAGCTGAGATTCGCAAGTAGTCACTTGACTCCAGGATGTGGGGCTTGAAGAAAAACACCAAATATCACCAGGCTCGTGATAAAATCATGACAGTTGACAACACTGTGTTTAGTTTAGTGCTGAAATGAAGTGCACTAAACAGTCCATGATGATAGCAAGGATACCTGAAAACGTTTTTAAGTCCTTTTCCCACAAGTTTTAAAAACAACCCTTTCACTCTCTCTCTCTCTCTCACATACACACAAAACCCCTTCAAGGGACAAACAAATCAACGTTAGCTAAAGCTGAGCAAAAACATTTACAATTAAATTAAAAATTCTCTGTATTAGACGTTTTGTTTTATTCTGTACTCATGAAAACAGCCCTATTTTTTTTTTTTTTTTAAAGAAAGCAAAAATCTTGAGTTTTTCCACTCAAACATAAGAATGCTGCTGAGTGACAACGGGCTCACTTTCATCAAAACATTCTTATTCTCTAGTGAAAGCAAGAATTTTGCATTTCTAAAAGTCATTCTGGTGAAGATGCATTTTCATGTCAAAATGTGCAAAAATTCCTATTTTCGGCTGTTGGGGGTGGAATTGGCAACTTTCCAAAGCATGAAAATTTCAGTCACAAAAATTACCTGGAACAAAAATGCAAAAATCTCCTTTAAGAAGGTTTTCCATCACCCCTGGTAATAGTCCCGAGGGTTACCAAAGAGGCAACTTTTATTAGCAGGCTGTTTACTTGTGGGAGCCCCGTATACTGATCAGATAAGCTCGCTGCCAAATAAAAGACCAGTGATAAGCGGATCCCTTTCTCATGCAGCGTTTGATTCATCTGATTCTCCTTCAATCCACTCAGTGACATGGCCTACAGCCCAGCACTGGCATATGCCCCAAGCTCCCAGGTTCCCAATTGAGTCACTTCCCAAGGCACACACCCAGACATGTGTCCTCGTCCTTGCAGGGCCAGCCCCTTGCCCCCTCCCCCCCACAACTCCCCTGCCACAGAGAACTGTCAGGAGAACACAAGCAAAAGCTGCTTCTTGACAGCGAGTCATTTATATTTTAGCTTCGTTCCATTATCCTAACGAATTCTTCATCAGCAGATGCAATATTAACAGCAGAAAATCAGCTCATTACATCCAGGGGGATTTCATCAAGTCGACAATCACGAATGCAGCTCCCCAAGCCTGGGAGAGGACAGTGCTTTAGTTATTTATTTATTTTTGTGTCATTTAAGGGGCTTTGGGGAGGGAAAGGGGAGGTCCTTTCCAGGTAATCGCCACATCCTGGATCTTCAAGGTATAATCTGCAGGCCCTCTGGACCACAGACAGACGCACTCTCAGCTGGTACAGTGTCCAGGCCCATTGACAACCGTCACCACTATTTAAAAATCATTAGAGCGTAGAGGTGGACAGGGCATTTCTTCATTGAATTCAGGCTATGGGAGAGTGTCTACATCCTGGATTATTCCTCCCCTTGTGTCTACACACATCTAGATTGGCTGATCTGGTACCCCTACTCCAGGCAAGGCTCACCCTGTAATGCTCCGAAAGGCCCCCTATCACTGTGCCCCCTCCTCATCCAAGTGTAATGTCCCCAAAGGCATCACATGCATGCAAGGAGGGTGGGATGTTGTGATGAACTTCCTAGGGAAGGGGCAGACAGGCTAATCCATAATGGGTATGTGTGTATGGGAAGGGGTGGGGGGATAGAGAAGACCAACAATCTAGAACAGTGTCAGGCAGTAGTTTGGGGCTGTTTCTCTCCAATCCAGCTCAATGAAACACCAGCCTGGCTGTATATGACACAGGCAATGCATGCAAAGTGTGAGCCTTCAGGTTGTTGTCTTTAAAGAATGTGCAATAGGAGGGGGGATCGCAACCCCCGGGACAGCAGCCATGCAGCGTACAAGGGACATTCATAGCTCCCCAGGCTACTGCTGGTGTGATATAGGTGTATTTCAAGCTGCCAACATAGTGGCGACACAGCGCAGTGGGATACGTGGATGATGGTGCACAGAGTCTGGCTGGAGAAATACGTCCAAACTGCAACGGGCCAAAGATGCATCGCTCTTGCAAGTCAGCGTGAGAGCCCAAACCCACTGCAATTTCCTAACCTGCCTTTACTCCTGCCTTACCAGATGGGGGTCCTGTTCTACCCAAATCCCATGGAAGCCAATCGGAGTCACCTGCAGCTCACAGCTGAGGGCAGCCTTCCCCTTCACAGATGCTAGAGAGCTGCTCTGCACAGATCTGGGATCCCTCTGGGGAATGGGATATTTCCTGCTGAGTTCTCACTCTCGTATCCTGGCTGCTGCTGCTGCCACATCACTCAACGCCTGGGAGACGATAGCTCCAGTTAAAAGAGCGACAGCCTGGCTTCTGGAGCTTCCCATCTCTGCCGCGGGAGGAGATTCCGACGGGCCTCCCACAGAGCCCTGCCAGCTCATTCCCAACGTCAAGTGGAGCCATGCCCGCCCCACCCAAGTCCCCCCGCCTGCCAGGCCCTGTGCACTGAATGCTTCCACGCCGGAGAAGGGTGACAGCTTTGATGGGGACCAGCCCGGAGTTCAGCCCTCCCCGGCCATCCAACTCAACCAGGACTTTGATGGGCATTTTATATTTTCCCATTAGGGACTGGATTTCCGCACAGCAAGGAATATGTTCCCGGGACGTCAACTCCAATCTCTCCCACGCTCTGACAGAATTAAGCTCCAGTTTGTCCGACAACATCCCGAAGTGTAAGAAACTGGGGACAGACTCTCTAATCAGGCTGTAGGACAAAGGCCTGGGCTGACCCTGTCACTTCCACTCACTCTTGCTGTCTGTCTCATTCCCCCACCCCTTTCTGCCCCCTCCCTCTCCCTCTTTCCCCACCCTGCCCCTCCGATACCCAACACAGCTGGGCTAATCCTGCTCCTCCCGCGTCCAGAGCAAATCCTCCCCAGAGTAAACCAATCCTGGGAATTTTTATTAGATTATCAGTCTGCCAGCTGAGTGCCAGCTGGACTAATCCTAATCAGGGCTGATTTTTATTAGCCAGCTTCAGGAGAGAGCTAAACTGTCCCAGCACCCCTGGCTCCCTCTGCCTGCACTGAGACAGCCCACAGCTCATTTTATGAGGCTCACTCTTTTAAATTCACTACCGGGGATGCAGGCTGGGCGGCCCGACGGCTTCTGCATAGCCCACCCCCACGGACAGCCTAGGTACCAGCAGTGCTAGCTTCGCCCAGTCACTGCCCTGCCATTGTGCCTTGACCCCATTCTGGAGGCAGGGCTCCGGGGACACTCTCTATGGCCCATTCAGCCCTAGGCCTCCCTGTTGGTACCTCCAACAAGGGGGCCAGTTGGTGCTAAATTTGAGGCAGCTTTTTGGGAGGGGCCTACTAGAAAGTGGGCTGAGATAAATTAGTCATTTCCTACAGGCCACCTAGCAGCCATCAGCATGAGTGACCACAGCCAGGACAGTGACTGCACTTGGTCTACATTGATGTGGAAATCTCACCAGAGGGCGTTTGCAGACATAAGCCACCCCACAGCCAGAGTCCCAGGGCTCTGCCCCCTTCTGCAGGCCTAAGCAGTCTGCTGTGGGCAGGAACAGAGGCAGGTAACAAGATGACAGTTTATGAGCTAACCTAGGGAAGTAGAGATCCTGAAACAAGAGCAAGCGAACATCTAATGCTCAGCATACAAAGTTTTCACCCTTGATTCTTCACCCCCCCCACCTCAGGGCCTGATTCTGCTCTTAGATACACTAGTGTAAATTGGGAATAACTGCACAGAGCAGCACCAGCAATGCAGAGTGGTGTAACTGAGAGCAGACTCAGGCACTCTCTCTCTTCTCTTTGGTCTGGCCTACAGCAGAAAAGACAGCTTGCTAGGTGGCGAGCGTCCCTAGGAGAGAGTTAAACAGATCTGGGTGGATGCAGAGAGCACAGCAGGCTTCCTGATGACAGGGGGAGAGATGGGGAACTTGGTTCAAACCCCCTGGAAACCACATCAAACAGGCCTGTGGGTGAGAGCCAAGAGAAGATGATCTGTTGATGTCTGCGTGTGTGTGTAAGCAGAGGAGAGAGGGGGATCGAGAGAAAGAGGAGTAGAAATTAATGGAAAGAAGTGAGGAAGTGCGAGATCAGGAAGGGGCCAGGACAGTTACAGTTGCATTGCCTGCATAACAGATGGAAATTATTAATGATAAACATAAATCAGAACACACATTAGGCCCTCCTCTACCCCTTCCATCTCAGGATCTCAAAGTGCTATAGAAATATAGGGCCAGACTCTCCACTGGGGTAAGTCAGTGTAACTCCACTGACTTAAATGGAACTCTGCCAATTTGCTCCTGCTTAGGATCAGGCCCATTAATTCTAGATCTGCTTCAGTCCCGTGTATTTATTATTACCGTAGCCACTATTAGTCCCATTTTAGAGACGCTCAGAGAGGTTAACTGACTTGCCTGCACTGAGTTGGTAGCAGAGCGCGGCCCAGAACCCAGGAGCCCTGACTCCCAGTCCTGTGCTCTAACTACCAAATCATGGTTCCATTCATCTACAAAGCAAAATGCCTAGTAATAATAATAGTAATAACATGAAAATTTCTTGTAACACAGAGCCGTCCCTGCCTGAGCTTGCTCAGACTGCACCTGCCTACCATAAACATGCAGATAGGAGTGACGAGATACTTTTGGTGGTTTGTTTTTCCGTTCAGCGCAGGAGGGTCCCAGGGCATCACTGAGCACAACAGCCTGATTCTGGTTGTGTCTCTATCCCTCTGGGTGATCGGGAACTCACTCAAATTAGCACCTGAACCCAGTCTCTCTGCCTGCTGAGGCTTGCCCCTCACCAGCATTGGCACTGGGACAAACTCCCCTGGGGAACAGATCCCCCACCCCGCAGTTCACTCTTCATGCTTCATAGTCAGGTTCCAGTCTGAATCCAACTGGTCCCAATGTTCAGGGTGTCTGGGCTGGGGGTTCCTGTCTGTTACAGAGTGTGGGGCAGTCAGGGATACTCTGGACTGGTTCTAAATGCCAATGTTTGTTCTAGCAACATCTCTACACAGATGGGACACTCTAGTCTAAAACACTCTCCCTCCAAAGAAACTCATCAGCACTGGAGGCTTCTACTCCTTACCAGGCAGTGGGCAGGCGCAGAGCCTAAACTGCAGGCCCCAGCACTTTTGGACCCATCTTCTCCCCCTCCCTCTATGCCAGTTTTCTCTATTAGGGCTCTCGGCCCCTGGCATTCACTGGCTCAGCCCCCATGGCAGTTCCGCTCTTTGGAATCAGGAGGGAGTCAGAGCTCCCCAGGCCAATGGCATCCTTCCCCAGGACTTCTCTCTCCCTGCCCCTTCCAGGTATTACTTGCGCCCCCCCCAGCCCAGCTCTCCCCTGCAAAAGCCCCCTTTCCAGAAGAGGGGAGGAGACCCGCCCAGTGCAGGGAGCTGGAGCATGGGAGCAGGCGTCAGGTGAAGGACTGTTGGGAGAGCTGGTTCTGCTTAGTGCTCCTGCCCGACACAGGGACAAGCCAGGCAAACCCAGGCGCCTCATTGGGGCCCAGCCACCCCAGGGATTAAACAGGGATGTTGGGGCCTTTAAATAACAAGGTACAGGTCACGTTTCCCTCCCTAGCCTGAATGGGGGCAGGCGGAGGTGAGAGGGGCTTGGGGTAGGGAGGGATCAGAGGCAAAGGCAAAGGGAGGGGCAGAAAGGAGTGAGTGGGGGGGGGGGGGGGAGAGCTGAGAAGGGCTAAGAGGGGGCAGGATTGGAGGCCGGAGAGGTAGAGGGGTAATTTGCAGGTATGAAGAGTTGAGGGGGAAGGGCCTGAAGATGGAGGGTTAGGAGATAAGAGGGAGGTGTGAGGGGGGCGGAGTGAAAGGTAATGAGGGCCAGGTGAGGAGGGAGAACAATTTGCTTTTTCTCTTTTCAAAGAGCTCTCCCGGTAGCAGTGACTATGGTGCAGATCCAGAAGCGAAGTGACACTGGGACCTCAAGGGGAGTGTGCCCAAGGGCCTGGGAACCCCAGCTGTGCGTGAACGCAATCAAGGAAAGTTTAGACTTTCCTCCCCCACTCCCTTTTTTTTTTTTTTTTTTTTTTTGCCATTTATCAGCAGATTGTGCAGAGCCGAGTGGCGCGCTCGCCTCACCCTGCTAAATAAAGCTTTGGTATTTCTGATAAAGCCATCAAATTCCTTATCGTGCTGACACAAAGAGCATTTAAAGAGACACACACCCGCCCCCGCGCCCTTGCCTGCCCAGTCACTTTGGGGTAATCTTTTGGAGTAAACCAAAGAGAAAAAAGGGGTGTGGGAAGGTCTGCCTAAAGTTCCCCCTTTCACAAGCACTAAGCCCGAGTTGTGAGGGGACCTGACCTGTTTCCTTCCCGAATGGCCGGGCTGGGTCCTGGGAGGCGGCACTTGATAGCTCTGTGTAAATACCACGAATGGCAGCGTCAATAGAAATGCCTTGCAATAGAGGGAATATTGATAACCGGAAAATCCTGTGAGAGAGCTGGAAACCCAGGGGTCTCTGAGAGCTTTAAACGTGGGGTTGGGGGTGTGGGGACAAGAGCCAGATGGTGGGGAAGAGAGGGTGCAGTGCGTGGGGCTCAATGCGTATGCATCAATGGTGCCACGAGGGGGCGCCGGCTGGGCCACAGAAAGCTGCCCCTGGGCCCCAGGCTGGTGTGACGGGCACTGTCATGCAGAAGCTCAGGTCTCTGCAACCATTATTCACCCCCCATCTAGGCCCCTTTCCCCCCAGAGTGGTATGACAATGACCCAGCTAGCCACACGACACCCCCCCATCCTTCCCCTCCCTCCCTCCTAGACCCAGCTCAGACGCCCTCCTCTCCTCTCTGCCAGAGCGCAAGCTGTTGTTTAACCTTCAAATTTATTATTTTTAATTATTTTGATTTATAAAAGCGTGCGGCTGTTAAAACCACATTAAATAAACTCAGCGTTACGGCGCTTAACAAACACACATAACTTTGGACTTCTGAGGACTCCATAAAATAATTGCCCAGCTGGATGGCATCCACTCACCCCTGCTCACGCTCCATCAGAGCTTCCTCACCACTCACTCCCTTTCGCACAGATACCTCCTATCACACTCAACCAGGGCCAGCTGCACTGGTAACAATGGTATTTGCAAGGGAGTAAATTGCATCTACAGAGGTGTAAATTGTGTCCACACTAGGGATCTGCATGGGTGTAAATTGTGTCTACACTGGGAGTTTGCACTAGCACAGCTACATCAGTAATTGAAACCCCAGTGTAGACACAGTCTTAGCCTCCTGAATCTTTCATCTGCATTGCCTTCCCTGTGGACAGACTTCCCCAGCGCAGTCCTCTTTTCCCTGGGCACACTCTTCTTTCCAGTCCTCCTTGCCCAGATGGACTCTTTGATCCCTACCTCCCTTCCCGGTCCAAGACATTTGGTTCTGCTTCAGATGCAGCTGAAATCTCTCCAGCAGAGCACATGAGATTTTGGTACTGCCAAACCCAAGCCCAATTTGATCTCCAGCCCAGAACCCAAATGGGTCTTAAACCCTGACTCAGACCTCTCTCTAAATGCTGGTTTCTCTCCTTGTGATGAGAACAATCAGGCCCAGGAGGAGATGAAAGAGCAGAGAAAGAGTAGTGGCAAATAAGAAGAGATGTCTGAGAGAGTCCCCTTTGGTGCTGTGGGGAGGCTCTGTGTTAGGGCCTTGATCCTGCACAGCACTGAGTGAGGCCTCAGTTTCCAGGGAGGTCAGTGGAAGCTGCAGGTGCTCAGCATCTCTGGAAGTCTGGTCATTTTTACTTAAATGCAGCCAGGTTCTATCTAGGTGCCAAATTTGAAAATGTGGGCAGCTTCTCTGAGTCCCAATTTCCCCATCTGTAAAACGGGGCCAGACTCTAGATGCCTGTGGGCAGGGCTGGGCACCACTGTATATACAGCATCTTCCTCCTTCGAGCTATCGGTCTCTGGCTTTCAGGAGCAATAAAATTCACCTACATGTTTAAAACCAACCACGTGTTCTTTCTCTCCCCATGCTGTCCCAGGGAACGAGCTGGGTGGGCCAGCAGTGGACAGAAAAAGTTTAAGGAACAGAGTCTCAGATCCCCTGTTTCTTCAGGATCTGCAGTAAAATGTAAGTGATATACAGGAAGTAGGTGAAGAGCAATTATAATTGATTGGGAATCATTTCCTGATGGCGTCTGTGTGTGATTGATGGCGCCGGCCAGCTACTAAAGGACAGTGTTCACTAAAGAGAGAGAATTTGTAGCTCCCATCTGCTGAGCTGAATACACCACAAATCACTAAACTCTTTTTCTCTAAAAACTTCTGCTCACACTGACGGATCTCTCTGTGGCGACCTGGCCCTGAGAGCTGACCGCCTCCCATCCTGAGTGTGCAGCCTGCCCTCTCCATGGCTGCCCCAGAGTTGGTCCCTGCCCTTGGTGCTTAGGTACCAGGGGGAGGTGGCCAGATAGACAGACAACCATGGAAGTCACACAGCTACCATCCCCTGGTAGGATGTGAGGAGCTCCCTTCTTGGAACTGAGAGAAGAAAAGATGGCAGAGAGCTGGCTATGCAATTTTAAAACGTCCCTTTTAACTGGGACTGCTGAGAATCAGCAGTCAACAGAGCCTTTCACGTGGAGCTCCCAGGCCTCGATATGGCCCCAGGGCCGATTTTCCTCTCACTTAATGCCAAGGTCAGTTAGGTGTAAACCGTCTGAGCTCTACGGAGTTACGCTGGTGTGAAAGACAAGTAAGTGAGAACAGACTCAGGTTGACAATGACCAAAGGCTGGTACCAATGATGACCATCCTGTGGCCTGCGTGGAACGAATCAAGGGCCTGGGATTGGTCTTGGTCTAGTCCCAGGGAGGCCAAATACCATACCTGGCACTGACTGGCACCGTCAGCAGGCAGGCCAAAACCCAACTGGGTCATGGAGACGGGATTTTCTGCTGGTGCATGCAAGGCAAGGGTGGCAACATTCAGAAATAATTAAAGAAGAATTAGTTGCAACCTTTTAGTGGGGAAAGCCTGCCCTGCTGTGCTACCCTTTCTGGGCACACCAAACAATCCCCAGCACTAAGTCGTGTCGAGAGTGTGATTTCCCTAACCTCATCCCCTATTCACCATTCCTCCTATGCCCATCCACTGGGCTAGTAGCTTAGATGCTTCTGGGGTCTCTGCTTTTCAAGGAAAAATTGTCTGGTCGATACCACTTCTCTTAACACAGCCCACCACCTCCAAATTGGTTTATAGTTGGTCCCAGATACAACAATAGCACTGGTCTTTAGCTCAGCATGCACCACATCAAATAACCTGCAGCAGCCAGGGCAGACTTGCTCTGGACACTATGATAGCAACAAACGTGGGCTCTGAAGCGGGGCCAGCTGCTCCAGAGTTCTAATCACACTGCTGACACCATCTCCTTCTGCCACCTTGGGCATGTCACTTAACTGCTCTGTGCCTGGCTACAAAGGGGATAGTGATACTTCCCTGCCTCATAAAGGGGGTCATGAGAATGAATTAGCTAATGTCTGGAGGGTGCCATAGAAGTGCTAATACACATCCTGTGTATTTCCCCGTTTCTGTGTATTAAAAGGCAATACAAATATTTAATAGTGGCACTCCACATTTCTATAGCAACGTCTATCCAAGGGGCTCGAGCTGCCTTATAGAAGCCAGCTAAGAATGATGATCATTCTACTCACTTAAAAAAACAAAACAAAATCCTGACTCAGAGAAAGTCCCTGACCAAAAACACCAACCAACACTGACAAAGCAATCAAATCACTTATCTCCCACACAGAATTTTTTACACCCAGGGAGAATTACTAGACACACCATGAACTCCCGCTCCTGAATATCACTACTGGTATCCATTCTATGTGGAAGGTGCTCACCTACGGTGATAGGTGGCACTATAAATTTACAGGTGGGGGAAGTGAGGCACAGAGAGGCCATGTAATTGACCAAAATAGCACAGCTAATCAGTGACAGTGAAGGTGAGATTTCCTGACTCTCAATCCCCTGCTCTAACCACTGAGGCATGCTGCCTCCCTTTAGAATGACAATGACAATAAAACTCCTCCAAAGAAAGCAGCAGAGGAAGAGAACTTTTAGGCTGGCTGGTCTCCTACATTAAATGTTTGCCATCACTTCCTGGGAAGGGGAGATGACAGAGCAGACTGGGGGTGCAGTGGGGTGCAGCGTAGGGCCGAAGCTGATTCCAACCTGTCCCCCTTGCCCCAGTCTACGTTTCATTCCCAAAGGAGGCTCACATGCAGTACAAACGCAGCAGCTGAGACAAGGGTACCTTGAAGACACTAAATATAAAAGCTCGCCGTGCCAGAGAGGTTCGCGGGCAGTTATCCATGGTGGTGGGAGCCAGGGGAGGGGGCTGGGATGCAAGCTGCCTGCAGTCACACTAGCCTGTCAATAAATTTTGCATTCCCTTTGCTTTCCGACGGGGATTCATTCCCTAATATGGGGCTGGCAGCTTTCTGGGTTATTTCGAGTGTGTGTGATAATGTTCCCTGGATAGTGACGGCTTCCGAGGATTGGGATTGTGAAAAAAACCATCCCTCCTCGATGTGTGGGGTGGAGAGGGGAGTGGGGGCAGGGGCTAATCACAGGATAAACCATGAAACCTCCTCTCAGGAATGGGGCAACACTGGGATCTGAGGCACGGCGCGTCAGCTGGGACAGGGCTCTCTGGAGCTGGGAGTCAAACCTTTCTGTGCTTTGGAGATTTCATGGTGAGACACAGCACTGACCACAGGAGCTTCTGCCAGGGAAAGAAAGCAACCTTGTTATTATTATTTGTGCTATGGCAGCACCCAGAGGCCCGACTGAGATCAGGGCCCTGTTGTGCTGGCTACTGCACAAACACTAGGGTATGTCTACACTGGAGGGGGGATTCTTAACTCGGGGTAGCGAACCCTGGTTAAAATAGCGGTGACGGCACGCAACTCAGCTTCTCACTTGGGTTAGTCAGCCCCAGGCTCCTCTCCTGGCTTTAACTTGAGCTGCTCACCCGAGTTGCCATGTCTCCATGGCTATTTTAACCCGAGTTAAGAACACACCCTTTTTTTTTTTTGCAGTGCAGACATACCTCTAGAGAGAGACAGTCCCTGCCCCAAACAGCTCAGTCTAAACAGACGAGACAACGTTTGGAAGGGGAAGCAGAGGCAGAGGGGGAGAAATGAGTGAATAGACCATGGGGGCTGACCATCCTCTCCCCCACCGGAGGGTGTTACGTTGAGCCAGGGATGGGACATGGGCACTGCTGGTGTTCAGATTGTGCCTTTGCTGCTAATAAAGCGAGGCCTTCAGTGTACGGGGCTGTCCATGCGGGCCCAGCAGCAGACCTGGGCCGTGTGGTCAGAGGTCTGAAGCACAAAGTCTGCAGCTCCCCACCAAAGAGTTGAGCAGATGCTGGTGTTTTCTAGACGGCCAACCAAAGAGAAAGGGCAGGGGGACATGCATCCATGGCACCGCAGCAGGATTCATGGAAAGAGAGGACTGGAGACGGGATGGCACCCCTGCTTTGTGACCTCCTCCACAAGGAGGGCTCCCCAGAAGTGTTGCAGATCCTGCCAGTTGAGGACTCGCTCAGAGGCTTTAATGAACATCAGGCACTGGGACAGAATAATCCAAGGCTGAATTTCTTGCCTTGTTTTCTGTCTGGAAAGCCTCGGCTACTCTGTCCTGCTGTGGGTCCAGGGACAGTCTCCATACATCTCGCCCAGAGCAACCACGAGGTAAGGAGGGTTCCAGGCTCCCCATCCCAGGCAGCAAGTGCTGGCCAGACTAAGCAGCAGACAGATGGCTCTGCAGGGCAGTGACACCCACACGCTAGGAAGCCATCACCCCTTGCCTCCCTCCCTCCCTCCCTCCTAGATGGGAGCTTGGGGACGGACTGCACTGTCACCTCACTTGTAAATCTGGCAGGTGCCCTGCAGCTGTACAGACTTGCGCTGTGGATCCTGCTACTGTGGCACTCACAAGCTAAGCAGAGTGGAGCTGGACTGGCATGTGGGTGGGAAGATCTGAAGCGGGATTGGCGACTCAGCGTGGGGCACTCTTCCCTGTGAGTAAGCATGGAACCAAGATGCCCAGCCCGGCATTAGGGGCAGATCTAAAGCTGAAGTCCTGCCCATCCATTGGCACAAAGATTCCATGGCGCTTTTGGCAAGAGTAGCGGTGTTCACCCCAGCATCCTGGCCAAATTCCATCTCAGGCCAATGCCTTCTGCCTCCATAACTTCCCCACAGGGCCTTGAAGGGAGAGGGTCAGGTTCATGTCCCGTCCTATGCTGCTGTGTAGTGTTTCTCACCAACACCGGGGGAGATCACCAGGGGAGAGACGGAAGAGGAGGAGGAAAACTGTATTAGGAATGTGGTTAATGGTGGGGTCAGGGCAGCAGAACAGGACCTAATGGGTCAGGCCCACTATGCACAATAGTGCAGCACTGATTTGGACAGGGAGCTCTGGCAAAAGTTCTAGACATCTTTTTTCTCTGCCTCAAATTCAGCCTTTTCTAGCCTGCGCTGGTCCTAGAACAGCCAGGGAGTCAGTAAGGAATCACAGTCCCTGAGTCACTTTGAAATGGGAACATTTATTTCCCTGCCTCTCCAGGAACAGTGCCCCCCCAGACACGCTCACTTTTGTAGACACACTCAGACATGCCCCCACACCTGCACACTGACACACAGGCCCACACAGCCCTGTACTCACTGCTTCACATGCCGCTATCACACAGCCATGTGTTCACACACTCACAGGCTCCGAAGCCCAAGCACACCTGCACACTCACCTCCACGTGCATATTCAGACATGTATTCCTGTGCTCACGTGCACACTCGCTGACACTCCCAGCACTTCTACCCAAATGAACACGGGGGAGAAGGGTGGGGGCATGGGGGGAAGTGGAAGAGTCACCATCCTGATTTACAGTGCACTGGCCAGCATGAGGCTGTGAGCCGAAGAGAACCCACAACCAATGATACTGCCTCCAAGGGGCCAAATGGAGCAAAGGGGAATCACTCCACTCCTTTGCTAGCTGCAACTTCATAGCATGGTAAGGAGCTCAGGGGGAGAGGACTCACCCCAACCCCCACTTCCAACAGCACCCAGAGGTTGGAACCTGAATCTGTAGCTCTTCCCCGCCCCCGTCCCCCTTTCCAGCTCCCATCACCAGCTTGGGCCCAGACCGGCCCAGTCCCTCCACCCTGCCAGGTGCTTCCACTAGAGCCTCCAGTCAAAGGCTGGCTTCCCTGCCAATGCCACTCGGCCCAGGCCCCTGGACCACTCGCCAGGGTGCGAATCCTGCTCCCCGATCGCTACCAGACAGGGAGCAGCCATAAAAGCTGAGGACGCCCCCAGCTGAGCGGCTGGGTGAGGCCGAGAGGAGCCATTCTGGAGATCCCTTTGGGGTCCATCCACAAATCGAGCTGGAAAGCAAAATACACGAAACCCCACAGGCTGCTCCAAGTCCCTTCAGTTATTATTTATATTATTATTTTCTTCCTGGGAGCAAGTTTGCTCTGGGCTGCACGGGGTTAACCACAACAAGCTGCTTTCTCTGCCTTCGCTCTACCTCAATTTCCACTGCTCCCATCACCTTCCTCCCCCACCCCCTGATCTTATGAAAAAAACCCATCAAAATAACTATTTTATGTCTCCAAATATGCAGATCATTTTCTTTAATGAAAGATGCTTGACGTCTCCGATCCAATTAATATGCAAATGCAGGCGAGGATTTATTTGTGACATTCTGTCTGGGTGAGAGAAAACAAAAAAGGCCTGTTAACCAAAACACTAATTGCTGTGACTGATTGTCACATATCATCATTTTCATAGGATCTCCTCCATCCCTGGCTTGCAGGGAGCTGTGAACCAGGACTCTGAGACTAACAGACACCAAGGAGAAACAGGGCAACCAGCTACCTGCTTGGCACGCTCGGATGAACCCACGCCTCCTTTCCTGGTACGTTCCCAGCCTACTCTCTGCCCATGCCCATTCCCCACCTTGGCGGGCGGAGCGCCCGTCTCCTGACCCTGCCTGACTCCTGCACTACTGCCTGAGCATGGAGCCCCATTATTTCCAAAATGCTACTGGAGTTGCTTGTCTCTCTCTAGCTCACTCTTCATGCTCATTCTGCACCACGGTTTGGAGTCACCAGTACGTCCACACAGCAGGCAGGGCAGCCCCGTGGAGGATGTGGCCCGCTGGGATCTCACCCCCAGCATCATGCACCCTACTCACCAACTTGCTCCATGAACACACTCCGGCTCGGTGGTTCGATGTAGAGCTGATCCAGATCCCAAGCCTCTGGATCCAAACACCCCCAGACTGAGGAAGTCCAGATCCAAACTTTGCAGCTGGTCATGATCTATACAATTGGCCAGACACCACCCTTTGTGCCCCTATCACAACACATGCTGAGAGCACAAAGCGTTGAGGTAAGCACGGAGAAGAAAGGAGCCCAGGACGTATGTTAGTGGGAGAGAAACGGGCCCAGGAGCTGTCAGCAGGGTCCCTTCTCGGTGGTCCGAATGCTCAGTGGCCTGTGACCTCTCCCTATAGGTCCAAATTGGCTGCTCCCCCTGCTCATGTGTCCACTTGGTGAGTACAGTCACCAAAAAGTAAAGGTTTTAGCAGCCTCCCAACCACATGCTCACAGACAGAGGAGACAGCACGTCATGAAGGGGAGAACTGCTCTGTGCAATGCTGTGCTAAATGAAGGGAGGGGGGTAGCACCCTTTTATGGACACCCGGTAGCTATAAATCCCTCTTAGTACTGTTCTCTAATTGCTCTACCTGTAAAGGTTTAAAAAGTCTCACTGCTATGCATAGATAAAAGGAAGTGAGTGGGCACCTGGCCAAGACAGCCAATGGGAAGGCTAGAACTTTTTAAAATTGAAACAAAGACTCCCCTTTTGTCTGTCTGTTGTTGTTCTCACGGGGAGAGGCGGACAGGGCAGAGCTATGCTGTAAGAAGCTTGGGCTAGGTATGAAAAGTCATCAGTATCATACCTAGAAACTACTCATTTAAAACCCCAGATATGTAAGTAGATCAGGAAATGTCTAGGAAGACGCAATTAGGTTTATCCCTTTTATTTCATTATGGCCTGTGGATTCCTCTGTGCTAACCCCAGAAGAATGTTTTGCTTGTAACCTTTAAGCTGGACCTCAAGAAAGCTATTCTTGGTGCTTAATCCTTGTAGTTGCTCTTTTAAAATCTAGCAATAGCCTGAGTTCCCAGATGTATTCTCTTTTTTTTTTATTAATAAAATTTACCTTTTTTTAAGACGAGAATTGGATTTTTGTGTCTTAAGAGGTTTGTGCACATGTTTAATTAGCTGGTGGGAACAGCTGATTTCTTTTCTTTTTTTTCTTTCTTTTTTTTTTTTTCTCCTTTCTCAGCTCTTCCCCGGAGGGGCGGGGGTGAAAGGCTTGAGGGTACCCCACAGGAAGGAATTCCCAAGTGTGCCTTCCTGGGTTCTCAAAGGGGTTCTGCACTTGGGTGGTAGCAGCATCTACCAGTCCAAGGTCAGAGAAAAGCTGTATCCTTGGGAGTTTAATACAAGCCTTGAGTGGCCAGTATTAATTTTTAGAATCCTTGCGGGCCCCCACCTTCTGCACTCAAAGTGCCAGAGTGGGGAATCAGCCTTGACAGACACCTACTACTAGTGGTCTATCTGGGGACTGATCACAGCAGGATCATCCCACGGAGAGCTGGCTGGTCACATAGTGCTGGCTGCACCGCTTGTTTCCAGCTGCATTAAAAGAAGCTAAGAAGACATGGTGGGTGGGATTTTCCACAGAGCCCAGCACCAGCCCAACTCTTCTGCTACGGAGGAGGATAGTAAAACCCCCAGAGGCTTCAGTGTCAGCTGGTGAAAATTCCACCCTAAATGCTTCTCCTGTAAGCAATTGCCACAAGATGGCTCCGTGCCTGGGAATGGGCGGGGGGCCATGCATGAGACCAGCTCTCTGTTAAGATGTAGCCCATCCATTGAAACAAGTCTGGGAGTGCCTGGTCCAGAGGCTATGGCACAGGACTGAGAGGCAGGATCTCAGATTTCCATTCCTAGGTCTGTCAGAGGTTCATACCTCCCTTAAGTGAGTCACTTAACTTTTCCAGTTTTCCTCTGTTTTCCCATATGTTAAAGGGGGATAATATAATACCTTGCTCTCGTATAGCACTTGTCATCAGTAGCTCTCAAAGTTTTTTATTAAGGAGGCAGGTATCATTATCCCTATTTTACAGATGGGAAAATGAGGCACGGGGAAGTGAGATGACTGGCCCAAGGCCATCCAGCAGTGTCACGAATAGAACCCAGATCTTCGGGGTCATAGTCATAGAATCATAGAATCATAGAATATCAGGGTTGGAAGGGACCCCAGAAGGTCATCTAGTCCAACCCCCTGCTCAAAGCAGGACCAAGTCCCAGTTAAATCATCCCAGCCAGGGCTTTGTCAAGCCTGACCTTAAAAACCTGTAAGGAAGGAGATTCTACCACCTCCCTAGGTAACGCATTCCAGTGTTTCACCACCCTCTTAGTGAAAAAGTTTTTCCTAATATCCAATCTAAACCTCCCCCATTGCAACTTGAGACCATTACTCCTCGTTCTGTCATCTGCTACCATTGAGAACAGTCTAGAGCCATCCTCTTTGGAACCCCCTTTCAGGTAGTTGAAAGCAGCTATCAAATCCCCCCTCATTCTTCTCTTCTGCAGACTAAACAATCCCAGCTCCCTCAGCCTCTCCTCATAAGTCATGTGCTCTAGACCCCTAATCATTTTTGTTGCCCTTCGCTGGACTCTCTCCAATTTATCCACATCCTTCTTGTAGTGTGGGGCCCAAAACTGGACACAGTACTCCAGATGAGGCCTCACCAGTGTCGAATAGAGGGGAACGATCACGTCCCTCGATCTGCTCGCTATGCCCCTACATATACATCCCAAAATGCCATTGGCCTTCTTGGCAACAAGGGCACACTGCTGACTCATATCCAGCTTCTCGTCCACTGTCACCCCTAGGTCCTTTTCCGCAGAACTGCTGCCTAGCCATTCGGTCCCTAGTCTGTAGCGGTGCATTGGGTTCTTCCGTCCTAAGTGCAGGACCCTGCACTTATCCTTATTGAACCTCATCAGATTTCTTTTGGCCCAATCCTCCAATTTGTCTAGGTCCTTCTGTATCCTATCCCTCCCCTCCAGCGTATCTACCACTCCTCCCAGTTTAGTATCATCCGCAAATTTGCTGAGAGTGCAATCCACACCATCCTCCAGATCATTTATGAAGATATTGAACAAAACCGGCCCCAGGACCGACCCCTGGGGCACTCCACTTGACACCGGCTGCCAACTAGACATGGAGCCATTGATCACTACCCGTTGAGCCCGACAATCTAGCCAGCTTTCTACCCACCTTATAGTGCATTCATCCAGCCCATACTTCCTTAACTTGCTGACAAGAATGCTGTGGGAGACCGTGTCAAAAGCTTTGCTAAAGTCAAGAAACAATACATCCACTGCTTTCCCTTCATCCACAGAACCAGTAATCTCATCATAAAAGGCGATTAGATTAGTCAGGCATGACCTTCCCTTGGTGAATCCATGCTGACTGTTCCTGATCACTTTCCTCTCCTCTAAGTGCTTCAGGATTGATTCTTTGAGGACCTGCTCCATGATTTTTCCAGGGACTGAGGTGAGGCTGACTGGCCTGTAGTTCCCAGGATCCTCCTTCTTCCCTTTTTTAAAGATGGGCACTACATTAGCCTTTTTCCAGTCATCCGGGACTTCCCCCGTTCGCCACGAGTTTTCAAAGATAATGGCCAAGGGCTCTGCAATCACAGCCGCCAATTCCTTCAGCACTCTCGGATGCAATTCGTCCGGCCCCATGGACTTGTGCACGTCCAGCTTTTCTAAATAGTCCCTAACCACCTCTATCTCTACAGAGGGCTGGCCATCTCTTCCCCATTTTGTGATGCCCAGCGCAGCAGTCTGGGAGCTGACCTTGTTAGTGAAAACAGAGGCAAAAAAAGCATTGAGTACATTAGCTTTTTCCACATCCTCTGTCACTAGGTTGCCTCCCTCATTCAGTAAGGGGCCCACACTTTCCTTGGCTTTCTTCTTGTTGCCAACATACCTGAAGAAACCCTTCTAATAGGATGCACTGCCTGTCTCACAGGGGATCTGTGCGCCTTAATTAATTGATGCTTGCAAGGTAATCTAGGGACCCTGAATGGAAGGCACTAGAGATAGGCAAAGTATTTTCTTAATACTGTGCACCGGTGTTTTACAAGAACAGTTCTTCATGCTTCTCCAGCCCCTTCCATCTGAGGATCCCAAAGCACGCTGCAAACTTTAATTAACTGAGCCTCTCAGTTCCTGCCCCAATCCATTCACAAGGAAAATGAGGTAGGGAGAACTGAAAGGACTTGCTGAAAAGTCTCACAGAGAGTCAGCAGCTCTGTCTCCCATACCTGTGCTGTAACCACTGAACAATGCTCCCTGCATCTAAGGGGCAGGGAAGTGAGTGAAAGAAAGAGGAAGTTCTAATAACAGACTCCTCCAGGTCTCTGCTACATTCCCGTATTCCCTACTGAATGGGGTAACAGAGAAGAATCCCACCAATACTGAATGAATAAGTGTTTGTCAATTAAACTTCACTAAGCCATGTCTACACTAGGAAAGAAAGTATATTTTTAACACATTGACTAAAACATGCTAAAATCCTAAAGGGAAATCCTGGCCCAGTTGAAGTCACTGGGAGTTTTACCATTGACTTCAGCAGAGCCAGAATTTCACCCCTAGCGTAGACAAGGTAAGTTAACATGTGTTAGCTGGTTGAAGTTAACCCTAGATTCTCCCAAGGTTTTAGCTCAACCATCCATCACATGTTAAAACCACAACTACCCTTATCTACACTAGGATTTAACATGTGTTAGCAAACAGCTGTTACACACACATTTTTTTTCCTTGTGAAGACAAGGCCCAAGAGAACAACTCTGCAGAGACTATCTATCAATAAATAAATAAAAAAAAAAAACCAACTCAGGAGTTGCCGGTTCAAACCCAGCTGAGGTCAGTAGCGGCCAACAGCTGTCACCGTCCACAGCTGCCCAGCGGCCTATTTGAAATGAACAGAGTCTCAATCCACATCACAAGATGGCTCACCAGCACAACTAGCAGTAACTGGCCTTCTGATGGGCAGAATCTACAGAAGGGCCAAAGACAGACTGGGCCAGGGGGTTGTGGCACAATGGATGGGCCAGTGTGGGGGAAGCTGGCCCTGCTGCTGAGACTCTGGGGGTAAATCAAGCCCCCTCAATCTGCAGGGCTGTCAATCCAGCATCTTTCATCCACATTAAACTGACATGAGGATAAACCCACCGGAGGTCTTAGGGCAGCTGGAGAGTTAGAATGGGAGTCACCAAATCTGATACGAGTGGGGGAAAAACACTGCCGAAGTGAAGAGCAGAGATTAACCAAGCATTTCCGCTTTCCGCTCATCCTGGGGATGTGGGATGGCATCTAACACTGCACAGAGCAGCTTCCAGCGGGAGTGCAACCAAACATGCAGAGCTGGCCGTTAAAGGGAAAAGATGATCCTAGGATGGCATGGGCAAGGAGCTGAAAAAAGGCAGAGCCATGCACTGTATCCCAGGGATACAAGAATGAAGCAGGAAAATTCTGCTGTGGAGGAAGTGAAAAGTGCCCCGAGATTTCCCCCTGTTCCGGAGATCCCATGCTGAGCAGAGCTGGCGACATTGCTCCTGAGAGGTGCCCAGAGCCTCGCAGGACTGTACATCAGTGATGCATTTCACAGATAAAATTGCCTTCTAGGTGATCTGGCTCACAGAGAGCTTGTGCCACAGAGTTTCTCCCATGCTGGCACCCTTGCAGTGCAGGGATGCATAGATCTAGCTAGCCTGCACACTCAGCAGTTATGGATCCCTGCCAAATGGGCTGTCAGCACCCAAACCACATGGCTCTATTGACCAGGAAGGAGAAAGGGAAGAGGTGCCTTGGGAGCTGAGCTGGGAACCTGGACATTTTCTAGGATGAGTGTGGAGAGATCTAGGCCCTCTGGAATATGTAGAACAGGACATTGGGGGGTACCACTGCCCAGCAGTGCTTATTTTACGGGACGAGCTGAGCACAAAAGCAAGGCATGGACAATGACGTATGGCCGGGTCTGTGGGCTGCCCTGCTCAGTGGCTGCTGAGCCAGCGAGGTGCCTGAACCATTGTTTTCCTCCTTCTCAACCAGCACATCTGTATATTAAAAACTCCAAGGGAACACAGGGGTGAGTGCACTGATGCTGTAAGCAGTCTCTTCAAACCCAGCGCCCCACCAGCCGGCCCGCTCCTTCCTCAGCATGGTTCATTTATCCTGCCAAACGTTTGCATCCGTAACCTCTCCAAACAAGGGCTGTGGCAGCAACAGCATGGGACCATGGCACCAGGGAAGGGGGCAATCAGCTGCCCTGATCTCTTTGCAGCCAGTCAGCAGGAGCTCTGCTCACAAGGTGTACCTACACCATGCAGGGCCCAGACTATGCACCCCCTTTTCAGATGTGCTATGCACCTATAACTAGGTTCTTATATGGGCCCCATCACCATAGTATCTGGGCGCCTCACAATCTGCAACATATGTGTCCTGGGAGATAGCACTGTGCGATTATCCCCATTGTACAGCTGGGGAACTGAGGGCTGGGCTACACTGGGAACTTACATCAGCATAGCTATGTCTCTTGGGATGTGAAAAAACCGACCTACCCCTGGTGTAGACAATGCTGGGCTGATGGAAGAATTCGTCTGTTGACCTAGCTACCACCTCTCAGGGGCATGGATTAGCTACTCCGATAGGAGAACCCCTCCCATCAACCTAGCTAGTGTCTACACTTAAACCACTACAGCTGGCACCGTAGTGGTTTAAGTGTAGACATACTCTGAGACACAGACAGGCTAAGTGACTTGCTCAAAGATTGAACCTTGGGCTCTTGAGCTCCAAGAAGCACTGTAACTGATGGACCATCCTTCCTCTAATTGGCTTCAATAGGAGCTGCAGGGACAACCAGGCCCTGTAGCATTAGAACAATGCACCGCACTTGCAAAGCGCCTCCCAGCCAAGGACCTAAGACAGGCAAAAACTGAGATGGACCCGAGCAGCGAAGACTGGATCCAGATCAGAACCTGTCTCCCCCTGTTAGCAAAGTTCAAGGGATTTGGATGCAGTGTCATAATAAACATCATTATCCCATTTTACCAATGGGGAAACTGAGGCAAAGAGAGTTGGTGTGAGCCATGCTGTGAGGAAGTGGTGGAACTGGGATTAGAACCAAGGTGGCTTGACTCCCCAGCTCCTGCTGTAATCATTGTGGCTAGCCTGCCACAAGTGCTGCACACCAGGGACGGTAACAGCTGATGTCCAGGCTGAGTTATACAAAAGCATTCTGGCAGGCCTGCAATGGGCCACAGGGAGGACATGCAGGGGGGTTAGTTGCCTCACCAGCATCCCAAGTGGCATCTCTTTGCTTCTTTCTGAGGGGACCCTGTGCCTGGAGCTGTGGGGAAGCTGCTACCACGAGTCACGGCTGCATCCAACGTTACAGGACACGGATACCCATCTTATGACACAGACGGCAGACAGCTTGGCAACCCCCACCAGATGGCAGACAGCTTGGGCTCATAGACAGAGCATGGGACTGGGTATCAGGATCGAGTAAATCTGAACCCTGGGTCTGACATCGGCTCCCTCAGTGTCCTCAGGCAGGTCACTACCTTCAGTCACCTCCTCCCTAGAATAGGGATCACTCCCCTTTGGCTTGCGGGGCTGAATTAGCAGAGAGCCACAAGGCTCCGTGAAGATGGGACACGATCACCACTCCACTGGTGGCCCCAAGGCAGGGAGAACTAGGCATTCGAGAGCCCTGAACTCTTGGGACATCAGCCCAGCAACCAGAAGTGGCATTCTCACACTACCCATCCCAGAGGCCGGCGGCAGGGGAAGCTGAGATGATTGGGAAATCAAGGAGTGCAGCTGCATCTCTGAGCCAACAAAGGTGGATCGGAGATCCCCACAGAGAAGGAGGAACCAGTGTAATAAGTGTGGGGGACTGGGCTGGACTTCTGGATCTGGGGAGCACAGAAGCGGGGGAAAGCAAAAAATAAGAGGACGGGGTGGGTGTTGGTTTGAATTCTAGAGGACGGATCCAGTCGCAACTCTACCGCTCCCATGTCACGCACCCTTGCCCTGGGCTGTCCAAATCCAGGATAACTGACAGCAGAGCCTATCGGGCAAGGGGCAGAAATTGCTGGGTGGTCATCTCTGGGCTGCGTCATGAAGGGCAGGCTGTGTGATCCCAGAGGTCCCTCTAGCTGGAGGACCTATGCAAGGCTCTACCTGTGACTGCTGACTCCTCTTCGGCCCAGAAGCCAGGGGTCCCTGCCCCTTGCCCACACAGCACCTTGTTTCCTGCCCTCTTAGTGAGTCAAGAGCTTGGTGTCATGGGGGAGGGGGTGGGATATGAAGTTAGTGGCAGGGGAGGGGAGGGGAGATGGTGGGAGCCATTAAACAACCCCACTGTCCGCCCCCCTCTCCTGGCTCTTTGAAGATACGGGTGTTTTGAATTTAATTTTGATTTTCTTGACTTCAGCAGATTAAAGTTGAAATAACCTACAAATTACTTAATGTGTTGTAAATCTTCTGAAATTACGGCCTAATGGGTAACACATGTCGGCAGGCAGGAGCCAGCGGGGAAGCAGGGTTTCTCACCAGTGAGAGGAATGCTGGTGAGAGGCAAGCCAGAGCAGAGGGGAATGAGGGCTGGGGAAGCTCAGAGCTCCCCAAAATATCCACACCCCAAGTTTGGCACAAGGTTGCAAACTCCACCCATCGGCCACACCTGTCCTGATGGACCATCCCACCGGCAATATCGGCCAACGGGCCAGAGCCTACAGGTGACTGAAGGCATTGGTGGGATGCTAGGATGGCTTGTGAGATAATGCAGGGGGTGTTGGGAAATGGAATTCATTTTTCACCGGCGGCCCACCTCCACATGCCCTCGGTGGCCTGACTCCCCAGCTGTCCCCATTCACAGCCAGCTAACCATTCATCATGCCCCAGCAGAGCCTTCACAGCCTGTTCCCACAATAGCAGAGGGCTCTGCTCAACACCAGCATGCCAGATTGCTGCAGCCCCGCTCAGCATCGGGGCCCTGCACCTGGTTCCCAAGAGGGGAGGGATTTGCCTTTCCTGCTCCCCGTCCTGCTGTCCTGCCTCCCCCTACCAACACACGTGCACCTGTCTCCCCTGTCCCAAGGCAAACCAGTCCCCTTCCCCTCTGCCAGCTCTCCTGCAGCCTCTGCCTGCATATGCTCCCCTCCCTTCTCTTCGGCAGATTTCTCTCAAGTGCGCTGCCATATGGTTCCAGTTAAGCCCCATATTTTTTCTTGTGGATTGAAAAGACACACTTTCCTCTGTGCCAGACAGTTTACAGATTGCTCCGTTGGCTCAATTTCTTATTGGATTTCTCAAAAAACCTGACATTTTAAATTAATTTACGGCCACAACAAAAAGAGTTCAGAATTTTAATGGTGTTGTAAGTAATTTTTAGGTAATCCGCTCCAGATTTTGATATTAACCTTTGAAACGAAGTTCACGCAGCTACTATGTTACAGCACTTTAGCTGGACTGGGGCTAGGGGTAAGGGGAGAGTGGAGGAGAGGTGGGGTGGCAAAAAGGAGGTAATTTACTGCACAGCAGCATGTGTGTCTGAGTGCACAGGAACAGATGAATACATACATGTGGGAGAACCGGTCCTCGTGCATACGTCAGGGTGAGAAGGCGTGTATAAAATGTGCGAGAGCAGGGGTTTGCGTAGGAATGGATGCGGGTTTCTGAGTGCAAAGCCTAGTGCTTCCAGGGGAGTGTGAATGGATACGAACATGCACCACAGGCCGCAGGGGTGACAGCATGTGTTCATGATGCGGTGCACACGCGAGAGCAAATGGACTTGGAAGTGCGGGCATGCGTCTGAGCATGAATGAAAACCTCAGTTCACTGGTGGGAGTGGGAGCGTACAAAGGTGCATATGATAGTGCAAATGCAGATACTCTCGCAGACATATGGGTATAAAGGAGAATGTGAGCACAAGTGGGTGTGAATGCATGTGAGCAGATGCACATATCAGCACAATTGCAGCCCATCATTCATGTTTGTCCGAGCTGGCATGCCAGGGAGCGTGAGCAAGTGTGTGCACACAAGTGCGAGTGAAGAGTTCTGCGCATGTGCATGCACGAGGCTGAATGTATATATGGGTGAGCATGGGCAGGAGGGGTGACCACATTCCCACATCCCAGCATCAGTCCAAAGACCAATTCAGACACAGGGCAGAGCTTCTGCACCAATATTTCACATTTCTTCCCCATCCGCTCACCTAGCATGGCTGACCTTTCAGTGCCATCTGCCATGACAGGGCGTAAGCACAACCTGCCCACAAATGAGCCAGAAGGGGGCACTCACAGAACAGTAGGTCTACAGCTACCCTTCCACTGCCAGCCAGTGCTGCCCCCTGCAGGGAGTGGGTATTTGTATGGTGATGTCATAGCTGCTTTTTCTCCACATTGCTTCCAACCCTGGAATTCAATTCCAGATCGATCTCATCCCGCTTTACTCATCATGGGGAAAGGGGCCACACCCCAATATTTTGACCCAGACCCTGCAGGTAAAGGAACCTCTGCACCCCACCAATCAGAACAGAGACACTGAACTTGAGGGCTCTGCATTGGAAAATGGGGAGTATTGAGGAGAAGCAGTTCACATGAGATGAGCACTGATGGAAGAGAAAAATTACAAATGCTGAGAGTGACAGGAGACAGGACTCCAGGGGATGGGCCAAGGAAGGAGAGAACAAGAGAAAACCAGAACAAATGAGAGAAAGAACAAAAAAAGAATGGACAAATGAGACACCAAACACAGGCAGGAAGAAAATTAACAAATGAACTAGAATGAACCCCAGAAAGAACAAATGAATGAGAGACCTGTAGACAGCGAAGAATAAGGAAGTGGAAAAGGGAAAGTCACAAAGAGCGGAGAAGAAGTAGTTTCCTCCTTACCCAGACCACAACTTTCCCCATATGACCACAGCTCGGAGAACAGGATTCACAAAGCCAGGTGCTCTACTGATGTCCTGCAGTGCTTTGCAGAACCCTCTGCAGTAGCCTCACTTCATTAGCAGCTGAGGACCCTGGTGCCTGCCTGCAACTTGAGCCTAGTCCCCATGGGCATCTCACCCTTTGGCTGTGTAGGGCACAGATACCTCCACCAATCCTTTACTAGTGTTTATAGAGAGCAAGTTAGGAAAGTGCCTGGAAGGACTCCAAGCTAACTACCCAATCTTCTTCAGAGCCTAGTGCTTCACTTCCCTTCAGCCCTTGCTGCACCTGGGAACGCCTTGCCCCTCTCTGCCTGCACCTGGGTGGCCTTTCTTCTGTGCCACCATGAGCCATGTCACCAACATGCAGCTGCCAGGACAACGGAGACAAAGAGGGACAGAGGTGCACTGGGTACAGAGCTGCAGCCCCCGCCAACATTCTTACAAAGCTCTGGCACAGAGTAGTCAGTGGTTGGGGATGCTGCCAGCTTACTACAAGTGCAGATTTTTAACATTCTTCCTCTCCAGGAGTTTCTCGAGGTGGCTGGGGAGCCAAAGGCAGAGCCGCAAGAGCAGTGGTGACTTCAGGCCTGCTCTGCTCAGACATCCTGCCACTTGGCAGAGATGATGGCAGGGAAGGGGCCATTGGAGAACTTGCCATGGGGGACACCGGCACATGTTGGAGCAGCCGTTGGGGCGGTTGCTGGCTACCTGCCCGGCATGGCTAACTGCTCAGCGGATAAGTCACACAGAACGGACATGCACTGGGCCAGGTGCCTCATGGGCCATTTCCATCCATTAAACGGGGGAGAAAGGGCAGGAGAGACACTAAAACACCACAGCTCTGCCATGTCCCTAAGGGCCTGTGGAGATGACAGGAGAGATGGACACTACCTCTGCCTGCACCCGGGTGGCCTTTCTTCCTAGCCACCATGAGCCATGTCCTGCTATACCAGTAGGCAGGGAGCTGCGACTGCATATTTTGGGCCCAATAGCCTCGGTGAGGACGCTCTGCCCCAGCGCCTCCTGCCACACAGAGCGCAGCGAACCGTCTGCAGAGGGGACATCTTTGCAGCCCCGGACCCGCCCCACCACACATGCAGGGACACGCAGAGGCTGCTGCTTCCCCACAAGCCCTGGGGGCCCAGAACCCTCAGCTCTAGGGCCAGACTATGCAGACAGGGATGGGGCTTCTGCTCTCTCAGCCAACAGGCCAAATGGGTGGTTCCACTGCCCACGTAGAGGAAACTCTCTGTCTACCCCTCTCCTGTTATTCTCCTGACAGCCACTTCAGACTCAGCTGCCTCAGAGATGATCCCAGCCTCCCCCTTCCCCTCACTTCTCCCAAGGGCCTAGACACAGCTCACGGACATGACCCCAGGGACCCAGCCCAGCTGAGGTGGGCTGCCCCTTCCCTAAGAGCTCTCCCTTGTTCAGACAGGACCTCAGGGCGCATGCAATTTCATGGTCTTCCTCTGTCCAACACTCCCCCCCACCCCAGGACCCGGGAAGGTCACTGCTGTGTCATCAGGCCACCGCATTAGGGATCTCCCCTCCTCTGAGCCTTGCTGCAGCAGGTACAAAGGTGGGGTGTCTCTGCCACCCCATGACCGCCCCTGGAGCAGTGGCATGGTGCACTCCAGGGAAGGCTATGCTGCTAAAATGGGTCTTTCTGGCCCATTTGTTGTCCCATCTCTCTCCCCTGCCACCCCCATCCCTGCGAATTCTGCACCAACATAAGGACCTGGGGAGTTTATTTGCCCCTCACCAAACCCAGGATTTTCAAGGGCACTAACACACATTTCCAGGCCCTACGTTCTGCAAGTCATAGAGTCCTAGAGTTTAAGGCCAGAAAGGACCACCAGATCATGTGACCTGCTGTCTGTCACAGGCCATCACCACCACCCGGCACCCGCACACCAAACCCAATGACGGATATTAGGCCAACAGCTTACAGCCCACAGGAGACTAGGCTATTATGTGCCATAGGCGGAGAACAGGAGGGCCTGAGGTGCACTAGTGCCGGAGGCCCTACAATGGCAGGGAAGTGATTGAGACATACCCAGATAATCCTGGCAAGACATGAACTATGGTCGATTCTGCCGATGAGCCCTGGCTCTGTGCCAGATGCAGGGGCACTGTGCCACATTCTGATCCCCCAGGCATCGTGCCAGGTGCTGGGGGATTCAGATGGCCCTCTGGCCCCAAATGGGGATCTGGGGGATTCTCCCTCTGGCCCTGCACCAAGAATGAAGGGGTTCACAAGAGGGTACCCATGGGTTAGGTCCAAGCCCAGGGAAGGGTCAGGGGCGTCTCTCTCTCTCTCCTCTCCTTCAGACCAACCATCTCCTCCTGTAGGTTTCCCACTATTTTATTTATTTAAAGGGGAAAAAAAGTTTTGGCTAAAACAAGTCTCCCACCAAAGGGAAGCCTGAGAACTGCCCCCCTTTCGGCTCCTGGCTGCACTGCCCTACCCTGCCACTCACTGCACCCCTTTCCCCGAGGCGTGATTGACTGGGGGAGTTGCTATGACAACCAGTAGTTGCCAACTATTTGTGTTGTTGTTTTACAACTGTGGCCAGTGTCACATGAGCGGGAGCCGGCTGGGGGCCTGGGGACACAAAGGCGAATGGCTTTTTAATGGAGTGCTCTGCCAGTGCTTGAAGACTCAATAAAGAGCGGCTGGCGAGACCCCTCCGTGCGGAAGGGCCTGCACACGGGGACAGGGCCTCTTTGTAGAGCCACAGCCGGGATGGGAAAGTTTGGAGGAAGCAGAAGAAAAGCCTCCCACCGTGGCCGGCGCTCAAAGTACTCTCTCCCGAGGGGATGGATCCGTCCCGGTTGGCTCCAGACGCTTCAATGGGGTTTGCTCTGCCTCTCCGCTGTCCGCTCTGCCCAGGGAGGTGGCTTACGCAGGAACCTGGGGTAGTTACAGAGAGATGTGGGAGAGGGGAATTAAGGGGTCTTCCCTAGGGATTGGGCCACACTGCAGGAGAATGAGACTGCTCCATGGACTGGAAGAGAGAGGAGAAAGTGAGAGAAGATGGGGAGAGAAGGAGGGAGTGAGAGACCCAACTTAACCCAAACAGTGGCCTCGCTGCATTTCCCCGTCTCTGCTTGGCGGTTGGATCATCCCAAGGTTTGGGAACTTGGCTGCACAGAGACCCTAAGGTAAACAAAACGTGGGGCTAGTGACGTGTGAGAGCAGACTGCCCCCTCTATGGCAAGGGATGCCGCCATGCACCCTCCTCTTTTTGCCATCAGATTGGATGTCTCCAAAAGTTTTCTCCAAATCTCAAAGAACTAAACTGCCGCGAGACTTAAAAATAGGAAAAGAAATGGAACGGCGGGGCTAGCAAACACTTTGGGCTGTCTTATCTCCTCAGGGCACCTACGAATGAAGCCACTGGGCTAGCAAATAATTCCAAGATGCCAAATCTCCCCGAGGGGGCTACCAGCACATGGGAATGGCTACAAGGCAGGCCAGCATCTTCCCATTTAATTGCATACTTTCTGGATTGGAGCCCACACACAGTCCAGCCCAGCCCAACGCTGCCATGTACACCTGTGTGGTGTGGTACGTGGGCTCTGCATTGGCCGTGCAGGGCACTTCAAACCACACAATGCCCCAATGCCGCTGAGATGGCAGCCACCTCATACAGTGGGAAGAAGCAAACACACAGCAAGAGCTCTAAGGCCAACTTAATCAGCAGAGAACTGAGGTATGTGAAAGTCCAAAGGCACTACTTCTGGACCCGCCCATCAGAAAATTCTGAACCCAGGGGAAAAGGAAAAACCCCCAAAGAGCCAGAGGAGCAGAGAAGAGTGTGGGGCCAAAGAGGCATTCTTCCCAATCCGGTGCAATTCTCAGAGGCCTCTCTAACCCTGCACCACTTTTCGGAGAGATTCTAATTACATCGCAGGGCCCTTACACAACTACTGAATTAATTCTGTTTGGGCTCCCCTCATCTGCAGCCCGGGCCTTGTGCACAGATGTGGAATTTTCCAGGAAAACTTGAATATCGTCACCGAGGAGGGGAAAATATTTGTGCTTGGACATGAAGAGTGTGGGGGAGGGACTAGCTTTCCTGACTCTGAAATACTGGTGGTGGGAGAGACAGTGGTACATGGTGGGACTCAGAGGGTGTTTACCTCACAGCAGCACCACATTTTCCCAGCTAAGTCCCAGATCACATGAAACTCTCCTAGCTTGGGGACTTCCTAAAACACAGAAGGCTCAGGCCTTGAACCAACCTAGATCTGAAGGCAGGATCCAGAACAGAACTTCTGTTCTGGGATGAACCAAAACTCTGGATCCAAACAAGTCCAAAATCCACATCTGAATCAGAGCTTCCCCAAAGCTCTGGCTTCTTGAATACAGCCCATCCCAGGGGTTGAGCTGTGGGTGAGGCTCCCACACTGGGTCAGGGGCGCTGGTTCAGGTTCATCTCTGCTTCGGTGTAAGCTTGGGCCTGAAGCAGAGTGAGACTAGAATTGGAACCAGGCAAAATTCACAATGTAGATCTGAGTGGTGTATTTTCGACCCTTTGAGTTTTTCCTTTGGGATTTCAGTCTGTTTGAACACCAAACTCAGAGCAAAGCTGGAGGGGGAGGGGGCAGGGCAGGGCAGGGGGCAGCCCCCATGAGGGCTGAGAAGGAAGAAAACAGAGCATAAGTGATGAACCCCATCAGATCACCCAGCCCCTTCCCTTCTCTCCTTTTCACCAGGCAGTTGCAAAGATCAGACGCAGGGCACCCCCAGGCTTTGCCCTGCACCTGACTTTCCCCTGGGTTTGGGAAGAGGCAGCTGCCCAGGAGCTGCTCTTGGAAGAGAGCCAATGACACCCCCACCCGGCTGTGAGCTGGATTCCTGCACAAGGCTCTCGGATCCCAGGCAGACGTTTGGTTTAGAAAGGAGAGAATAGCAGGCCTGGCAATTGCCATGGGTCGCACCGGTGCATCTGCTGAAGCGTCCACCCGCAGGGGCAGAGGGCGCTCCCCACACTGCAGGCTACACAGCACAGACACAGACACTCCTTCTGGCTCAAGAACCTTCCAGGACGGAGGCTCCACATCTCCCCTTTTGTCCTCGCTTGCCCTGTGCGCTCCAAATGCCCTCTCGGCACAACCTTGGGTGCACATGAAACTCGCACACTCCCCCTTTCGTGGTCACACACGCAAACACTTGTGGAACCATGCCCTCCTGTGCATGGACAGGCCTACAGCCAGACACACGTGTGGATTCTCACGCATGCTGTGTCCTCATGAACACATTTGGAAACACCCACTCACACCCTTTTCCACCTCCTCACCACTCCTATCGGTGACATTGGCCAAACCCCACCAATGGGAACAGAGGAGCGGCAGAGTGACAGAGGAACAAAACTTGTCTTGACCTGGGACCATCCCTCCAAACTCACTCCACAAAGCCAGAACTACAAGGGGCTGGGATCCTAAGCAGGTCTCGCTTGGCCTCATCTCAATCTCTAGCCCGAAATTAGATGCTCACGCTCCATCCAGCAGCCACTGGCACTGGCTTCTCTCTTCCACGCTGAAAAAGTACCAAGCGACTCGCCATTCAACAAAATAAATAAATAAAGAGAAAGAGGCACTAATTGGCGAGCACCTACCTGGAAGGAGCGGGAAAAATACCAAAAAACCCACCACAAACCTCTAGGAAAACAAAATGCGCCGACATCTTTTTATTTTGTTTTTTTTCGGTAATTATACTAAAGATGAAAAACTCATAATAAACATCTCCCAGTCCCCACCTGCTAACAGTAATTATAATAGACTCAACAATAAATGGTAAAGCAGAGCAGTGCTGCATCTCGGGAATTCTCTAGGGTATGTGGATTAGCTCGGAAAGCCTGAATGATTAAAATACACTAATTAAAATTTTGTGTTCCTTGGTAACTCGTCTGCCTGGGCCCCTGGTGTTGGCAAAATGGGAATTAACGTGACAAAAGCAACACAGAGGGTTTTTGTTTTAAATAAAGAAGAGGGTGGGGGGGGGAAGATCTATATAAACAAGTTTTCTCCGCGCGCGCACACAAATTCAGAGGGACACAAACTCTTTGGGAAGCACCGGGGCTTGTTTCTGGCGTTTGGGATGAAAGTGACAGCAAAGTGCTTCCCAGTTTCTCCCTGAATTGTCGAGGAGAGCTCCGGGGGGCGCTCTGGATTGAGATGAATGGGGGCCACGTACGATCGGGAGCCTGGCTGTGTTAAAACAATTAGAGAAATAAACACACGGAGAGGAGAGACTAGCGCGAGGGAAATCCAAGCATAGGACACTCTTCCGCTCCATCTCCCTCACGCACATTCCTCCACGGATGCGTCTGCCTCTGCTCTTTCCCAAAGAAAACAGGACTTTGGGATAACGCACCACAGCTTCTACCCCAATGCAGATACACAAAAGAAATTGAACACTTTTGGGTTGCCCTTAGCAACCTAATTGCATCAGTACATTGCACACAGGAGCCAAAGTAACTGAATTTTGATGAAAAGACGGCGGTAATTTACGGCATCATGAAATTAGTTGTCATAGCGACGGGTTAATTACATCTCAAATTAACAATGCAAGTGTGGTGAAATTAAATATAAATCATATTTTCTGCATAAATTATAGGGGTTGATTAGACCGGGGCTCGGGGAAAGGGAAAGGTTGAGCCGCCATGGGCCTACGCAGCTTTCTGAGCCGCCGAGAGTCTCCTGGAAACATCAGGAAGGGGGGGGGCGGGGGGCGCTAAAAAGTGTCAAAGAAATAGAGACGCGCACGCTGCTTTGCTGGTCCTCTTCTGTGAGGGTCTTTTTTAGATTTATAATCGCCATCTCAGCTCTCCTTAAGTTTTTCCTTTTCCTGGAGAAAGGTACCCAGAGCTGAAAGGCCTCTTCTAGTCACAACACGGGTAACAGCAATGTAAGCTCCCTGCATCCCCTCCCACCAATGACCTCGCCCCTAGCCCAGAGGTTCCAGACAGCTCAGCTACTGCACTCTGCTCAATCCGTGGCCTCTTCACTGAGCAAAAACACAGTGCCAGTTAGTGCTGAAAGTGGCTGTGATTCTTGTCCAGGGGGAACTAGATTGAGGCCTGCCAAACTTGCTTTACTGAGACCACCAGACAGCCACCTTAGGGCGGTGCCATTGGCCGGAGCTAGATCTGAATGAGCAAGACACAGCGGACAGGCCCCATAACTCTTTCCCAGCCATCTGAGTCACCTACTCTCCCCTGCGTTGTTTCTGGAAGGGGTGGGGAAAGCTGAGTTTGGAGGAGGAACCCAGTTGTCCAGCACTCGAGGTGCCCCTAGCCAACACATGGGGCGCTGCATTTGTAAACTAAAGAATTTGCTCTTGGGAAATGCAGTGACGGGGGAGCAGCCTAGATGAACACTCCTCTCTGGAGACCATGTAACCAGAACCACAGTGAACGGGTCTAGCCCAGCCTGACAGCTGCTCTGTGGAGGCCACTGGACTAGGTTTCGGCCCGGCTGTCTCAAGCCCCTCTGTTCTTCGGATCCCCTTGCTCCATTCAACACTATTCACCCAATCCTGGCGCTGGGCTGCTGACCTCTGGAGCTCTGACCTGCAGTCTCTGCTCAGAGAACTGGCTCCAGCCTGGTCTAGGAGCAGATTAAGAACAGGCTCTGAAATCAGAGGCCAGAGGGAGTGGGTGAAAGCAAGTGACTTCACTAGTAAAGGGCAGGTAGCAGACTGTCACCAGTGTTTATCTGCCACCCGCTCCCCACGTCTCTGTTTGGCACTGTGCCAGAGGGTTCTACCCACAAAGTTCACCTAGCTCTCCCGTAAACCCTAAACATGACAGCAGCATTGGACGGGGGCTGAGTCAGAGGGCCCCTTCTTGGGAAAAGCAATGCAGGAGTGGAGGGTGAGTGAACCCAACAGAACTGGGAGCAGGTACATGCTGCACCAACAAGAAGCTGTTAGGTTGCTCTATTAAACTCTCTGTGACCCTCTGACAGCATTGCCACTTCACAATGGGACACAATTAACAACAGACTCTAAAATAAACAGCCCCAGCCTGTGCTGTGTGGCCCTGCAACCCCTGGGGAGCTGGGAGTTTACAGTGGTTGGGGGACCTGCTCCTCTAGGGGTGGGGTGGGGGTGCAGAGATGGCGGCTTTGGTTAGAAACATTTTGACACCTGCTGAGGTGTAAAACAATTCTCGATTTGGTCCCACATAGTCACTGAACCAGCCGGTCGTGGTGCCCCAGGGTGGGGATGGTGTTAAAGGGCCAGACACCTCTTCATGCCCACCCCAATCTGGCATAGGAAGCATGTGGATTCTACATACAGGAAACAACAGCATCTCCACCATAGATAAAGAGTGACCCCCTGGCCCCCAACTGGTGCAGATGAGCAAGAGGTCAGTGGCACTGACGGCCGCAGCACAGGGCTAGTGGTGAAGATGGGCTACACACGGGTGTCCTGGCTCCTGGAGGGAACAACATGCAGCACGAAGGGGGTACAGAGAGGCGCTACCTTCACCCAGCAGACTCTGGCAGTCATCTCAATATGGAGGAGGGCAGAGGGCGAAAGAGGTCACTCCTGCTCCCACCTTACTGTCTGAGCACTTCCAACGTGGGGACCAGCCAGGCCTTCCAGAGAGGACAAAGACCTGTTGAGAAGGTCTGGACACAGAGAGTGGGTTGGGACCTGCAGGTGGGCACCCATGTGGGACACACTGCGGGTGCGGGTGCTGCAAGGGGCAATTAACCTCTGCAGGAGGAGAACTGCCTGGGGTGATGCCTTCTGTAGGAAATCCCTGAGGCAGGACAGCGGCTTCCATGGCTCCAAATCCATCCATCAATGCTTTGCCCACTTCCCTCTGCAGCCAGCAGGCCTTGTTCCCAGCCTCCAATGGAAGGAGAGAATCCCCCCGTCCACAACTCTGCAGACAGCTGATCTACTGGCAATAGGAAAGCACCCACAGGCCTTCCTCACTCACCAAGAAGCCTCTCGCAGGCTGGGTCTCAGCCCAAAGTCAGGCTGTGTAGGGGGTTTGGATGCCCAAGGAGGAGTCCAGCCTGCCGGAGGAGGAAAAATCAGGCACAAGTTGCCTTCCTGTTCTGAACCTGCCAATAGCAGAGTCTGGAGACAACCCACGAACAGCCTGGAGTTGCCGAGCTGTTTTGGGACCTCCATGAGTTGGGCATCTCCTCCCATCTCAAAAACACTGCCTGGTTTCCTGTATGGACCTAGCTGTCCCGAACATGCCCATTACCAGGTATCTGGGCACAAGAGTTATGCTTAAACCCAGCTCTCCCCACAACTCAAATACCCCTCTGTTATTCACTCACCACTCCCAACACCCTCCCAGGAAAGTCTCTAGCAGCAACAGCTTTACGCAGATTAAATTCCAGGATTCTCACAAAATCCTGCCAAATTTCACCTGGCCCTGCACTGAGGAATTTGTCGAGATGGGGAGGATTTTTTTTTTTTTTTTTTGGTGTGAAGAGGGGAAGGAGGAGAGGATTAGGGATGGTGGGGGGGAAAAGGAAGGAAAAAGACTAAAAGTAAAAAGCCCTCTGGTACTGGCAGCCGGCATGATCGATGGCGGTGGATTTGCATGTACATTTCATTAATTTTTCAGCATGCATTTTATTTATCTATGCGCCATACATCTGCTGAAGTTTATATACTTGATAATATATAAATATAGACACACAGCAATCAATACGACATCCGCTTCGCAGAAGCTTCCATTAGCCACCCCCCTCCCTCCCTCGTTTCCACAACTTGCTGCCTGGGCACCTTGTGCTACTCCATCGGTTTCCGATTTTCATTAGCGGTGGAGCATCAGCTCCCCCCACCTGCGCCATTTCATTCACCCGACACGTGGGGCAGGGAACCGCACCCATCAGCCAGAAGGCGTTTGGCCTATTGGTGGGAGGGCACCTCCCTCACCCTACCCTCCCCTTCCTGGGTCAATGGACTTCCTAGGCAGCATGGGCTACGCTGGGGCTGCCCAGCACGAGGGAGATTGGCTGAAATCTAGGGAAACCTTGCTGGTCCTCTTGTCAGCCCCAAAACACTGAGATCAGAAGGGCAGACAGATGGCTCAGCTGTGACAGAGCACAAGTGACTGGGAAAACCCTGGTACTAACTGGGGCAGGAGGTGACCCGGTAAAAACATTGAGGTGCAAATAGGGAAACCTCTTGAGTGCTAATGGGGAAGAGGACACGAACCCTCCTAAAACTTTTGGGGAGCTCATAGGCATAAGAGTGAGCCCCCATCTGGAAAGCTCTTGGGTAATATGTTGGGGGAGGCATAAACAGGGACAGAAGGGTTAAATCTTCTCCCCAACCCCAACATACTCTCTGCTGTTAGCAGGGGTAAGCCCTGAGGCAAAGGTGATAGGGGTGCAGTCCCTGAAGCCATTCTCATGAGCCACCCCTGTAGCCCCAACCAGGCGCTGCCCCATGGCATCCTCTGCCTTAAGCACAGAGCAGAGAAATGGCCAAGCGTGGGATCTGCAGGCAGCAGCAGCTGCCTCTGCCCATCCTGCTTTTCCCTTTCTGCTCCCATCAAACATTCCCAAGCCTCGAATGTAGTCTCTGTGCAGCGGGAACCTTGTGCTCCGATGCCACAAGCCCCAGCTATGGAGTTTCCCTACGTTAGGGAGGTGGCAACATCCTCACCTCGGGGGCTGGTTTATCTTTAAGATGCTTCTTGTTATTACAGCATGTTCTCAGCAGCGACACAAGCGAGGGCAACTGTCCAGAGCCCTCCAGAACTCCTGCCCCTTTGAGAAGTGCCCTTTCTCGTGCCAGCTCAAACCCAGCCCACCAGCGGGCTTCCACCCAGCTGAGTTAAGCCTTGCAGTATCAACAGGGAGCTTATTTAAAAGTGCTTTGAAAGCAGGATTGGGCAATAGCTGCTTACAAGGCAGAGTGGTCTAGTGGTCTCAGCCTGCCCGGGCATCTGAATCCCAGCTTTAATGCTGCTGCCCCCAGGGCAGATCACTTTCTATCTGATGCACCTGTCTCTTGGGAAGGTGATTGGAGGGACAATGCTGCTTGCTAAGATCGGAAGCAGAGCCTTCTTAGCATGGTCTTATGATGGGAGCTCAAGACACCAATGCCTCAGGGTCCCCAGGTTAATTTCATCCCTCCTTCTCCTGCAACCATATTCCACGCTGGTCGAGGACGGCCCAAGTAGCACCCTCCAGAGCATAGGCTGATGTGGATGCCACAGACAGGGTCCTTCCTCCTCCACCCACCTCCGAGCACCAGGCACCACATCTTTGTAGGCCAGGAGCCCAGAGACACAATCGCCTTGGAGAAGGATCCCTTTACCACAGGAACCAACAGCTGGTGGCCTCTAAGAATAGAGCCTGGCTCCCCTTCACCTCCAAGACTATGGCCAAGTTCCAGGTGCCAATAAATGCCAGAGCAGAGACAGGAGCTCAGGGTATAAGACACGATGAGTAAAACCTGTCCTTTCGCTAACCAGGCTGCTCCCAAAAAGAAGGGAGGGACAATGACAAGCCAACCTCATCTTGTGTAACACCAGTCAGCTAGTGCTCTATGGCAAACAACTCCCTAGGGGACGCTTCTTCCTCCATGTTCCCAAGGCCTTTGGGGCAAGCAGCACTTCATTCCCTCCAAGCTGCACCTACTCCTTACAGTGGGGGCTGGATCCTCAGGGAGATGCACGTAGAGCGTCCCCCGAGATTCAGGGAAAGCTCTGGGGCAGGATTTAACCCCGGTGTAAAGGGGCTCTACTCCGCCATGGTCACTGACTGCCAGCAGGGTAGAGCTGGGCCCCAGCTGAGTGAGATGTAGGGGAAGACTTCATCTCCACCCCACTCACCTCCCCTTGGTGGAGTCTTGAAATGCCTGTGAGCTGAAGGCTCCCAAACTGGCCTGATGCATCTCTGAGCCACTGCGGTTCCCAGAGGGAAGAGGTCAGCATTACAAAGACACAATTCCAACTTGCACTAGCTGTATTCCCCCATGGACAGCCTCAGCTGAGAAGCCAAGGGCCAAATGGGTCATAGGGGCCAAACTCTCAGTCACCTGGTGGAGTGGGTGCTCCAGATCAAGGCAATACACTGGTGGGCAGAGTGGGGGACGGTTCCACTGCTGCTACTCATGCTGCAACACTGGACCGAGACGCAGGAGACTTGGGTTCTATTCCCTGCTCTGTGCCTCAGTTTCCCCCTTCATCCTTTTCATCTATTTTAATTGTAAACCCTTCAGCCAGGATCTGTTTCACACCAGAGTTTTTTACCCAGAGTAAACTACAATCGTTTGAAGCCTGGAACAAGTCTTTCGGGAGTGTCCAGACTAGTCTTTCCAAAGGGGTTAGCCATCTCCAGTTAACTGGCAATCAACTGGCTCCAGGGAAAATCGCTAGCGTGGACACACATAAGTGTTTGTACAACACCTTGCACAACAGTGCCCCAATTAAAAAGAAAAACCCAACAGCAGCAGCTTTCATCGGCACTAAAATTCACTAGAAGGAAAACACAGTGAGGCGTGAGATGTCTCTACATTAACAAAGTTCTTTAAAGGACAGAAGAGACTTTACCAGCTTGTGCATGAGGAACAGAGGTGAGGGAATTAAAAGTATGACTGCGGGTGTCACCCTTGATGGTTCTGAGAGGAACCCACCAGAGTCATGATGGGGGTACAGCTTCTCAGCATTATTAGCTAGATGTACAACTCCTGTAAAAATCCACTGCACATGCACCTTTTCTTCCACTCCTAAACCATCAGCTCTGCTTGTCCCATGGCAGAACTTGCGATAGGAGTGGGGGATGTGTGGATAACAGGAATGGACCCATAACTCCACATGCTCTCAGCTGTCCCAATGTGGGAATGACTGCTTGTTTCCCCCAACTTGTCCTCACCAAAGCTCCAATACCGGCCACAAGTACCCAGGCACAGACCATCCATCACTAAGCCACCTACCTATTCACCTGGGCCTCTCACAGGCTCCCTTCCCTTTCGTATCACATCCCGTGTGGGAAATCCTAACGAGCTAGTGGTCAAGTGGAGTTTCACCAAGAGAAAAGGCAAAGGCCAAAAACAAAATAATCAATCAATCAAAAGGGGGCCTGTGCCTTTAAAAGATTTTTCATTTATAGACTCTTTGCCTCTTCCACCATTTCAGTGATCTATATGCAAATATGCTAATGTATGCAAATTAAGACACCACTTTTAGTCCCAATTTAATAGAAAGCATTAAAATACCTTTTTTTTTTTTCTAAAAAAAACTCCATATGCATGAAGGAAGACTCCCCCCGCCCCTTTTTGCTAAAGTCACATTCTGGCTGCAAACACACTGGCAAAAGTGTCAGAGGCAAGGAAGGGAAATCTGACTGGCTTTTCCAGCTGTCGGTTACCAAGATCTCGCTCCTCTTCTCAGAGGAGCGTGAAGTTATTTATTTATTTTTCAAAAAGGATCTGCTAAAGCTGTCAGGACGGGTCCCCTATTCTCACACAAAGTCTCCCCGGCTTCAAACAGAGGCACGTGGAGACATAAGCGAGGCCTGGATAACAGAGGGGTTATCACATGAGGGGCTGGATATACCTTCCCAAGGGGCAGTACCCTTGATGTAGGTGGGAAGGGCACTGGAAAAAGCTTTGCATGTCACAATTACGCTAAACAGCATCCTCAGCTGCAACCCCCAGAGGTGCAACCATGGCTTTAAACAGGTTTTTGGAGGGCTGTCATTAACTCCATTAAAGTTTGTGGGGTGCAGCAGTAAAGACTTTAAAAGCTTAAACAAAATGGTTAAAGTCAACAATATTTGCCATAAGCCCGGCTCAGCCTCCACTTCTGTTAATGTGGTAGTTTCGAGCTATAGATAGATAGATAGATACACACACACACACACACACACAGAGAGAGGTGGCTTTCTAACTTTTGTACTGGTGAGACCTTTCACATATCAAGTCTCTGAGTGAAACCCCCCCTCCTTATAAATTAAAAAAAAACATTTTTATATATTTAACACCATTATAATTGCTGGAGTCAAAGTGAAGGAGTACTTGTGGCACCTTAGAGACTAACCAATTTATTTGAGCTTTCGTGAGCTACAGCTCACTTCATCGGATGCATACTGTGGAAAGCGTAGAAGATCTTTTTACACACACAAAGCATGAAAAAATGGGTGTTTACCACTACAAAAGGTTTTCTCTCCCCCCACCCCACTCTCCTGCTGGTAATAGCTTATCTAAAGTGATCACTCTCCTTACAATGTGTATGATAATCAAGTTGGGCCATTTCCAGCACAAATCCAGGTTTTCTCTCCCCCGCCACAACCCCACACTCCTGTTGGTCAAAGTGGGGTTTGGGGTAGAGGCTGACAGCTCGCCACCCCCCATGTAATAACCTCGCGACCCCCATGTAATAACCTCGCGACCCCCACTTTGAGAACCCCTGATACACACACACACATATATAATGAAAATAAAAGCTCTGAAAAGTGCTGATGCTAGATAAAATGATTTAATGAAATGACTTACAACTAAAATTGAGCATATTAACGATGGGAGACAAACTTTCTCTTTAATAACTGAAAACTTTTCCATCTGAAACATACTCTGACCCAACACACACACACTGAACCCCCCTTTGCACAACTTTCCCCGCCAGGCTAGCTCTGAAATAAAATAAACTTTACCCCTCTTTGCTGACAGAGCTTCACTTGCTGCAGCTGTCCCCACTCCACAAAGCAACGAGCCAAACTCTCCTCTCTGTTATGCTGGTGTAAAACTGGAGCAACCCCGCTGAGGACAATAAGGCTCCAACTCCAGATTTACACCAGAGTGACAGAAGATCAGAATCCGGCCCACTGTCTAGCCAGGGAGCTCCTACCCTTCAGCTCCTCGCTGAATGTCCTTCTAACTGCCCGAAGCACGGCATTTTCAAGTGAAAATGTGTTAACGGCGATCAATAGACAGAACAAGTGACTGACTGGATGACACAATTATCCCTGCATTGGGGGTGGGATCAAACCATCCGCCACAGCTTTCCCAGTATTGGTCAGGCATCCCCCATTTCCAAACTGCTCCCAGGCTACCACTACCACAGCCTGCCCCATGCCAATCAGATCACCAGGACTACACTGCTCTTCCTGCTGCTCACCTGGCAAGCCAAGTAAAACCTTCTTTAACTTGGCTGGTGCAACAATATAACAGTGCCCATGGCCAACAATGCCCCTCTGCCATGTACACTGGCCAAACCGGACAATCTCTACGCAAAAGAATAAATGGATACAAATCAGACATCAAGAATTAACACATTCAAAAACCAGTCAGAGAACACTTCAGTCTCCCTGGTCACTCAATTTCAGACCTAAAAGTCGCAATTTTCCAAAAAAAACCTTCAAAAACAGACTCCAACAAGAAACTGCAGAATTGGAAAAAATTTGCAAACTGGACACCATTAAATCAGGATTGAATAAAGGCTGGGAGTGGATGGGTCGTTACACAAAGTAAAAACTATTTCCCCTTGCTAATTTTTCCCCTATGTTACTCACACCTTCTTGTCAACTGTTTGAAATGGGCCATCCTGATTATCACTACAAAAGGGTTTTTTTCCTCCTGCTGATAATAGCCCACCTTAATTAATCAGTCTCGTTACAGTTGGTATGGCAACACCCATTTTTTCATGTTCTCTGTGTATATATATCTTCCTACTGTATTTCCCACTGCATGCATCCGATGAAGTGGGTTTTAGCCCACGAAAGCTTATGCCCAAATAAATTTGTTAGTCTCTAAGGTGCCACAAGTACTCCTCGTTTTTTGGGTGGGGGTTACAGTGTGAAAATTAAACCCACCTTATGCAAAGTTTGATCTCAAATTTTTCCTGTATCCTGAGGCCTATAGTTGACTTGTATGACTGACTGATGGTGTGCACTGGGGCCTGTGTGACTGACTGATGGTGTGCCCTGGGGCCTGTGTGACTGATGGCTGGTTAGTCCCAGACCCTGGAGTTGCCCTGTTTGCCTGTAGTGTGTGTGTGGTGTGTGCTTTCCTCCTCTCTACAAAGTATACTGTAACCAACATGAAAAGTACAAAGTGGATTAATGGGCTCTTCTGACATGATTGGGCAGATCTCTGAACGTTTACAGCAGAGAACAGATATTTAGATATTTTCAGGGGATATATTTTGTCAGTGCCAAACCCCAGGTTTTATAGTCAGAAAAAAACCTCAAGCACCGAAACTCATCCTCAAATGGAAATCTGTGCGGAGGAGAACGACTTCCCCATCAAAACAGTTTTATTGGATATAAATATCTAATTATTTGTACCGAGTGCTGGGTTGTCAGAGATTTTACATGCAGCTTTTATAACATGTGTAGGATCTTTACCTAACATTTTTTATACATTTACTAACTTGATTTGAATGCCAGTCAAAATATTTTCCCTCCCCCTGCCTTTCCCCCCATTTTTTGCTTATTGAGCATCATTTTTCATTTTTTTAAATGAAATTCAGAGGAGGCAGAAAATCTCTTTCTTGCTCTCTCTTCCCTCCACCCCTGCCGAGACTTCTTCTGGCCCTGGCCACCTAACACAATGGTATCAATGAGAGATACTCACACCTCGGCCTTTTGCACCAGACTTTCCACATCAATGACCTTTCTAAAATCTCCCTAGTGCAAGTAAATACACACCCGCCTAATGCATGCTACAAGTAGACATGACAATCACATACAACAACAAAAACATAGAGTACAAATAACCCCCCAAATACACAAGTAAATACGTTAACACACACCTCTACATATAAAGTACACAGCACAAACACAAATATATTAAACACCTGTGCATGTAAAATACACACCACAAACACTCCACACACACAAATACTTGCACAAAACCACACTGAATACACCATACAAATGCACACAAAATACACACAACCCAAATCCACACACAAATCTACATCACAAACATACAAATACATGGTGTCACATACTAGATACAAACACAGTCAACACACACATATGAACAGTAAAACAGAGCAAAAACACACACACAAACTCCTTAACATATATACACATACACCACCCCACTCAACCCCCAAAAGCACAGAGCAAATACACACCCCATATACACCCAACAAATAAAAACAGCACAGCACACCAGAACATGTACAACAACAGCACAAATACACACCGCCCCAAATATATTCCTCATACAGCCCACCACATACACCCTCCTAAGTAAAGAGAGAGAGTCTCTCTGTCGAGGTGTATACAGTATTTAAATGTTCAACCCCCTCATGCCAGCTTTCCATTTCTAAGGGAAGTGGAGAAGTTGACAGAGACAGACGGACAGAGAGAGGAAGGAGGGATTTGGAGGTAGGGGAGCGGGGGAGGAGAATGGAAGTTGTCTTGTGGGGAAGAATATGGATCAGGCTGTCATCTGGAGACCCATCTTCATCCAGAATTAATGCACTAAAGTTCTTTGTTTTTCCTCTAAATGGTTTTAAAGAGACAGTGAATGCTGCGCTCTGGACGCTGGGAGTGGGATTAGTTCAGCTGGCGCAGGCACTTTGAAACTGAAAAGGCAGCAGATTCTACATTTCAGGGCTGAGACTGCGAATGGTTGGACAGACCCGAGGTCTGGGGCTGCCTGGGGGGAGGGGGCTCTAATTATTATTTTTAGACTTGCTAGACTCCTGCTAAAAAGTTTCACATATTTTTCCTTCTACCTCCTCTCGCATCCTTCAGCCAGGGAAAGGGGAAAGCTGTCGGGCTGGGCTACATGACAGCACTCTGCTGTCGTGCCGTGCAGGTGAACTGATGTCTCCACAGAATCCCCGAGCAGCAGAGGACACGCCTTGGCAGGGCAAAGGCAATGCCATGTCTGTCTGTTGCCTAGGTCCTTTGGAGTTTGCTCACCCTAGAAATCCACCGGGTTTCCCTACAGCTAGGTCCCAGCAAACCCCACAGCTGCACTGGCCCGTCACTCCTCCCACTGGTTGGTGGACAGCGCAAGGGTCCCTGTAATAATGCTCCAGGGAGGCAGGTGGTGTCGGGCTTTTCCTGCATGCTGGTGGGAACGCTTGAGGAAATGTGCCAGCATGGGAAAGCAGCTGGAGAGAGGCTGTGGGGAATGGGTAAGCAGGCAGCCCAGCCTCTGGCAGCACACAAGGCACCCCGCGCTGAGAGGCAGAGGAGACAACAGGGAAATCTCTTAGGCCTCTGACCCAACAAGAAGAGGAGACGGAGAAGCTAGAGAATAAATCACTTACGAGGGACATGTATTCTCCCTTCCCCGGTGATGGGGAACCGCCTGAGAAGGGCACCTGCCAAGAAAGCCTTGAGCCCAAGGGAAAGACCAGCAGCATTACAGTGGGAGAGCACCCGGAGAAGGCTCTGACTGTGCGTAGGGATGGCACCTCAGGTCAGCTGGGTAGCAAGCAACTCAGAAGCAGCTTTGTGCTGCAGAGATTACAGGGAGGCCAGCTATCCCCTAACCCCAGCCAAACTGCTAAAAGATGATGACTGCCTTGCTTCAGTGTCGCATCCCTCCAATGAATCAACACATCCTTACCTCTGAGTACCATACCCTGAGGGGGGGAATATTATGGTGGGGGTGGGGGGAGGAAGAACTGAGAGAAAACAACAGCAACAGGAACAGAGTTGAGCCATTTAAATTATTCATATGCCAGATGGATTCTTTTCCTGCCCTTTTTTTTTTTTTTTTTGCTATAAAAATAAAAGGGGGGAGCAATGCTGTTTGGGGGGCAGAGGGAATAAGGAAAGAGAGAAAGGGACACCATGCCCATCCCTGCACCAAAAGACCATGAGGGAATGAGAGAGTTTTTCCACTCACTGGGGAACTCGCAAATAATTGGCCTTTTATTTCCTACACACACTGAGCGAGAGAAGAGAAGTAGAGAGTGCACAGAAAAGAGGGAAAGAAAGGGAATGAGGGATGATGAGAGAGAGAGAGAGACACACAGAGAGAGAGAGAGAGAGAGAGAGAGAGCGCGCGCGCGGGGGGGGGGAGAAGAGGGCTCTGACCTTCTGTGAAGGATATAAAAAATCCAGCAGCCTCAGGGGACACCCAACTATCTAGCATATTGCTGTTAAAATGTCTGCAAAATTTAATACACTTGGCATGCCATCTAATCAGTCCTTGGAAACCAGGGTTTTTTCCTCCCTCCTGCACTCCAACTGTCTCAGACCTCCAGGTTTCGGGGCTGGGTGTTTTTTTTGCAGAGGACAGGAAGTTTGTGTGCACGTGTGGGGTTTTTGGTTTTTTTTTTTTTAGAAGCTATCAATTTTGCTTCACAAAAAAAAAAAGTTTTCACAGATTTCTCCATTTCAAAGAGCGATGCCTGATTGCATGGTGAGAGAGTATATGGTGCATAGTGGCCATGCACAGAGAAGTGTGTATGTGCAAGGATGTATTTGTCTAGAAAGCATGGGGGTGTGTGTGAGAGATGTGTGCAGTTGTGTGGGCACGTGTGTGTGTGTGTTCACATGTGTACTAGAGCAAATTTGTGCAGATGTGAGCCTGAGGGTTTGTGTCTGCACCCACAAGTAAATGTATGTGCAGGCTGGGGCTGCACATTGCACGCTGCTTGTGTCTGCCCAGAGTGCTTGAGAGAGGGAGAGTATAGCGTCCGTCTGTCTGCCTGCTCCCAGGGGCATTTGCACGCAGTATCCTGTGGCCACGTGTGCACACGCACAAAGGATGCGCGTGTGACAGTACTGCACGGGGTGCTGGGGGAGGGAGTGAATTGAGCCCGGGGATGGGGAGGTGCTTGTGCAGTGACACTCCTAATTGAAATGGACAGCTGCCTGCACTGCTGCACAGCCTTAAAGGAAACAGCTCTGGGGAGCAGGGGTGGGGGGGGACGACACAACCACCCTCAGAACAACAAATACATCCAACATTTGTTATCTCCTGTGAGTGTCTGACAGGAGAGTTGGGCAGAAAGTTTCCAAGTCAAAGCAAGTGACAAGAACTCTGACCATTACCTGCCAGGGGGAGGGATTGCGGGGGGGGGGGGGGAGATGATCTCAGTGGAGGGGGCGGCACTAGTTCGGCCCTCTCAGCTAAGCCAATATAATCATGAAGCAGATCAGTGTGGGGTCAGGCCCAAGCAGGGACAGATAGTTCCAGCAGCAGTGTGAAGCTGCATGGCCTGGGTCCCTCCAGGAATGCATCCTCGCCAGCCAAAGTCCTGCTCCAGGAGCTGCCAATCTAGAGTACACACAGGCCATCTCAGCCCTGGGCAGCAGTTACAGGACACTAAATTCATGCGGGCCAGGACGGGAGGAATAGACTCCACGGTTCTGCGTGAACAGGGCAGGAGAGGGGAAAGCCCTCTGGAGATGTGCCAGGGAAAGGACAGAGATGCCAAGCGAGGAGGAAGCTGAGCCCAGCCATTCCCTGCTCTGGGGAGCACAGCTGGGACAGGCAGCCAGGCTGCTCTGCCCCTCACATTATCCCCAGCTCCAGGGGCCCCCCATCAGGGCAAGACAGTGGATAGGACCAACCCTTTTTGAGGTCTCTTTAACCGTGGGGTCACCTGGGCTCCCTGGCCTACTGAAAACCATACAGAGTCCTAAGGAGGGTAAATTGTCTTCTGGGTCTGCCTTTCCTTTCCAGGAGGATCGGGTGTGGAGCAAGGGGAGAGAAGAGGTCAGGGCAAGGGGAGAAGGACTTAAGGAGATGCGTGAGAGGAAGAGGAGGGAGTGCAGGGGAACACAAGAAGAGGGGGCATAAGTGGTGCAGGTAGAGGGGACGGGTGGGCACGAGGGGAGTGAGGAGGTAGGGAAGAGGAGAGCAAGACACACGTTAAAAGGGAAAAGATCAAAAAGTTTGGAGCTGAGGATCCCGCCCAGCTCCACCAAAACCTGGTATAGTGCAAGAGTTAGTTGCTGAGGAACTAAATAAGAAAACCCACAGGCTGCAAACCAGAGTCTTTAATTAGCCAAAAACCAAAGCAGTTATAGGAAAATGAGAGCACAAGAGTGGATCTCGGGGAGGATCTAGGATTCCCACCCCCCTTTCTCCCTGCCGCCCTCATCACTTACCAGCCCAGGATGAGGTCAGCGTTAACTGCCCACGTGGCATCGGATTTGGAAAGAGGGGGCACTTGCCGTCTGGTGGGTACAGATTGTCACCGACAACCACAGTGGAATCCAGATTCAAGCCAGCCACCTGGCAGGGTTCAGGATTCTTCCCCACCCTCAACTATCAAAAGGGAAGAATCTCACCCTCATTTTTGTTGGGAGTCGTCTCTGGGGCAAGGAAAAGGAATTCTACCCTTGGGCTCCTCCCCAAAAAAGAGGGAGTGGAAAAGGAGGGGTTAGAAATTGCCTTTAATCCACCTAGGGATCATCCAGCCAAAGAGTCTAATTTACCCACTTCTACAAAATTCCATCAGCAAATCCAGAGCTCTCCCTAATCCTGACCCAAGCTGGCAGCTGTCTGCACAGCAATCATGTTCCAGAGCCCCTGGGTCATCCACCAGCCATGTGTTCTGTTGCTTTGGGCGGGGGAGAAAAGTCCCTGTGTGCACAACCTCCTATGCCATCCCAGCCCCTCCCCACACAGAGTTCTCATCTTGCCTCTGGGAAGCCCAGCTCTTTGGAAAAGAAAGCAAAGGGGCACCTGGGCTGGGTTTGGATTCTCCCCTCCTTTTCCCCACCCCTCCCAAAGAGGTCCTAAAGACACACGCACACTGAGTGGAACACTCACATGCCCAGACACCCAAACCACAGAGACAAATACATACAGCGCTGCGGTCTGGGTGACTGACTCCTCCCTGGGATTTGGCTATGGGGTCCGGCCAAGCTACCCTCTGTAAGGGGCTCTCTCTAGAACTTTTGCAGGTTTTCAATCCACCATCCAGTCTGATCTCTGGGATAGCACAGGCCAGAGAATGGCGCCCAGGGATTGCTGCGTCCAGCTCAACAACTTGTGGCTGAATTTCCAGCTGGATTCACCCTCCCAGGACCACCTTCCCCAGCCTAGCCCTCCTCAGGAAGCCAACATAGTAGGGGGTTCACAGACACTCGTTAAGACTGCCTTACGAGCAGCCTGACAGGAAACCTGCAAGGGCTGACTGGGATTGTCACCAGGTTGGTTTATTAAGTCCCCAAAGAAGACGTGGTTCAAGGATCGCGCTGGCTTCCCCCAGAACCGGGTCGGCTCCTTCTCCTTTCCCTGTGGAAGCCCTGGGGGCTAGAGCGACAAGCCAGGCTTGGACAAGGAAGGCCGTGGCAGAGAAGGGACAGAGCAATGAGACCTATGCTGGGATGCAGGTTTGCGGGAGGGGGAGAGTGGTAAACACACACATTTTGTGCAGCGAGAGAGGGAAGGGGGATATTTCAGGAGGCTATAAATTCACATTTCTAATTACTTCCTTGCGTTTTTCAGCACTCCTCAGTGGAGTTTGATTAAAATTCCTTTTGAGGAATGAAGCTCCGTTACAGAGAGAGGGTCACAATGGTCTCAGCACCATCAAGAGGGGATGTTCTTCTAAAAGATCTGCTCTAGGAATCATTTTGGGGATGTCCAATGGCCTGCGCTCTACAAGAGGTCAGACTAGACAATCTATGAACGTATGAAAGCACAATGGAACACGCAGCTCCTGGGCACGCAGAAGAGCTGGGGGTGGCGGGGAGGGGAGGGGTTGGACACAAGAGACATTTTTGGGATTCTGTTTCGGATCAGCCCCCATGGGCCACAAAGAAAACTCACTACAGCTCCCAGGAGAACCCAGCCTTCCAGAGTAATATGGCTAGGATGGGAGTGAGGGAACTCCTCTTCTTTACACTGCCAGGGTGTGAAGTGGGACACTGACACGAAGCTGACTCCAGACAACGTCCTCAGGGATTTCATTGCGGACTGACCAAGCGATGCTCCTCAGGATAAGAGAAGCCTGAAAACTCCCTGTGAAACAAGCCTCAGCAGAAACATGGCAGGGAGCAGAAGCTTTCCCCAAGAGCAGAGACTAGTCTCCTCCAGAGGGAGAGGACATCCAGCAGTGTGGAATCAAGCCATCATCCAAAGCTCCCGGTACTTCAGGGTTTTGGTAAAAAGCCACTGAGACACAGAGAACCATGCAGACAAAGGGAGAAAGCAGCTTGATGGTGGGATGCAAGACCTCACCTGGTTAAAAAAAATCATCACCTCAGAGCTTGAAGGTAACGGGGATCAATGTGCAACCCATGATCCTTCAGCATGTGTGAGGGGAATAACTCAGTTGAGGGAGTGGGAGCAAGGGTAAAAAAAAACAAACCATATTTTACCACTCTCTGCCTTTAGGAGACTTGGCATCGTCCCTAGAGAAGCAACAATTCAGGCCTCTCTCATGATGGCCTCCATTCATGGCGAGGTTGGGAGGGTGGCCTCCCTTTGGTAGGACTGAGTTTCGGGGATTCACTCAGGACTATTTCCAGGGACTCTTTCAGGGTGTGTGTCTCCAAAGCCTGTCCTTAGAAGCCCCCCACAATGCAGCTATCACACACTCGGAGGCACTTCTGCTTCTCTCAATCCCGCTCTCCACCGTTGAACCTCTTGCATGGAGCTGGGCAACTCTCCCACAGGCTTCTGGGTCCCCTCCACATAGGGACACCTCTTCCAGCCATGCAGAACCAGAACGTTCTCACAGTTTCGTGCCGAGTACATTGGCCTCAGTCTTCCCCACATGGCTCTTTCCAATGACCTGACGTGGCAGCCAATGTGGGTGTAAGTCCATGTCCTCTCATGACCCAGAAGGAAGAATCCCTCTGCCTCCGCATTCCATGCAGGAGCAGGGACTGCAGGACTGGCTTAGGGAAGCTGTGCTGTTTCTTTGTTTACCCTCGATACTGTGGCAAGAGCGAGACAGAAGAGATGCTGCTGAATGCCAGCCTCCGATTTCCCTGCACGGCTCTGGGGAAATCATGATTATCTTGATGCCTGTTTTCTCCCCCTTCACTCCCCACTGCTTTGAAATATCTGTGAGTCTCCGTGCTCATAAGAGTGAAGGAAAGATCATGCTGGGATAAGCAAGCTTCTTCCCCTACACAGTTCTGCCAATGCACCTCAGTCCGGAGCCTCAGCCTCCCCTGCTATTCCAGCCATTGGCTCCCCATCCCGCTCTGCCAAAGCCCCTCAAACCTGACATTGCTATCTCAGTCCTAGACCTCTCAGATCAGTTGTGTCAAACTAGGGGGATTGGTGGCGGGGATTTGAAGGAAGCCACCAAACCATCTTTACTCATGACTCAAAGAGGATTGAATCCCAGGACCAAATGTGTTTTGCTGCCATCACATACAGGGGGGGGGGACAGAGAGTTCCAATTCTACCACCAGGGAGTCCCCAGCCTCCAGGGTCCATGCTCCCCTCAAGCGTTCAGGCCTCCAACCCTGGCTGGGCTCCAGGTGTCTGTATAAAGTTTCTCTCAACACAAAAGGAAGAAACTTTTTCTTTTACAGTCACCCTATCCCCCTCGTGATCCCCATCAATTCCTGTCTCTGTCACAGTCTGTATTCCAGGGAGCTGGAATATGCAGTAAGAGACTGGTCCCTATCAGTACACCCAGGTGCGCGCAGCCCTTGCCCCCTGATCCATGGCTCTGCTGACCAACAGACACATGGCACACACACACAAATCTGTGCCCTAGCCACAATGACACGCAAACACACACTGCAAACCGCCCCTTCTAGTTAATTAACTCTCCATTTTGTACTAGACACAGACAGATGGTTATGCTGGAAAGACCATCCTGCAGCCCCTTGGGGCCACATCTCTTCTCACTCTCTTTCCCTTCCAGACTGCAGCCTCTTTGCATCCCCTCTCTCCCAGCCCCAATTGCAGAGTCTGCAGGTTGGAAAGGAAGGGAGAGAACACCAAAGAGACTCTGGCTGAACCCTGATTAGGAAGTTCAAGGTAATTGCTGTGGTCTGGAGCCAGAATATGAATATAGAAGATGACACCAAATCCTGCACCGGTTACAATCTGGGTCCCACTGTCTCTCCCTCCAACCTCTGCCACTTTCAGGAAAGGTCCAGGCAGGGAGGGAGCCTAGGTCCATGGCAGAGACTGCTCATCCCTCTAAAACCAGGAACCTTGGTGGATACAAGCCAACAGGTGGCTAAAACCAGGGAGTCCGCACATCTTCTGGATATGAAGGTCCTGTGCATGGTCGCATCGCATGCGAGACTATGACTGCGTGATGCATGTCAGGAGCCCGTCAGCATGCACAAGTGTCTGCATGTGTTGTCTGTGGAGTATGTGAGAAAGAATGAGTTGTGTGCCAGATCATACACGTAGTGCATGTGCAAGCCTGGGCACATGGGGAGCGTGGCACGAGTGTGCAAGCTGGATGAGACTGCATTGAGTCCAAGGAAGTGAGAGAATGCCTTTGTGTGCTGGGTGAGTGACAGGAAGTGGGCATGGGGTGGAATAAGGGACAGTAAAAGGTGTCATGTAGCACACGAGATGCCAGTGTGTCATGCGCCTGTGTGAGTGAGCATGCCAGAGCACTCCCATGTGTGTCTGTGGTGTGCATGTGAGCAGGCCTGTGTTGTGGGCATGGGGATGAGTGTGTACAAAGGTATTGTGCTTGAAGAGAAGAGACCAAGCTAGGAGAAGTGGCTCGAGGGGCTGGGGGAGCCAAACTCCAAAGTTATCCAAGTTTCTAAGGAAATAAATATATTGCTGGAAGGAGGAAACAGAAGAGCAGTAAAGGAGCCTTTGTATTTGGGGGGAAGTGGAGTCATTTAGCAGAATGAAGGAGTGGGGGGAGGGAAACAAAAACAAAAAATAATAATTAACTGATTGACAACCTGACCGGAAAAGCCACATTTCTAAAATTCTTAATCCCCAGAATAAACATGCGTGGAGAAGGGAGGACAGGGCCGGCTGTTTTCAGAGCTCGCTGCAGCGAGCCGGAGAGTTCTTATGGGCAGCGGGGAAGGAGCAGTGCAAAATCAAACAGAGATGTGCGCCTTGGTCTTAAATTTCACTAGATTTTTGCTTTCATGCTCCCTGTTCCGCTGCTGTTTGCAGAGTCTACAGCCCATCCTGATAGAGGAGCTATGAGATATTGAAATGATATTTGAAAGATACTCACCCATCCACCCCCGCCCCCATTCCCAATCAGCTGTCTTAGTGTGGGACACGCTGTGCTCTACTGTACTGGTCCCAAGCTTGATTTACCTGCCCCCTCTCACATGCTCCTATCTCCCCCAAACAGTCTTTTAATCTCTTCCAGAATGGCAGGGGTTAAACAGCTGGCTTGAGTTGTAAGAGAGGCGTTTAAGGAAGGGATTGAATTTGTGCGCGGTGCAGCCGGCTCCCTGTTTATTAATAAGCTATTTATCACTGGTGTTGCTTTTAATACCATTTTGGCTTAATGTCGTTAATGAAATATAAATACCCACACTAATGATGTTGGTCAGGAGGCGGCGTGGGCAATTGGCAGCTTCGCAGAAGGGAGGCCAAACCGCGGCTGTGTGTGTAAGAGGTGGTGGCGGCGCGACTGCCAGCCCAGCCTCTAGAAAAGCCTTCCCATACGCTCCCACCACAAGACACTGCCTCAATACGGTGGGATGAGCAGCTGGAGGGGGGACGTGAAGCAGGGAGATCCCACTGACTTTAGCTTGGACATGGTACTCAGCCCCCTGCTGCAGCCATGGAGGATGCTCAGACCCCAGCAACTTAAGTGCACGCTTGGGGGAAGTCAGCAAAGCCATCTCCATCTGTGCCATGGAAGGAACAATCTTCAGACTCAATGCATGAGCCCTGCAGGATGGCTCCCTCTGGCACCAAGGCACCTTCAGCGCTGGACAGCCACTAAGCTACCTACCAATCATCTCCCAGGCTGGCAAAGGGAGCCTCAAACTGGGCTCACATCCCCACTGGGATTCTGTAAGACAGGTGGGGTTTGTTAGAACTTCTTAGGCCCACAGGTGCCTTCAGAGATGGGGTGCCACTTACAACTAGAGCTGCTAGGGCGGCACGATCCGACACCTAACTCAGACCAGGATGGGATGCCTGGCCAGCCCTGCAGGAGCAATGCTGAGAGCTGGGCCTTTGGCAAGGACTCCAAGCCTTCTCCTGGGTCCCCCGTGGAGAAGAAGGGCTTTTCACTGTCTGATCCAGGTTCAGTGCCCTCCTGCACTAGCTTATGTCTGTCACCATCATGAGGGGAAGAGACTTCGGGTCCCCTTGGAAAGGCTTAGGAAAATGCCACCCTGTATTATTATTTGCATCAGCAGAGCCACCTGACCTGGCCACCATGCCAACGGTGAGAGAGAGCCCCTGCCTCAAACAGCTTACAAGACCAGACAAAAGTTCGGGAGGGGAAACTGAGGCAGAAAGCAGCAACGTGACTTGCCCATGAAGCAGTCAGAGCTGGGAATAGACCCCAGGTCTCTTGATTCCCAGGCTACTGCCTCATCCATTAGGTCAGGCTGCATCTCAGCCTGGGTTGTTCTCCTAACAGCTGCAATAAAAGACATGATCAAAAAAGCCCTTCTGAACCCTCAGTAAATCCCAGACCTCTCCAAGTCCCAGGAGCAGCATGAAGCTGGAGGGGGTTCAGAACTAGGTAGCTGCCTGAATGATTTTCAGATCCTTCAAGGGGTGAGCTTATGAGAAAGCGCTAAGTGTTGCTTCTCCATCTTCATAGCGCTTTTCAGACATTAACTACCTGATCCTCAGCCACCCCTGCTCCAGGTGGACCCACACTGTTACCCTCATTATACAGATGGGGAAAGCAGAGAGCTTGAGGGCCTCATCTGCAGAGGTGCTGAGCACCTACAGCTCCCAACTGACAGTCAGCAGGCATTAGGGGGCGCCCAGCCCCCCTGAAAATCAAGTCTGAAGTGACTAGCCCAATGCCACAGAGAGTCAGTGTCAGAACCAGGATCAGCACTCAGGAGCCCCTGATCCCAGCCAAGTGGGGTTAATCAGCAGAAGGGGAAGCCTCACAAAAAGCAGGTGGGTTTCACACTTGGAGATCTGTAGGATCTGCACAATGACAGGTGTGTAATGAACCAGTGCAGCTGCATGACCTGATTGGTCGAACCTTCTCCCCCACCCTCTGATGTCACACACCCTATGCTGAAGCGGAGATTGGAAGCTCTTCAGGGCTGGGACCAGAGCTTTTGTCTGCACAGCACAGGCAAAGGAACACCACCGGACCAGGGGCTCTCAACATTTTCCATATCAAGACCCTTCTCCCACTTAGCAATATGGGAGGGGTAGGGGGAGCTGTAAGGTCCAATGCTCCCAGCATTGTGCCACCCCTGTGCAGTAGGGACAGACTAGGCAGTCCGGTGAGCAGTCAATCCTCTGGTGGCTGTGCATCTCCCCTGCTGGGAGCTGGCATGGATATCCATGGAAGGAACGGCCACAGAGGGGAGAAACATAGGAGCTGGCAGGTCACCAGCAGCATTGCTGGAATAGTAGGCTATTAGCTACGGAAGGTTAGAACCTATTATCATGGGGTGGGGGTGCTGCTCAGGCAGAATGAGCCATCCTGCCATCCACAACCCCCTTACATGCCACATGGGCTTTAGTGGCTTCCTGCAGCACCCCAACTTCAATGATCACCTCAACCAAAGGGGGTAGGGAGGCCTGGGCTCCCCTCTCTGCCCCTGCTCCAGGGGAAAAGGGGAGGGAAGAGGGGGATTTGCTGCTCATAAAAGCCGAGCGCTCACTCACTTGCACGCATTAAACTTGGGACAGAGCAGGTGTCATTTCTTTTGCCACTACCTCCTTCCTCTCTCCCCACTAGCCAGACCCAGCAGGGAGGAAGATGAAACTGGGCTGCAACTGGGAATACTCCCAGCCTGTTGTGAGCCCCCATTAGGAGCAGCGTAATAAATTAATGCTGCTCCTTTAAGACGTTATCTTTTAATTTGGTGCTCCCCCCTCCCCAACTGATTTATTAGTTTACATCTCATAAATCACAACCCTTCGCATCCCCTTCACCCTTCCAGATGCCATAAATCCCCATCAGGGCCTCGTCACCCTGCTGCGAGCGGTGCAGTCCTCTGCTCCCCCCCCCACCCGCCCCAGTCACCTCTCAGTCCCCAGGGAGCGTGGGGCTCATTTGCCGGGGGTTTGGCCTAGCTCGTCTCAGCAGCTAATCCCTTGGGTGGCTCCTGTCAGATTATTAATTAGCTAAAGCGGATCGGCCCTGGAACAACATGCGGTTGGACTTCAGATAAAACAGGACAGCAGAAGCTTGGCATGTGGCTGTTTAAAGTGATAACATCCCTTTTCCTCTCTTGCCTTCTCCAAGGGGGAGGTGTGAAGCTTTCACAGCTGCTTGCATTCCCCCCCACACACCCTGGCAGAGGATGAAGGGGTGCACGGCATGAATGAGCGTGAGCATGCATGTCAATGGACATGTGAAAGTGTGATTCACTTGCAGAGGTGGAGAGACGAATGGCAAGTGTCATTTCTCCCTTCACAGTTGAACATTTTCATTTCTTCCAGCAGTTTGAAAGTCTTCAGAACCCCATGTGATCTGAGGGCATGTGGCATTGGGCTGGGGGCACGTGGCGCTGGGGGCACGTGGCACTGGGGGCACTCACTCTCTTCTCCCCCACTGACCCTCCTTACTGTCCCTCTCCAGCAAAAGTTTGATTTACACGTGAGAAGTGAGGAGCACAATTAAGAGGCAATACAGTCTAGTGGTTAGGGCAGACAACTGTGAGAAAGGAGACATGGGTTCTGTTCCCAACTATCCATGAACATGTCACTCCCCACTTCAATGTGCCTCAGTTTCCCCATCTATAAAACGGGCGTCTTAGGCCAGAGAAAGCCATTCCTCCTGTTTAGCATATACCCCTTCCCAAACAGACTGACCCCCACAGCCATTAGTGTCCTAGGACCAGCAGTTGTGCTGAGAGGGGCCTTAGTTGTGCTACAAATTGGAAATTGTGTCAGCTAGAAAGCCTTTGCACAACTGCTGCTGGGGACTGGCTCTCCCAGGTTGGATTGCTTTGACTCAAACGGTGAGGTTGAAATATCAAGTCACAACAGCGCTAAACTTCATTACCAGCTTTTACCACAGATTACTTAATAAAAAACCAGGCTGCTCTAATTGCCTTTCCTCAGTAACACTTCTGGAGGAGAAAACACTGATTAATTTGAAGAGGCACATTCTCCACTCCTCCAACTCTGGCCTATGAACAAGACCCCCTTCCCACACCCCTTGTCCAGAGGGGCAGCCAGCAGAGAGCAGCAAATCCACAGGGCTCCAGCAAAGAAAAGAACAGAGGGACTTAGAGGAACAGATGGGAGCAATGAAGTGAGGCAAACAAGGGAAAGAAAAATCTCATTTGGTTTCCAGTGAGCCCATAAAGAGTGGCTCAGGGGAACAAATAGCAGGAGCCAGGGGAGGACATGGGAAGGTTAAAACAGGGGAGTCATAAGTTGATGGGTTTGACCACATAGCATAGTATACTGTGCGGACAGCCTAGACAGCAAGACAGTGCCCATGGGCCACTGGGAGTTGGCACCAGCAAGTGGGGCCCAGTGGCACGGATCCTGCCACCCCACAAGGGAAGGGGCTTCAGAAACTTTCCTGGAGGGAAGCTTGACAACATCCATCCACTCGCTTTCCCTCCTGGGTCATTTTCATCTCTCCTCAGGGCTGAGCATGGAGGAGTTGGGAGAGGCTGAGGCAGCTCTGCAAACGCCTGGGTTTTCAGAATGATGGCCAAAAGGTAGTGGCTCAACGGTTCCAAGTTCGGACCTGGATCGGAACCTTCCCTGTGTCTCAGGGTGTTTGGACCTAGGGTGCTTGTTCAGGCCCATCCCTGGGTCTAGTAATTCCATGGAAAAGAACCTAAGCCAGCCCTTTCCCCAGACTAGGTCTCCCCCTCCCCTGCCCCCCATGGGCAGGAGTGCTGTGGGGGTCAGCGCCCTCAGCCCCAGTGCAAAGGGAAGGAAGCACTTCTCATCACTCAGTGGCTGCCTCCTAGTAGTAGTAGCACTGACAGTCCCCTCCCCAGGAAACCCCTGCAAGGCCTCTTGGCAGGGAGAGTGGGGGTTCAGCCAGGAAGTCTCCTGTTTAGGGGGAAAGGGAGAGGACAGTCAGGCCTCAGGCAATGGCCCCTTACCTTCCTAATGCACACATGGTCACGTGCATAAACGAGGTTATGGTCAAGCCACATCCATTTGGGGAGGGGCAAAGGAGGTCATTACTGCTACAGAAGAGGATGCCAGAACAGCTGTTCCTACACCCCAACTTTTCACCCTGTTGGGACCCAAACACAGCATCTCCCTGCTCTACCGTCAACCACTGCAAGGGCCTGGGATGCTCAGCTACCAATTCATCAAAGACATCAGAGCTGGCAAAGGCCCTTACGAAGCCTGGCCAGGAGAGGGTTTTCCCCCGCAGTCTATGCTCTACACCACTCCATTCAGTTCGAAATGGCCCCAGGTAAAGATAAACCTGGACCAAACCATTCCCCAACTTTAGGGCTCTCACTAGTCCCAAGGAAAGAGGCTTCTACCGCGTCCTTGGGGAGTCCATTCGCCAAGCCAGCCGAACTTACTGGCATGACATTCAGTTGCCAACTCCCAGGAGTCTCACAATGGTTACTGTTATTCTTAAAACCCCAGCTCCCCAGTGGCAGCTGATTACCTGAGACCCTCGGTTTTCATTTTGTAAAAAGGTACATTCCCAGCCCTCGTGCTTGTAGGGAAAAGCCTAAAAATGTGACCCATGTGCACCCTACAGGCACAGAGACCAGAGCATGAATAAAAAGAATCCCAAATTTATTATTTCTTGACATCTCTTGATTTTTAAGCCAATCTCATGATTTTGGGGGCCCAACTTGTGATTTTTGAACTCTTGGTGTTAGCAATACTGTTTGCTCACCTTACTTCTGACCTCTCCCCATTTCTCTGGGATTTAAAGCGATAGGACACGCAATAATCAATTCAACAAGAATCACAACAAATAGGGTGGGTCAGACTTTCAGTTTGGATGGTGCAAACTGGCACAGCACCATTGCATGAAAAAGATTTATGCTGTCTGATGACCTGGCATATTTTTAAAGTTACTTTAACTAGTAAGCCAGTGGAACTAACTCCCCCTGCCCCACAAAAAAAGAAGAACAAACCCCCTAGAATTAAAATGTAAAGTTAGTAGACAAAGATAGTATGTCAAAAACAGCTTTAGCATGTTCAACCTAACTAGTAAGATAAGCCCCACCTCCAATGCCGTCCTGCAGATTGGATGCCTATGGTTGGAGCCTTAGCGCTGGAATGTACCCCACAGAGGAATGCATCAGAAGGGGTCACGTTTACTTTACTTTATTTGCTCATTTTTTAAATTTTTGGTTTTATCAATAGATTCCTTGGAACCACATTTTTTTACAGTGTTATGTCTGGAAATTCATTTGCATACTTAGCACTGATTGGTCCAAATGCCTTTCAAACCCTTTTTTTCTGGCCAACTCCAGAAGGTCAGTGGCTTTGGACTATGTTCTAGCCAATCAGATCATGCTACGCAAATGAGCTGAGGTATAACCCTGCTGTATAGTATACCCTGCTGATGGCTTTTGGATCCATCTGATTGCCCTAGACCAGAGATGAAAGTGAGCCTAAAGTTAGCAAGACCCTGTACTGCAGACTACAAGGCTTTTATTAAGCTTTGCTTCTAGTTATTCTTCTAATAAAGGTGCAGTAACCTGTTAGCACACGTGGCTGTTTATTACAGCAGAAAGCACTAGCCTTGGATTTATTAAGATCAGAGAGGAAGCACAATCTAGTGGCTAAAAGATCTCAGTTCTCATCCCAACTCTGCTACTGACTCATTATTAGCATAAAATCAGGTTTGTTACATCACTAATGTTTAAGTAAATCATAGAATATCAGGGTTGGAAGGGACCTAAGGAGGTCATCTAGTCCAACCCCCTGCTCAAAGCAGAACCAATCCCCAATTTTTGCCCCGGATCCCTAAATGGCCCCCTCAAGGATTGAACTCACAACCCTGGGTTTAGCAGGCCAATGCTCAAACCACTGAGCTATCCCTCCCCTCCTGAAACAAATGATTGTTGGTAGATTAAGTAGGTCTTGACTCCATCTTGCAGAAGCCATGATAGCTATTTTCTAGCTTTTAATTTAGGAGGACAGTATCAACAGAACCCCTTTGACTTCATTGGTTCTACTTTCTTAGACTTCCAGGTGAACCTCACTAAGAAATATTCAGCACAGAACATTTTGTGGGTGAGGCAGGAATTGAACCTGGATTTCTGGGTATGGTAGGTAAATGTTTAAACCACAAGGCCATCCTTCATTCCGTGGTAAATAAACTAACACTCATCACACTGTTGTTTATTTTGCAAGCCCTCGGTGCACAAAACACACAATTAATGTTCATAGATTACATGTATGTGGGAAGGAAAGATTCTGCAGTTGGAGATAAAAGTTCCTGAACAAGGTTTCCCTAAAGGTAGCAGGGGTGAAATCCTACCCCACTGAAGTCAATGGGAATTTTGCTATGGACTTCACTAGGGTCAGGATTTCACACCAGCTCTCTAACTTAGTGCAGGCCAGAGTGGTTAAGGTGAAGGATGAGGAGTCAAGATGTTGTGGACTCTGGTCTTAATGGGTGTGTCTACACTGCAATAAAAAACCCGCAGCACAGAGACTCAGAGCCCGGGTCAGCTGAATTGGGCTTGTGGGGGTTGGTCTGCAGGGCTAAAAACAGCAGAGTAGACGTTCAGGCTTGGGCTGGAGCCCGGGCTCTGAGGCCCTGTGAGGACCTACATGTGCAGGCGCACGTTGGTGCTCCCACTGGGTTCTAGCAGACCTACTCCCACCTAACAGCTCTCTGCACTCAGGGATGGAGGAGCAGCTCTTACAGCCCACCTATTTACTGCCTGCAAAGCCCTTTTCCAGTAAAACCTTTTCCCATGGGGCAGTGGGCTCCCCATCAGGCAGGAGACAGTCCAGTGACGCAGCTGGCTGCATGTGTGATGCCAACGGGCTGGCTGGAACAGCAGGCAGGTTTAAAGGGAGATGGCCTGTGCTTATCATGGGGTTCACTCCATAATCGCTCTGTGCCACTTGAGAGGTGGCTGTCCCCTCTCCCCACCCTGGGATCAATCCCCTCCTCTGAATACCTCTGAGCCCCTCTGATCCGCTTAGGTCACCAATAAGGGCCAGATCCTCAAAGTGACACCAAGCACCTACATCTCTCAGTATCATTGGGAATACGGGGTTCCCAGGACCTCTCAGTTTTGGGCTCCAGTCCTGCTCCGAGACCAGATGTGGCAGGACTAGCTATCAGGCCTGCTGAACGCACTATCTTCTTTCCCCTCCTTTGACTTCCCCCCATTCAGCCTTCCACAGCCGCCAACCAAACATCTGATCGAAGGCCTGGGGGAGGGAGTTAGAACTGTCCAGTCTGGTTATGAGTGAAGGTCATTGATCTAGTGCAGACCAGGGATGCGGAAAGCAGGGGAGGGAGGAAAAAACCCTCCGAGAGCGAGCACGTGCGAGCACAGTGAAAGGCAGTGGAAGTGGCTGAAACACGGTTTCACACTCTGAGACCCAAGGGCTGTTGTCAACCCGTCCTTCATGCTCGCATCTTGTCACACTAGAGGTCAGGTCTCCCAAGCGTTCCTGGAGAGCTGAGCCAGTCCATATGGCAGACAATATGTTAACAATATGGATCTGCTGCTCGTCAGGGCCTGAGCAGATGGATGTGACAACCCTGCTCTTATCCCAGACACACTTTTACCATCCTCTCTTTCCACTGCTTTGCCATACCGGAAGGGTTCTGTTGGGTCCAGCCGGGCCAGGCGTCAGAGCACCCACTCAAGCAAAGCTTGGCCTGCTTTGTTCAGAAGGGGGCCAGAGCTCAGACCAATCCAGAATAGCCCGCCCAGGAGCCAGGCTAAATCTTTGGTCCAATCAGAGCTTGCTTTAAAGGGCATGATGAATCTGATTAGCCTGGTACCTAGTGTGATCAACAGGGCTGGTACGCTGGGATCACACCACTTCATTCTGGGGGTGAGGCACTAAGATACAAACCAATTCGCTTTGTGAGGGTTCTACTGCTCCCAATATTGGCAGGGCTACTGCAGCCTAGCTGGGTACGTCATAGCATGTTACCAGTAAAGACGGAACATCATAGCTTGTTACTGGTGGGTCCTGGTTATTATAACAAGTCAGTACATTACAGCAGATACCGGATAGCCCCAGTAGGGAGGTTATAGCACGTTATTAGTAGATACTGTACGCTTGAGTCAATAGACATGTTATAGCGTTTACCTGGAGGCACTGTCCAGACTGGGAAAATTTCACTGATCCCAGGCAAGTAATGTGTATATATATATTTCAAATGGGCAAATCAACCATCATTCAGAGTCCCGGCTGGCAAAAGCAGGGGAGTTGATTTCATACCCAGGCTGGTAAATTTCCACAATGATTTTGCCAGACAACCTTTACATTCCCAGCCAGCTCAGAATCTGGGGCGGGTCCTGTGAAAGGTCCATTGTGGTGGGTCAGGGTCTGACCTTATCATAGGCAGAGCTCCCATTAGATTTCATTGGGAGGAGGGTGTTCAGTGGCCCCCACTGCCCCAGTAAAGGGGAGCTGTCAACTTGGCTTAAGCCCCACATTTAGGTGTCACTTGGGGTGGTGACGGGGTTGTTGGTGTTTCCATTAGTTTTTTGTGTGTTTATCTGAACATTCCTTCCCATTGCTGGAAACCCAAACTGCAGTAGTTGTGCGGGCAGAACTCCCCCATGTGCTCTAGGGCTTGACAGCCTGAAACTGAGCATAAACAGAAAGTGAAACAGACCAGCTATAGCCAGGGGCTGAGGGATGGGTGCCAGGGAGTCAACAAGCAGCCTCTGTAGTCCAAAGTAAACTGAGCTTGCTTTGAAAATGGGAGGAATAAAATGTGCTCTGGGGCTGAGGCTTGGAACAAGGGGGTTTCCAGTCCAGAGCGAGAGGGATCACAAACCCACATTTCTGAAAGGCTAACAGGCAGCCCCTTTCACTCCAGAGACTCTAATAACTCTGGGGGAACAACGGAAAACTGCAATGGGTTGGCACAGCCAAGGTGGATGCCCTTGGGGCCTGCTCCAAAGGAAACTGGAGTCAATAGAAAGACTTGTATGGTCTTCAATGAGCTTTGGATCCAGCCCTTGGAAAACAGCACCTGAAGGGCAATCAGTGCTGTGCAAAGTGTCCAGCAGGAAAAGACAAAGCTGAGAAGAGGCTGCTGATCTGAAAGAACCCCGACCAAGGGCCAAAGGACTTTCCTGCTACACCAGCCTCCTCCTCTTGGAGTCAGTGCTCACCTCTGGCTGCAGAATTTGACCTGGAGCCTTGGAAGCTGCTTCCTCAGATGAGCTGTCCTGTGCTGCTGGGTCTGGATTTTGGCAGAAGCAAAGGTCTCTCTCTCCTACACACACTCAGCCCTTTATACAGTTTCTAGCCCGTTCCCTTCCTGCTCTGGGTCTGTGCCATCTCTGGGATGGTCTATACCTAGATGGAGCCCATGTGCGCTCATGCTACCAGGTGCTCACATGTGTATCATCTTCACTCTTCTCCAACTATCCTAAAAGATGATACTCAGAGGCACCATACAGTCCTCTGCCAGACTGTGATGCCCTGTAGCTGTCATTATATGCCAGGTCCTTCCAATTTGCCATGCCCCTTAAGTTTACCTGCAGCTCCTGCAGGACGAGCTGTGCTTGTTAATACAGAGCCTAATCCTGGATAATTATTCCCCATTGTCACGTGATCATTTCCGATTTCCCTCTCCCCTCTGACAGGATGTGTCTGTTCACCAGTTACAGAGCAGAGACCACTGAGTAGCCTGCACTCAGCTCTCACCGGGGTGGGGGAAACACACATGGCTGGGGCCCCACGGAGCTTGTGCATTTGTGGAGCCAGACGCCGGGATGCGTGGCTGGAGATTCAGCTGCCACAACCAAGTCCCAGTATTTGCATCTGATTTGGGAAGCCCACAAGGTTCCCTTATCCCAATGCCTCACCTAACACCTCTACTCCTTCAGCCCTGACAGCAGCAGAGCCTGGAAATCTCGCCAACAGGCCGGGACCTTGAGTGGCAAGACTTATTGATTCTTGGACTCAAGGGGTTGCCATGGCTCTAACCGGGTGCACAGATGCTAGTGCTTGGAACCTTCTCCCCAGGGATAAAGCCTGGAGAACCCTCTAGCTAAACCGCTCAAAATCAGCCACATGGAATCAGCCATGCCAGGCACTGGGCAAGTTTTAGTGCCGGCACAGTGGGGAGGCACTGATGCAAAAAAAGAACACTGATGCATCAACATCCTGACCGGCAGCATCTTTGTCCTAACAGGTCTAGCTCAGGTGCTCATCACTGGAGCAGCTGAGCACCTGACATTCAGCACCCCTGGGAGGTAGGGAAGCATTGCTACTGCTATTTAAAAATAGTAACGCCAGTGAAACAGAGGCATGGAGAACATAAATAACTCTCCCTCCCTCCCCCCCACGCTGCACAGGAAATCTGCATCAGAGCTCGGGCTTGAACGCTGATCCCCCAAGGTCCAGGCTAGTGTCTCAATCTCAAGACCATCCTTCCTCATGCTGTGCCAGGCCAGTGGCGCCCTCTTGGCCCTTCCGCTGCACCCTCCCCTCCCCAACTCTTCTGTCCTATAGCCTCCTCTGACTCACAGCAGCCCTGGATACTGGCAGAGCAGTATTTCATTAGGGGCCTACAAGGAACATGACCTGGGGTCACCAGAGTGATGTAACGATGCATAAATCCACTGAGCCCCTCTAAGACTGAGCATCATTCAGATGTTTTTCACTATTCTCCCCTCTCAGTGCTGCCACTAGGGTGGCAACAACTCAGGGACATAAACTCTGGCAAAATCATCCCCACAGAGTAGCCACTACCCACATCTCCTCCCATTAGCAGCAAACCCAATGTGGCAGCCCCTTCCACTTCCCTTCTGAGTCCTGGCCATCATCAGAGAGACAAGTATTATTTCACTGCCAGTGGCAGGTGCTGCGTATGTCCTCTCCTGGGCCACACTGCACCAGTCCTCTTTTAGGGAAATGCTTGAAGGACACCACTGTTTGCACCACTTGGCACAGCCCAAAGTACCTCTGGTGCTGTCCCATGGGCCCTTTGACAGATCGCCAGGCCAATGGATCACCAGCACCACATAAAACACTACTGTGTTTGGCCATAGCAGAGCAGCTGCATCCGGAGCCAGCAGTGAAGAGGTTAAAGTGTTTTTTAAACAGGCAGAGTCCCACCCTCACAGTCCACCCGACCCCCGGACTTTTTGTTGGTGTTAGACTCTGGAGCTTCCCAGCAGACCTTCCCAAGCTGGTGTGCCTAGTTACATCCAAGGCTGTCTCATGCCCTAGCTGTTCAGACAGAGGAACTGCTTCCAGCCCAGCCAGGCAGATCCCCCAGCCAAGAGCCAATGCTGGACACACAGGAGAAAGACTTCAGAGTCTGACAGGTGAAAATCAGCAGCCGTTGATTTAAACCATGTGTAAGAACCACGGAATCAAACATCATGACCTGCTCTCTTCTAACCCCCACTGAGGGAATCCATCATCTAGAACCCCCGACCCAGGAGATACCCCACCAGCAACAGCAACAGCCCTGGTACCTAACACAGGAGCGGTTCAAAATGACCTGTCCCTGTCTGAAGTGCCATCAAACCCTCCATCTTGTGCACAAATGGGCTGCATCATCAGGGATGCATCGTACCCTCAGCACTGGGGATGCTGCAGTCCTGCCTGTAAACCACTCCAAAGCAAACCCCTGCTATGATGAATCCATGACCCACAAACAGACTCCACCACTCCTGCTCCTTAACTTAAATACAGTCTCTCCACACCAAAAATGCACCCCAGGGGCTCTAGCAAAGCCCACAGAGATTCAAAAGTCACCCAGAGCCCACCCAGATTCTGGTCATAGCTCAAACCAAGAGGAATAGATTACAGAAGGGGAGCCAGTACCTTGCATCCACAAGTCACTGGGCTTGAAGTCCATTCCAACCTACACAGCTGGGATGGGATTCAGGAGCTTTTTCCCGGAGGTCCTTGATGGACACAGCGCGAGTCTGATGAGTTCCCTTCACTTGGTGAAGTCTCTTTACCCTGAGGAAGGGAAATGAACAGTGTATTATTTATCCAGCTGCTGCATAACACACGCCCAATCAGTGCCCTGACTGGGTACGACTGGCAACCCGCAGAACACAGCACTTGCTCAGCCACAACAACCCAGCTGGGGGAGAAGTAACAGACCTGGCCAGCCCTAGCACGGCACAGCCATCTTGTGAGACAACCAATAAGAGGCCAAGTTACAGACCCTTTACATGATCACCAGTTGGGTGCTGAGCCCCAGATCTCCTACAGCCATGAGTCCATCCCACTCCACGGAAGAGCTGGGCGCCGACCAGGTGCAAAGATACAGACCCTACTACCATGCCACATGCTGAGAAGGGCTTCCCCTGTAACCTCCTCAGCCGCATTTGCTGCCCCCATAACGTAGCAGTTCCACCCCCGTAAACTTACAGGCCATTCGTTATTACTTGTACTGCAGAAGCATGGCTTTACTGTACTTGGTGCTATACATCCACACAGTGACAGAGAGCCCCCAGCCCCGCAGAGCCTGCAATCTAGCCAGAAAAGAAAGTGCAGTAGAACCTCAGAGTTGCAAATGTCTCGGGAATAGAGGTTTGTAACTCTGAAATGTTCATAACTCTGAACAAAATGTCATTGTTGTTCTTTCAAAAGTTTACAGCTGAACATTGACTTACTACAGCTTTAAAACTTTACTATGCAGAAGAAAAATGCTGCTTTTAACCAGTTTAATTTAAATGAAAGCACAGAAAATTTCCTTACCTTGTTAAATCTTTTTTTTAAACTTTCCTTTTTTTTTCTTTTTTTAAAAGTAGTTATGTTTAACACAGTACTGTATTTGCTTTTGGGGGGGGGGCGGGGGGGGTCCCTACTGCTGCCAGATTGTGTTCTTCTGGTTCCAAATGAAGTGTGTGCTTGACCGGTCAGTTCATAACTCTAGTGTTCGTAACTCTGAGGTTCTACTGTATCATTATTTGCAGTTCACGGGGGGGAACCGAGGCACACAGAGATTAAACGACCTGTCCAAGGTCACAGAGTGACTCTGTGGCAGAGCTCTGGAACAGACACCAGATCTCTCAAGTCCCAGTCCACTATCTTTTCTCAACTCTAGCTTCTCTTGGATCTATTACTCCACCTCTGCTACATTTCTTGCCCTCCTCCCTCACATGCCAGGACCATAACCACGTAAGCCAATCACAATCCGTATTCTTCTTTAGAAGGAACAAAATAATTGAACAAACTTTTACGTTCTTTACCAAAACAAATCAAAACAAAAAAAAAGTCCCTGCCACAATATTTGATTGGAGCATCAGGCTGATCTGGGAGGTGGGATTTCTAGGCTGGAGGGTTTTTTATTTCCATCAGATAAAAATAAAATCAGCAAAACAAAGGGGGGTTGTTGAGATCAATTTGTGATAGGTGCCGGGCCAAAGAAAATGGAGCCAAAGAAGTCAGAACCCTGCAACCAGCAACCTTTGTGTCAATTTAAGCAAATATTGTGGCGTTTCCATGGCAATCCCTGTTTTGAATATCCACTACACTCATTTTTTAAAAGGGCTTTTCCTGTTTGCGTTTCAACTTCCAAACCTGTAAATATTTTCAGCCTTAGCACATACCAAGCCCCCACCCCTGAAACCAGAGATGCTCACAGCTGGGGCACAGAGTCCCCTCTTTGTGATGACCCAAAGTTGTGAAAATTCCCACCCAAGTGCTGTGTTAAAGCAACATTCGGTGCCTGGCTCCCAACCCACTGATGCTGGCAGTTTCAGCTCTGGGGCTAGACCTCTGTCTTGCTCTCTGCGTCACGCCCGGCTGTTCGCAGCAGCAGGTACAGGAGCCTGTTTATTTTCTTTGACAAAAACTGATGAGTGAAACCAGTCCTCACACACATGGGGTGCTGAAAGCGCTGTGCTGAGCCAAGCATAGTGCCAGCAAGCATCCTCCACCCAGTACAGCTCACACAGGACCTGCAGCCTCCTCCACTAACCCTACTGCACAGGGTCCCTACTGTCCCTAAAGAGCCCCACCACTGCACCCCAGTTGTAACCTGCAGCACCCCTGCTGTTCCAGGGCCTAGCCTGAGCAGAAGCTGTCAATCACACTGAATCATGCCACATGGTAGCATGCACAAGGGGAACTAGGAAGAGACCAAACTTCACCCTCTCGTAAGGATTTGAACTCACATCTCCAAAAAAAAAAAAAAGCTGAGTGCAGGTTTGCACATATTCAAGACCTAATTCTGGGCTCCTTGTCTCCAGGAGCACACACAGCCTTGTCACTCACTGACAAAGGGTCCCCTGGACAAGAGCAGTATCACTTGTCAGATCTAAGCACACGGACCCTGCCCACAATGCAGAGTACCAGACACATCTGGGAAGGAATGCCTCACTCAGCAGGACCACAGGTGCCTAATACTGCATGAAAATGCCCACAGCAACCCTGCCACAGATACCCAGTCCAGCCCGGGGACACCCATTCAGAGACACCCAAGTCCTGATGCTCCACTCCTGCTCTGAGATTCCAGCCCCTCCCAGCACTGTGGCAGTGAGCTGGTTAATTACAAGCTTCCTGGCTGCAATGGAGACGTGCCAGGCCCCAAGTGTTAGTTTAGCGTAATTTTTGGGAAGTCAATTTCCTCTGAGGTTTTTTTTTTTTCCTTTTTGTTTTATTTTTTAAAAGGTATTTTTTAAATGGAAACATTAGCACGTTCTGATGAGAGTGAGGACAGGGGCCTTTCGCCCGCCAGGCTGCAGCGGCGCCAACACACTTTCTAGACACCATAGTACGTGCCCACGAGAACCCCAGGGAAAAACAAAAGGTGACGTCAAAGCTACGATGGGGATGGCTCCTAAGGCCACCCACTAAAGGGAGCGGCCACTTAGCCCAGCTGCACCCATGTCACTCCACGGTCCCGACAGCTCATTCAAGATCCTAGGGATGAGCCTGAGTGTCCTGGCCAGACTCCAACTCAGGTAACCCTAAAGCCCTGCAACTGGATATTTTATCCCTTCTTCATTCCCTGTCATGAACAGCTGTGCAGGGCAACTGTTAAACAGCTGCCAAGTCACACCTCAGAAGTGGCTGCATTTCAGAGCTGGCTGAAGTGAAGTCTATAGTCCAGAGTGCTTTGGGATCCCTGCCACCTGGATGCCACAGTAATGGTGACCAGCCCTTTATAAACATTTAGCAGGAAAAGGAATACAGGGCCTGTAGGATTGTGATTGATCGTCACTGGATCCTGCGAGCAGTGCTGGGCAGGGAGAATGCAATGGGCTGCCCTGTGGGAAGCCCGGCTTGCAGCAACGGAAGTATCTGCTTTGCGCTGCCAAGCAGGGAAGCCAGCTGATTGATGCGCCTGGCCCAGCAGACACTCAGAGTACAAGCAAGGCAGGAGGCCTGGTCCCTGAGGCAGGGACAGGGTGTGGGGTGCATGGGAAATCAGGACCCCTCCTCTGGTCAGATACAGAACAGGACTGAGCAGGTCCAAAAGGTGAGCCCCCACCAGGCAGCTCCGCTCAGACAGAGAGCTGGCAGCCCAGTGCTGCGGACATACTGTGAGGCTAAGGAGGGTGACCCACTCCATGCAATGCCAGCCAAGTCCAACACATGAGCTGTTGTGCAGGCCAGGCAGTTGCCCTCCAGATCAGACTTAGGCTTCCTACCAGGGAAAGCTTCCAGTCCTCATGGAGCTGCCCAGCAGGGTGAGAGGGGAGCCACAGAGACCAGAGCTGACACAGGGTCTGTGATACGGGATCATCCTGTCTCCACCTGCTGAAAGAGGTTCAGCTCAGCTCAACAGCAGGTAGGATGGTCTTGTCGTTAAGATGTCGGCCCAGGGCTTAGGACACCTATGCTCTCAGTGACCTTGGGCAAGTCACTTCACCTCCCTGGGCCCCCCCATGCCACGGCACTGACCGCAAACCACCTCCCCACAGGTTGCAAGGCTAAAAGTGTTTGTAAAGCCCGTCAGGCCCCCCGGGTGAAAGGGGCCATGGAAGTGAAGGGCATCCTCTCTCTGACCATTGGCAATAGTCTCTCTCCTTCCATGATCACGCAGCTGGGGATGGGTTAACCCCTTCTGTTGGGGTGAGGCTAAAAATGTTACCACAGGCCTGCCCCAGTTAGGGGCTGCCTAGGGTACTGGTATCCCACACAGCACAGACAACTGAGTATATCAGTAAGGTTTCAAGCACACACACAAATGCACCAGACACAGGGGTCAGAGAACACGTTGTGCGACACATGAGCAGGCCACACTGAAAAGCGAGCAGGCAAGGCTTGTCCGTGTCATCCTTTGGTCCACCTCTGAATAAAGCCCACCTGGACGACCCAGCCAGGAGCTGCCTGTGTGTCTATGGGCACAGGGAGAGGTACCAAGCAGTGTAAGCTGCTCATGAGTAATGTGGAACTGCTTGGAGGGGAGAGTGGTGCTAGATGCCGACCACAGAGCTGTACACGCTCCACTCGCCCCACAGCCCCAAGAATGTAGAGTCCCCTCGAGGAAGCTCTGCAGGCTTGGAGAAGCACTAGCCTCTCCACCCTCTCAGAAGACAATCATGAGATCACAGAAGACCCCCTGAAGTTTCCAGAAGGCTTTACAAATAGATCTCTGTCGGGCCTTTGTACCGCTCCCTCCTTTTCTCCCACTTTTTAAAGATCTGGGGCCAGATCCTCAGCTGGTGTAAATCAGTGCAGCTCCCCTGACTTCACTGGAGCCATGCCAATTTGTGCCCGCTGAGGATCTAGCCCTCCAAGTTACTGGAGCTGCCAGTTCTTCCTTTGATAATTCCAAGTCTGACTTTCCACCAGACAGCAGCGCAGGCCCAGCCAAACCAGCAGGGTCAGCCGCGCTTCCCAACTGCCCGTGAACACCAGCTGAGCTCCTGGCACAGGACTGGGACCCTGCTGGAGCAGTGCTGTACATACAGTCAATCCACCCCTTCGTTGACTTTCTTCCTCTCTGTTGACAGATACAGCCACAGTAAATTTACGAGAGCTTGAGGGGGTTTAACCACTGTTAGTGCAGGAGCAGTCAGCTTCTGGAGAGCTGCACTGTACAGTGCAATGAGTTCATAGAGCTACAATGGACTGCCTGTGGCCGGGGAGGGCAGAGATGCAGGACAGCCCTGCCTGCCCAGGGGCGAATCAGATATGGTCAGATCTTCACTTGTCACTGTGACGATAAGGCACCTCGGGTACAAGCCAGTTTTGCCTCCCCACTTGTACGCATCACCAGGTTTTACTGCAAGAGAGGGAGGGAAAAGAAATCAAGATCTCCTACATTTGGGCACCAGCAGCCCAGTGAGAGCAGGGAGTGGGATGGTACAATGCAGTAAAAGCATGCCAGCAGCAGAGCGTTCATTAATGATGCAGGGTTGCCAACCCTCCAGGATAGACCTGGAGTCTCTAGGAATTAAAGATTAATCTTTAATTAAAGATGTTGTGTGATGAAACCTCCAGGAATATGGCCAACCAAAACTGGCAATTCTGTATGCCAGTTTTTACACCCAGGCCTTTGCGGTCTTCCTCGCCTGGGGGTGGGAGAAACCACCACTTCTACACATCTATCTCCAGCGGCAGGGATGAAAGGATCAGTGGCAGGAGAACACTGCTCCATCAAGGAGAGAGAGACATACCTTTCCTAGAGTAGGTGAGTTCAGGCTTGAATGGGCTGAGAGCCAGCAGCCTTGAAACCTCCCCCACCCCAAGTAACGGAGCCACAGCCCAGCGTAACATCCAGCCACCAGCAGCGTACAAGATGGAAGGAAAGGCTCTCACTTGAGAAGAGGATTGAGGCTTACCTGCTTCCTTCTCACAGCTGGAAATGGAATACACCCCCAACTGATCCTCCCTCTACACCAAGCCTAGAACATACTATACATAAACAACAGGTCTCAGTCTAAGCAGATTCAGGCTTGTTCTGTCCTTGGATGGGAAACCTCAAAGAAGCACTCAGGGGGTGCAAAAAATAGTTTAGGCAAGGCAGAGGGTTCTAGTCCATATCACTACTGAACTAACATGCTGCTGAAGGTGATGAGGTGTAAAACCAAGGCCCTGAGCATTACTGATCTTACAGCCCTTCTCCCAAGGAAAAGGAGTTTGGGCCCAGTGCCTGGAGACTTTCCCCTTGCAGTTTCAATTGCATACCATTCCCTTCTTCACCACTGGTGCAAAATGATTGTGTAGAGTTGCTGTGCCCTCTCAAGCAGCTCCCGCAGGCCACCCGAGAGCTGGGAGAAAATTCCTGTAACAGTTTGGGGTTTCTCTAGAGGAAAGTCAATGGAGTCGTTAACTGCTCCATCAAGGGATTCCAACAGCCAGTGCTCTGCTGGGGCAAGTGCGTGTGTGTGTTTAGCTCTTGGATGAGCCACCCTCTCCTGGAAGAGGGTCTTGGTCTTCACATTTATGGGGACTACTTCTGGAGACAGACTGGACTGATCTACGGCTTGTAACAATGGATTCCACTGAAAGGACCAGCGTGAGGCCCAATGTTTGGGAGGGATTGTTTTCCCCCTCCTCCGGCCTCTTTCAAGGGCCTCAAAGCACAGTGCCAGAAAACTGACTAGAAGACCAGGGAGGCAGCAATGGACATACATGGCCCAGAGGAGAGAGTTTGGCAACAGGGTGATGGATTCCTGAATGGAGTTATCAGTGTCCACCAGAACTTCTATTAGGCTGGAGGGGGAAACAGCGGTCCATACACATGCCTGGTGTAACGCCATTGGTTTCAGTGGGCTCACGTCAGCAATGAATTTGGTCCAGCAAACGTTTCTGGATGTCACTGTGGTCAGTCTCTCTCCTTTAGAAAATCCCACTGAATGGGCACAAAGACTAAGTGTGAAATTCTGGTCCCACGGAATTCAATGGCAAAGCTCCCCTGACTTCAGTGGAGACAAGATTTCACGCGAAATATCTTTCTCACTCAGGTAGCAGGAGTTTCGCCAAGGTCAGGGTGCAGACTGTGTCCAAAGAGAGAATTCTTCTTCTCCCCTAGTTGGAGGATAACTGCTGGGGGGCACTGCCAGAGCAGCTATGCATCCCTTACCTGTCCCAGTCTTCTCTCCCCATCACATCATCATCTCAGACTCTACCTGAGCTGAGACCACAAGCAGCGGAAACAGATAACTGAGGTGCAGTAAATTTTGGCACAAAGGTAGCAGACATGGGGCACGCGAGAACTCCCTCTGCTCCCCTCACAAGTCTCCCCCCACCCCCAAGGAACTTTCTATGCAACAGCACGGTTGTGTTCCCTTCCCTATCTCCTAATAAATATCATATTAAGCGAGATTAATATCTCCTTCCCAATCCAAGCAGCATGACCCACTTTCTGAATCAGGGCAAATGCAATTGGGCCCTGGAGTCCTGGGCCCCTCCCAAAGCCAAGAGATTTTGTAACAATTACAGCAACAAGAAGAAATAGAAAAGTAATAAGTGATTAAAGAGCATGGTGGTAGAATTGCAGCCATTGGGTAATTCTTGATATATTCCCGGCCATCCTATGCTCTGGGCCATTACCTAGGACACTGAAGCAATGGCACCCCCCACACCACACCACATGCATGTGCGCGTGCACACACACACTCTTCCACTGTCCTGCATTCCTCAAAAGTAACAGGTCCAATTTCAGATTCTGGCTAGTGGCCCAGGCACGGACAAAGGCTCCCATCCTGCACACCGCCCCTCCTCCCGGGAAAGTTGTGGTGGAGCAGGAATGGAGGTTTCAAATTCTACCAGTGCACCCCCTCTTTCTCCCCTCCCCCCGTTCACAGCCTGGGGGCATTTAACAGTGCGACTGTGCCCATGGAATTCCAGAGCCAACACTCAGCAAGAGCTTCAATCACAGCCAGCGATTTTGCCCCTCCTTCCTCAGCTGCCAACAGGTGAAGTCTCTTCCCCAGCTTCTCTCCAGACCTGCTGCCTAGAGCCCACAGGAAGGATGGGGGCATGGAAAGCAGGGAGTGAGGTGCACTGCACGTGCCCAGTGCTTTATGGACACATTATAAAGAAAGGCCTCTGCCCCAAGACTCTCACCCTTTGAGCCAAATGCTTTCTCTTACGTTTGCAAACCAGCTACAGTGGGAAGGCTGGAGCGAGGGGGCCGTATCCTGGTACTAGATACATTGGTGCAGCACCACTGGTTTCCATGGGGCTGCTCGCGATCAGAGTCTGACACGGTGGGTATGGAAAGCAGATCCCAGCAACCTGACCCGAAGCTGATGGGACCCGACGACAAGTGTCGGCTTTGGGGCAGCTCTCCTTCCGCCAGCGGGGCCGATGCTGCAGCGGGTGCATGCGCCTCTCCTGCTGGCCACCCCAACTTTGCTGCACTGTAAGTCCCACAGCCTCTCTCTCCCCACAGCGCAGCAGGGGGCAGTGGTTGGCAGGCGTGGAGCCCACAGCCACCACTGTATCAACCCCAGGGGGCAGCAGCACCAATTCAGAACTAGGGGCTAAGGGTTGGGCTCGGATTGGGTGGGTTGAGGCTTAAAAAAAAAAAAAAAACAGAGGCCCAAGCAGGCCTCTCATGGAGAGCAATTAAAAGGGGTAGTGGAGGAGATGTCAGTATTTCATTCATTGACTGAACCCACAAAATTATCCAGCCGACAGAGAGCTGACAGAAAATACTGGCTGGGGGGAACACGCCATGCTGACCTCCTCTCTATAGCTCAGCATTTATACTAAGCTCGTTGCTGTGGCCTATAAGCACCCTACTTCCTGTGCCCAGCTGGCACGAGGAGAACAGGGCAAAGGGTCACACATTAGACAGGCTACCCTCCCGCAAATGGCACCTTGAACCCCAGGCACCCACCATCCATCTAGTACTAGTTATTTATTAAAATGATGGCAGCACCTAGAGACCCCATATGTGATAGGTATTGTACAGACACAAAGTAAGAGAGTCCCTGCCCCAAAGAGCTTATAATCAAAGAGACAAAGGGCAGGAGGGGAAATCGTGGCACAGAGAGGCAAAGTGACTCGCCCAAGGTCAAGCAGCTGGTCAGTGGCAGAGCTGGCAACAGAACCCAGGTGTCCTGCATTCCAGTCCAATGCCCTCCCCACTGGACCATGCAATAGCCTAGCAGAGTTTCTGATTTCATGTCACACATTCTTCTCTCTGAGGGTTACAGCTGGGTCTCCTCAGCACCCCTTGGCAGAGTGAGACAGGGGCTAACGTTGATTTTAAAATTACTGAGGGAACTATTTAAAAAAAAAATAAAACAAAGGAAAACCCTTTTACCCAGATTTTGGAGATTAAAAAAAAGGCAGAAAAATCCTCATCTTAATACAAAATTGTATCTGATGTGTCGTGGCATGAAAATGTTTTTCACAGCATTTTTCCAGTGTGATCTCACGCGCCCTGTAAACGGGGTACGCCCAAAACACCAGGTATTTTATGGGACACAAACAGAGCAAACACATACACAATTTAAAAACTAAACAAAACATGGGATTGGTAAATATTTAAATTAATCAGAGCTGGCATCTGTAGTGGCTCCCCTCCCTGAGAGACATTTGCAACACTTAAAAAAAAAAAAAAAAAAAAAAAAAAACGAACAACACGACCTTTTCCTTTGTGTTTGTTAGTTCATTGCAGTTTGCGGGGTTGGAGCAGTCCAGGCACTTCCCAGGGTGGAGTCCAAAGAAAGAGAGCGAGGGGCTTTCTCCCTTCCTGGCACCAGGGTTTGGGGCTGGCTGCACAAACCAGTGGGGATGGGTCTGGCCAGGTGAGTTGCTCCGACCTGTCTGCCGTCTCACTCCACGTTTCATTATTTTTTTTCTCCTTTTCATTTTAATTGTTGGAGGAGTTTACAGAGCTGTTTGCCAAAAAACAATCGACTCCAGGGAACAGCTTACACAAAAAAGGGTGTGTCGCCATAGTGAGGCCGGGGAGCCATGGAAACCACCACCTTTTTGCATTAGCCCAGGTGAAACCAAAGCTTTGTGGATGGCTTGTGAAACCCACAGCGATCTGCTGGCAAGTGAAACAACGCACACACAGAGCATGCATAGAGCACCCAAGAGTGTGCACCCTGGCACTAGCGCCCAGATGTGCAACTCCCTAGCATAAAAGCTTGACTCTCATCTTCCAGTCGTCCCATTTTATTCTGAAGTGTCTGTCTGTCTGTCTCTCTCTCTCACACACAGGTATGTTCACACTACATCTTGTTCACATAGTCAAAGAACATATGCATAAGCATACACGCGCACACACTCCTTCACAAAGTCACCAATGAAGACACCCATAACCAGAGACAGACCCATCCCAGTACAAGTGTGGGTGCACACAGAGAGATATGATCACACAGGTGTGCACACACACAATACTGTATACAAATGCATGCCAACAAAGAGCCACGCCAACAGCCACATGATCAAACGTGGACACACACACACACAGAGGCACTTGCAAATACAAGACACCAGCACAATGCATGTGTAAATGTTACAGATGATGAGCAGCGACTGTGCCTTGTGTTTTCATTCCAGACCACAAAAGGAACAAACAAAAAGGGAGCAAAGAAAAGAGAGGGGAACAGAACTGGTGTCTTCCCAGGCCAGCTCAGTTAGTGTCACAGAGACAGGAGCATGCGGGCCATGTGTGTTTGGACACAGGTAACTATGTGAGGGTAGAGGAGATGTTTTCCTTGTGGGGCGGACCGTGCTGGACATACGAAGGCGGCTGGCTGGTGAGGGACCCTGGCTGCATTCTTCACAATCGTACAAAAGAAAACAGAGAATTCCTGAGAAGCAGCAGCTGCCAGCCCGATTGCACCGAAAACAGGAAAACAACAAAATAATGGAGAGAAAAGAGGGGATTTCAAAAGCCACCTGGGCCTCTCAGTATCTGTCCCCTAGGGAAAGGAGAGCACTACAAACTGGGATTCTCAAAGTGGCAGCATCAGTAGCTCCCCACCTTTCAGCTCCAGAGACTTGCTCACATTGCCAAAAATTGACAACATTGAAATAGGGTTTAGCCACTAAGGGGTGGAGTTCAGCCATGGGCAGCTCATTAAAGGAATTAAGTGGTGCTCGGGCCTCTGCAGAGGGCTGGTGGTTGCCCAGCAGCCTCCCGATCTGTTCCTTCTTCACGCAAAACCACCCCAAGTTCAGCCGGAGAAGCCAATGGACCCCTGCCCCAGCCCATTCCTGAGGCCAATGCAGGGTGTGGTCTAGCGTTCAATGGGACTTTGGGCTAAGGAGGGAGGACCAGGCCACAATGGGCTTAAGAAACGTCCAGAGACTTGGAGAAACAAAAGGTTTCAGGCCCTTCCAAAGTGTGGAACGGGCCTCGGAGCCGGCAGCAGCAAGCAGTGGCTGGCTTTACTGGGCTCCTCCCCATTTTTTTTTTTTTTTTTTTTGGGGGGGGGGCCTCAATTCTGCTCATTCTCCTGCCAGGGGTCAAAGGTCAGGTCACCACACGGTCACCCCTGACCCACACACCAGAGCATGTGCTATCACGTCCAGCATCCAATAAACCCCCGAGAAGCAGTGAACCCTAGAACTAGGACGAGAGAGAATCCCCTGATTAAAGCAGGGTCAGGGAGCAGAGCTGAGTCTGCACATATCAACCCCTTGTACCACTCCAGCATCCTCAACCCGCCACCCTCTGGGGCAGCGCCACGCTTTAATCCAACAACATGGGACCAACAAGGGGCTGCTGACAGGTGCCTACAGGAGCCATTCTTGGGCAGCATCGCTTGATACATGGCATGGAACAGGTAGAGCACACAGCGTCCCGATGCTTTAAAAAGATCAGTGCCCATCTCCTCGCTCACACATCCACCCAGCCTGCTCCTGAGCCCTGCCTGCCCCATAACCGAGATGTTGGCAGTGCCAGCCTTTATCTGGGGACTGTGCCAATGTCAGCAAGCAACCTGCAATCAGGCCAAGACAGGACTGTAAGATCAGCGCGAGATTCTGAGGGGAGCAGTTCAGTCTTCTGAGGGGAAGTTTCAGGTTCTGGGAGGCATTTTCTGATGGGGTGACAGACTGCAGTGGAGACCCACTACAGCAGACTAAACCCTCGCAACCCAGCTCAGCCTGCTCCAGCCAGAAGACAAACAGACCCACCTGCCACCAAGCCCAGGAGCTGAGAGGGAAACCAAGGGCTGATGAAGTTTGGGGGGAGACCCATGCAAAGTGGGGTGGGCGGTGGGATGAAGATGGTGGTTAGGAGTGACGGTTGGTTTTTTACCCACAACCCCCTTCCCACCAGGCCATGGATCTCCCTGGTTATGCTTTCTCTAAGCAACAGGAGACCCGTTCAAACCTGGTGTAAGAAGGGGAAACTCCATTTACTTCCAGGCACCCACTTACACCAGATCAACATTTGACCCATGGGCTTTCTATTGAGATGAACCACTACCCTCCCCCACCCAATGGCTCCTTTGTCCTTCCATCCAAGGTGCCTGACAGAGACCCATTAACCCAAGCCCACCTGCCACCCAACCAGTCAGCACCATAGCTGAAGAGGCTAAAGGCCCAGTTAGCCACAGCCCTCCCCTGAGTCACACGGCGACAGCAGCCAGGAGTCTGGAGTAACAGCCAGGGGCTCTAGCCACTAGCCCACACAGCCCCCCTATGCCTCAGCATAATTCACTGCTCCCGAAGAGCAAGGTTTGGAGGCTCCATGAGGAGCAGGTCCTTTCCTGAGGATAGAGAGACGGTACCAGGCCTGAGGCCTAACAGGCCAGGAGAGGTGGCGAGTGCCAGTAAGGCTTGGTGCGTCAGCCTTTCTGGCATCGACCTCCCAGACTCATTCAAATATTGCCCTTTTTTTTTTAATTTAATGTTCCCTGTAATTCATCCATCCCAAAAGATAATCAATAGAGCCCGTAATGAAAATTTGAGCCATATTTTATGAGTCGCTGCAGGAGAAAGGGCCACATCAGCAAGACTGGCTTTGCAGCATCGTTCTCACCCACCTGCCTGCTGGCTGGGCCTCCCCCCTGCAGGGCCACCCAAGGGGGGAGCTAGAATCATAGAATATCGGGGTTGGAAGGGACCTCAGGAGGTCATCTAGTCCAACCTCCTGTTCAAAGCAGGGCCAATCCCCAATTTTTGCCCCAGATCCCTAAATGGCTCCCTCAAGGATTGAACTCACAACCCTGGGTTTAGCAGGCCAATGTTCAAACCACTGAGCTAACCTTCCCTGCCCTTCCCCTTTATTGACAGTAAGGGCTCTTTGGACCTGCTGTTTAAAGTGTTGGGGGGGGGGAGGGGAGGAGGAGGCTGGACTGACACACCAGAGGGATTCCCCAAGGCATCATTCATGCTTCCCAGTCCTGGAGAGAGCCAAGTGACCCAGCCTGGCCCTGGATGGATGAGAATGCTGTTGTGTGGGATCTGCCAGCAGGGTCTCACCGAGCTTCCTGCCATGACCCTCTGGTCCTTGGGGCTGCCCCTCAGCGAGGCTGGTCTTGGGGCTTCTCCCCAAAGGGGAAAAGGTCTAGGGCCTGCCGCGCTTCAGTATAGACTGATGCCAGGCTATGGCAGGGCTTGGACACTCAACCCAGAGAGCTCTAGTGACTGGGAACAGCAGCCATGTTATTCCACAAGGGACCACCCTTCACACCCAGGGCTGGATCCAATGGGGCTTTCACCTCCTGTCTTATTGCACTCCACTTCCAAATACTTTGAACCCCAGCAAACTCCTCTGTAGTGCTACTGAGGTCCCAGCAATCAAAGAGTTGGCCTGGGCGCCCTATTACACTCAGAGGCTGAGAGCACCAACCCACTCTCTTGCCCCCATATTAGTGCCCAGGGTGTGCACAGCTTAATTCCAACACCCAGTCCCTGGCATTGGCCCATTTCATTTGGTGGCTGGAATTGTGAATGCTGACACTCCATCTATTCTCCCAGCATGGTGCTAGCCGGCTAGTTCTCACACATACCCAGGAACACAGAAAGCTCTGAAACTCAGGCAAAAGACTCAGTCCTGTTCCCGGAACCTTTCTTCACCTTGGATTCCCAGCAGCAGGCCCCCCATCCTCCCTTTAAGGGCGGGAGCATATTTCACAGCCTGAAGCTGCCGCGTCCGCTGCGAGCCGGAGGTAACGAAACTGGCTTTTATTTGGCTAAAGTAAAATATCAGAAGTGAAAGGCTGGGAGTGAAGAATTTATAACAGCAGCTAAGGCTGCAAAAATACTGGGTCTGACCAGGAGCTGCCCTCTATGTCATGCTGCTCTGCTTCTGAGGGGCTGGATGCTGTGTGGAGGGTAGCCAGAAATCCTCAATTCTCTACATACTCGAAAGCAGCGACATCTGCAGTCGGCACTTCCCCTTCCTCCAAACTAGGATGCATGCCCCTATGCACAAGGCTGAAAAGCCAAGGAACCTTCATCCACCCACAGGTGCTGGTGGCAATCTCAACTTGAAATGGGGTTATTAAAAGGAGAGGGTAACCAATCCAGCCACACCCCAAGCTGTGCAGTCATAAGGGGGACGTTCCTGCCTCCCAGTGGAGGGCTGAAAGTGAATTTGGTTCTGGTGAAAGGCGAGGAGCAGCCGCCCTGGAGACTGAATTTACAGAGCAGGTACGGCAGGGCAGCAGCGCCAGGTTCCCCAACCTCACCCTGCCAACACAGTCCTGACCTGCCTGGACACCAACGGGGGAGAGCGCGCAACTCAATCGCTAGGCCTACTGCATCCTTCTATCTAGGTGCTTACACACCCGCCCCATCGCTTAACACCCAAGCGCTTCGCTAGCGTTCAGGATTTAGCCTCGCTATGCCCCTGAAGGCAGGGTAGTGCCATTATCCTCATTTTACAGATGGGGAAACTGGGGCACAGGGAGATTAAGAGACTTGCTCAAATTCCAACAGCAAATCTGTGGCAGAGCTGAGATTAGAACCCAGGACTCTTGAGACCCAGCGCAGTGCTATACCCACAAGGCCATCTTTCCTTCTTGGTCTCTCTGCTGACACTGACGAGAAAGTAGCTCCAGTGACAATACCCATCCACTAGGAACTGAGCAAGAGCACAATGAGACATGCAACGTCTCTCGGGTAGTGACACCTTTCAGTCACTACTGACTTGCACCGGATTTGAACCGGAGGCCTTTACTAGTATGTCACAGTCATCCAGTCCCTCCCCAAGCCCTCAGGGAGTGCTCAGAGCCTTCTGCTTACCCAGCCTCTTTGATAAGTGGATATGCAGTAGTCTATAGCATTTGAGATAGTAATATGCCATATATGCATTATATACAGACGCAGCTAGACATAGTAAATTACATACAGACACACAGATATATAAATAAATTACACACACACACAGAGACACTATATACAGTCACACAGACATGCTACAATATATATTAGTATGGTTAATGTGACATCAGACAAACAACCCTATGAACATGACATTCAGCCAGTACTATCCGCTCTGACTTGCTCAGAACACTCCGAATACGGCCTGTCAGCAGACGTCACTTACAGCAGAAATATTCTAACCTGATATAAACCCTTAGAGGTCCCCACCACCAGATCCATTTTTTAAAGTGACACATTGCCGGCTATTGGTCCCTAGAGCAGGCTAATTGCTTTTGCTAGTTTTAAAAGCTAGAAGTTATTTCACTGAAAAAGTGACTCAGGGCCTGAGAGCGCAGAGAGGTCATTGGGTTTCTGGCATTAAATGACCAGGTGCACAAATATACACGTGCGCAGCACATACCAGAGCCTTCCCTCTGAGGATCTCCTCATACTTCACCCTGAGACATGCTGAGGGGGAACAAGGGAGATGAAGCAGCTTACTCAGGGTGACACTGTGCCTTTAGGTTGGAGGGGGGACAACGTGCAGGTCTGTGCTCTAACTACTAGACTATACTCTCCTTTAAGCAACTGCTTTTCAAAGATATGCACAAGGCTGTTAAGGCTTCTAAAAAAAACTATATTCAGAGACCTCTTTAAATCACTCAGCAACTGGAGAGATGCTCAGCAGGGGAGCAGCCCAGGGCAGTCCTTAGGCCAGAAGATCATCCTTTGAGAGTAGCAACAGTTCAAATACAGCCGGGCTCTCCAGATAGCCAGTATCCTGGGGATTAAGTAAGGACACAGCAACAGCTCTCTGCATCCTAAAGGAAACAGAGGGGTTAAGACAACCCCCATCACAGTGGGTCTCACAGGAAGATCCCACTTCATAGGCAGCCTTGCCAGCTGCTTGACTCCAGTACTACCTGCTGTTGCTTATGGACTAGAGGGCAGTTTACAGAAACTCTTCAGAAGTTACATAAAATAGCAGAACCTGGGAAATTCCCCCAATGAAAGCAACATTCAAGGTCACAATTTCCCAAGGAGAGAAAAATGCAAAAAAGCACATGTTCCTGCACAAACATGCACTTACCTGTGCCAAGAAGCAACCACAGGGTTTGAGTCCACAGGTGAGACTGGTACACATTCAGAATATTGGGACACACCTGTTGCACCCTTCTTGGGAAAACCCGCTCCAACTGTTTGGCAGAAAAACAACAGGGGGAAGGAAATCCCTAGGTAAAATCCTTCTGAGTGGAGGGAAAAGCTGTTCAGCCCCTCCACCTGCTGGGAAGCAGCCAAGTGATGTTCCTTCCACCTAATTCTTGCTCGGTGAATTGCTTGTTGTTTTGATGATGCTTGTTAATTTTATTTCAAAGGCAATCATAGCTCAGATGAGCATCACTGTCTGGGGGTTTTAATTATTTCTACTAATATATTAACTTTCATTCACAAATATTTTCTTGGGTGAATTTCCTTTTTTTTTTTTTTTTTTTAAAATTATCCCTCCCTGATCAACAGCATTTCCAGTTTTACTGAAATTTCTTAAGAATGTGTGTACAAGTAGTTGTGAGTATAAGGGGCTGTGTGCATGCAAACTTGCACCAATGTTTAATTAAACCAGTGCAAACATCTTTGTTCATCTTATCTTGGTTTCAGAGGGGCTTATTTTTGGTTTAGCTGAACCCTGCCCTGATTGACTTAAGCTGAACTGAAATAAGAGTATTCATATACCCTTTTGTGCCAGTTTAACTAAAATCAGTTTTAAAATTACACCTTAAGTTAAATTGATACAACACCTGCATTTACAGCTAAAATAAATGTTTTAAACCTATCTACTTTTCAATATTAATGGTGCATGTTTGCTTTCAGCATTTCTCTCCTGTACAAATTAAAATAAAATAAATAAAGTCAATTTCTCTTGTATTTATTAGTCAATTTCACTTCCAGGTTCTCTGGGCTGCAACATTTGGGTTCCGAACAGTCCAGGAATTAATTTAAAAGCAACATTTTCCTTTGGGATTTTCTCTCTCTTTTTTTTTTTTATGTAACCTTCTCTACCAGTCATTCTTGGTGTAAACATGTTTTTTTTGTTTTACAAAAATCTTAATATTTTAGGGGTAAATGATCATATTTAGAGTGAAGAGAGATCAGTTGCTGCAGATACTACTTGCTTCTCAGACACACACTGTTGTATGGAAATTCCTAATCTTCATCCACCCAAGAGCAAGGAGATGCAGCTTGTGTGATTGATACTTATAGTGGCAGCAACATTTAAAAGCCCTTAACAGAGTTTTTCCATTTTTTCCCCACTACTTAGGTGTTTTTTTTTAAATTTACTATAATACTATTCCCAATATGATATGATGATGACCAGGAATGTGACTGTAACGGCTTGAGAGATGTGAATTCTCTACTGTTTGATACAGGCCCCGATCCCTGCAAACACTTACACACAAGCTTAACTTTATTTTACATGAATCATTCATTCCATTGACCCTTCATGTGAATAAAGTTGAGCACGAATGTTTGCAGGATTGGAGTGAAAATCGTCATCATTTCAACTAAGGCCCCTTTACAAACTGCATAGAGGAGCCTTAAAATGGAAATAAGTTATATTCTGACCCATTGTAAGGCACTTATCTGCTGCCAGAGTGGTGTAAAGGGAGTTAAGAATAAATAAGAATCTGGGCCCATAGTGGGCCTTCTCCTTTTCTACTAGCTGAAATCGATCCTAAATGTCTTGCGTTTCTTTTTATCCGTGTATCTGACTATTTCTTCAAGTGGTTTAATTCTCCTGATTCCTACATTCAATAAAGCAAAAACTGTTTTGCCAGCAAACAACTTTGTGAGCCACAATAGGCGTTCCCAGAAGTTACATCACAAAATAAAAAGTCATGCAATTAGACCGTACAGCAGAAACCAAAAAACAAAAAACCCTGTTGCTTAATTTTATATTTTAATAAACAGCCTACTGTAAAAAGCAGGGTACAAAAATGGGAGCACCTCTGTGAGTAAGGCTGTGCTGTCAACAAGATTTTCCTTGTGAATTCCATCTCTTTACGCCGCTCAGCCAGCAGGACCGGATGGAATGTGTCTCCTCCCTGTTTTTAAAAAGGCTGTGCTGCTGGTAATCCATGAAAACTGGTAATCCATGAAGATCACTTCCCCCAAGTGAGATCCCTCCTATTAGCACCGTAGCTCTCAGGGGGCAAGATTCCAACGCCCTTACTCTCCTTGAGCTGTAGCATCTCACTCCTCCAGTGGTCCCATTGAAATCAAGGTGCTAATTGGTGTGAGCAAGGATAGCAGAACCTGATCCATGGAGACAGGATAGGTCCATAAAACACATCCTGACCCTAAAAAACCACTAAAGACCTGGTATTTCCAAAGGTTCTAAGCACTTCCATAGACTTCAGTTGGAATTCTGGATGCTCAGCGCTTCTGAAAATCAAGATCTAAGTGTCTGAACTACTCCATATTCTGTTCTCCACGCCTCCCTCCTGGCCTATTTTTCCTCACCTGCAAAACACCCCTTTAAAACCAGAACCTTTTATTTGTTATATGTGTAGGCTGTATCTCCTGCTGAAAGGTAACTGGAGTTTAGACAAAGACAAGAGCCGGGGAGTCCCACTGACTTCACTGCATAAATGTTCGCAGAATCAGACTTCATAGTGTTACAGAAATCATGGGTTAAATTCACTGCCGGCATGAACTGGGGCAGCTCTATAGCTGCTTATATCAGCAGTGAACTTGGGCCCTTTCATTTCCCAGCCTTTATTACCATCAGCAGCGGAGATTAAGACAAAGTTTGGTATGTTTTAATCTAATTTACCTGTCGCCATTTATTTTCCCCATCCTACCCAGTTTGGACAATGAAACTAAACCTGTCAGTTTCACTTTCTGGTTTTCCTGCATTAGCGCCGATGCCATTTTGAGTTTCAGAGCAAGTCTTCACCTATGCTTTAAAAATTCATTGAGATTACAAGGAAAAAAACCAAAACATGACAACATTTTTCGTAGTGGATGAAATTCTTTTCTTAAAAAAACAAAAGCTACTCCAAAGCAGAAGAACAGAGCAAAATTTGATTTGGTGAGGGGGGAGGGGGGAAGAGAGAGTATGTGTCCCCCCCATCCCTTATATATAATTACACATATATGCACACACACACACTCACTTTGGTCTAAAACTCTCTTGGCCATGTCCCTTTAATGTATAAAATGAACGGATATTTTTAAAGATTGGTTTGGATAGTATTTTATGATTCACTGTTTTGTATTATTCTCATATGGAGAAATGAAGGAAGTGTCTATAAGAAAAGAATATCATCTTATAAAGATACTTTCATCCCTAAGTGCTTGACGATTAGATGTATACAGCACCACCGAAATGCAGCCACCTCTGCAGTATGGACTGGGGAGGAAAGTTTTGGTCAAGGTCAAAAGGACAAACTCTGATTGTTGGGTGAAATTCACCTGGTGCAGAAAGCCAGCACTAGGTGTATGTTTCGTTTCAAGTGCATCAATAGGATTTAAATAGGACGTATGTAGTACCTAGGTCTTGTGCTGGTTCTCTACATAGGTCATGAACAATACCAAGGGATTTTCTTGAAGAACAGGGCAGGATCGCAGGACATCACACCGGTGCAAGCCAGGAGTAACTCCATTAAGTGAAGAAAGCTACACCAATATATGCGAGGAGGCAAAATCAAGCCCTTGGAGTTTTAAAAGTATTCTGTGGGTCTTTCACAGGAGAACCAGCATGGTAACTCCCAGGAGAACGAAAGGCAAAACCAGCCCCACCCAGATTCAAAGCAGTGTTTGCTAGGAAGATGAGCATTTCCAACCTGCTGCTCAGACCATTAAGCCACTCACTTCAGCAGCACCAGATGCTATCAGGTATGTGATTCAGACAAGATTAAATGATTACAGCCTTACAGGGGCTGGTTCTTAAAATGCGTCTGATTCAGTGAATGGAATCTGGTAAAGTCACATCCTGCACAGTTCTGCCATCAATCCTGGACCTCGGAGCTACCTGGTGGCCGGCCTCTTGGTGGGGTCTGCACGAGCCTCCTGCCCACTGCAACTGCTTGTATCAAAGCATCTCCTCCATGGGCCACAAATCCTTGCCAACAATGCTCAGTGTGAGCCACTGGGGTGAGATGGGAGCCGAGCCCCCTACCAGCAAAGCAGAGTGCAGTGCTTCGCAGCTGCTGAAAGCCAGATCCAGCTGCAATGCAGTGCCTCGCCAATTTAGCACTGATATAAAGGAAAAGATCCCATCAAACAGGGGTTGAGCTGGGCTGTGGATTCTGGGATTAGGTGTCTGGAAAGCCATCTGAGGAAGCAGGCCTGGGAAGGCAGCAAGGGGATTTAACACATTCAGCCATCCCAGCATGCTGAGTAAGCATCCTCCCAACCTCAGGTGTGCAGACAGGCAAGTAGACACACACGGGGCCTGAGACAGGAAGGGAGAGAGAGCCAGGAAGGGCCTGGGAGAGCGAGTCAAATGGAACCGGAGACAGACAAAGACCAGGAGGCAGCTGTCAGGTTTACCAATGCCAGGAGGCGGGAGCAACAAGTTAGAATTCACAGCACATTTCAGCAGGTCCAGGAAACCCACCTCGACTTAAGAGTCAAGAGAAAGCAGCAGCTCTGGCACTGTGAAATATGAGATCAGATCCTAACCCTCGAGAGGAACAGCATATGGCACATGGTGGCTATCCAATGGAGAGGCCGCTATGCCATCTTCCACGGTGACCGAGGCCCAGCGAGATGAGAATAAATTCTGATCTTAAACAAGCTATAATTTCTGAAAATTTAATGCTGATGAAAGGTGCCAGTCTGGCAGCCCCAGCGACTGCAGGCCTCTCTCCTCGGCATATGTTTCCCCCACACTGTCCCAACACTGCGTCTCAACCCTGGTTTCAGGGAGAGAAAAGGGAGCTCAGTCTCCCTGCCCCATTCAGTCTTTGGGCTGGCTCTCTGCTGAGCTGTCAATGAGGTCAAACAGTGCTGAGCATGGCTATGGTCTCAGTGCCACAGCATCTCTCCACTAAGAGTTAGACCGAGTGCCCCATTTCCATGTTCCCATCTCACTGATTATAGGCCACAGAAAGGCTATCAGATGGGCCCTATCCACCTGGGCTGGATTTTAGCTAGACCAGAGAAGGCCCTTCCATCCCTGAGCCTTCCAGACCCCCATGGATTTGGATTTCATCCTTTGGGCTTGAACAGTGATGAATCCAACACCCTAGGCCACGAATGAAGCGGAAAAGGAGAAGGATAGTGAGAGGGGATAGGGAGTGTGACTGGCTGGCCTAGTTGTCCCTATCTCGCTGCCTAGGGCCAGGAGGCGTTGTGGAGGAGGACTGAATCCAGACCACGCGAATTCCATCCTTCCCCCAAGTGGCAATATCAACACAAAAGACCCTGGCTGAATCAAAGAGCCGAAGGAAATGGGAAAGGAGGGATTATTGTGTGCACACGCCACCCCTGTGCGGATGCGCATAATGGAGCAGTTCAGCAGCCTTCAGAGTAGACTTTGTAATCCTCTTTTTCTATTTCCGTTTGCTATTTGATGTAATTATAGTTTTTGATTGAAATCCACCCAGAGTGTAACCCCTCTGCTTAATGCTCTCCGTAAATCCTTGGGTACACAGCCACGCTGCTCCCCAGACTCACTCGGAATAGGAAACCAGTTCAATGCCAAAAGAAGAGTCTTTGCTTTCTTTGGCAATACTGTCAAAACTGGCTTCCCCTCTGCCACATCCGCTATAGCAGCCCCCTCTCACCCCGCACTGCCCTTTGCAACTACTGGCCCTGCTCTGCCAACTTTCTTTCTGCCACAGTCTGGGTCTGCAAAGAGATTTAAGAACTTCTGTTGCCCTCTCTGGTACTCACACAGCAGGGAACGTTGTCAGAACACACAGAGAGTCTGGACACACAGCTTTGCCACTCGCTCTCCTTTGGGAAAGTCACGGAAACTTTCTGTGCCACAGTTTCCCCAGGTGGGGATCATGCTAATGGAATACAAATGATTAATAACAGTAATAATTAGGATCCAGAGCCCCATCCTGCTGTACCAACAGAATAAAGGATGGTCTCTGTCCCGAAGAGTCTGCAGTCGAGCTGACAATACTCAAGCCCCAAAGGGATGCCTGGAGATTTGTCCAGCTGTACATTTTTTCTCCAAAGCCTGTACTGTGCCACTTGACCAACAGTGGCAGCATGCTTGGAGATAGATCAGATGGCCGGACACCAAACAAAACACACTAAACAACATAGCGGGAGCAGCCCACTGCAGCAAGGCCAGGCCGGTGGCAGAATTGTTAACACTGGTGGGCAGGAAACGCTTGGGAACAAGGGACACTTTTTGGGTGCATCAGTCCCATGGGCACCAGAGGAAACAGGTTCAGAGGGACTTTGGCCACTCCACAGGCAGTTCTTGGCCTCCCACACCCATTTCCCATTCCAGTGATGCCTCCGGCCCTCACTGGCTCATTCCAGTTCATTTTGGGGGTCTGGAAAGTTTTTCACAGCAAGTTCTTGACTTGGCATCAAAAACCAGCATCTTAGTCCCTTTGCAGAAATCTAGCAACCAGAATGCAAGAGATAAGATATACAGATCTATTCTAGCACAGCTGTTTGCCCCACCAGGCAAGGAGCCAGAGGATCTTGGACCATAGAACAAAAGGTAGAACCTAGCCTGGTATTCAAAGAAACAGGTTCAGTTACCAACTCCCTAGAACATCAGCATGATCCTTCCATGCTACTGCTGCTTAAAAATCTGGGGATACACGAGATGGTGAGGGTTTAAAAAAAAAATTCAGAACCTTCACCAAGAACCAGAACTGAACCTCCGAGGTTCGAAGAACGTTACGTGTAGATCCCGCACCAAGGCTCTGTTTCTGCCCTCATCTGTACTTTCTGGTCCAAACAAGAGGCAGGAAGCCCCTGAAGACTTGCGAGAAAACACATCCTTATGAGAGAGTCCCAGCCTCATGGTGTAAACCCCAGAGAGGTTTGGAGAAGCTGGTGAGATTCAGGGGCTCCTCCAAATTGAATTACCCACCACCACAGCCCGTTCAGCCAATTCCACCCTTTGGAACACAACACCACTCTCTTGGCCTGATTCAGTGCTGCCTTGTACCTTGTGGCATCATCTACACTGTCGCCAAGTGGCAGCTAAACACAGATTGGAATGGCAGACATTTGCACCACCTGGGGCTGATGACAGCACAATGTGTAGAGCCATGGAGAATCAGACCCTCCATCCTTCCTTTCCAGTTTAATAATGTGGAGGCCTCCTCACTGCAGACGGGAATGATTAAGTCAGAATCCTTGGGACATGCGCCTGACCACTGGAGGCACCATGACTCACCAGTGAATCAGAAGGAGGGCAGTGCACAGCCACCAGATGGGCTGGGTTGGGGAGGAAGATCAAGAACTCAGAAGCATGAGGAAGACCAGGTGAGCTAGGAGGAAGGGTTGTTTGGTCTGGGAAGCAGGGACCATCCAAAACTTTGGCACAGCTGATAAATACTTTGCATTGATACAGCTCTAATTAACTCATCCTGTTTCTCATGTTCTTTTGACCTGCAGCCTGTGCAGGCCTATAGGGGACACTACACATACCTACCCTGCCCTACCCACTCTGGACAATCACAACTGGTGAAACCAGCTAGCAAGAAAGTGACCACTTTTCAAACAGCCCTTCCCAACCCTGCTACAATCCTCCTCTCCCCCAAAGGAGCCCAGGCAGGCTGCCTTTCCTCCCCTCCCATCAGATACCTCCCTGAAATATTCCCAGAATTGGGGTTCCGGTTGGGTCTCTCCCCACACATCCCGCATCAAATCCTCCCCCTGCCTGCCACAGCAGTGGATTTCACCCAGGCTCGGAAGGCTAATTTACACCCTTTAGGGTTTAAAATAGCAATGGCGTAAATGAAAAGTCCAATTTCTTCAAATTTGCATTGTAAAACCATCCTTCAACTTCCTTGAAATAAATTTTACTATTTTATTAGTGCAAACAAAATGGTAATAAAACACTAATACAGCGCCTTGTATCCAGGGGAAGAGCTAAAATTAACATAGCCCGAGCAGTGTTTGCTATTACATTCAATTACCTTTTTACTTGAGATTTACATTCTCATCCCCTTAATCTCGATAGTAGTGGCTTTGAAATCATTCCCCACAGTCATTCCCACGCTCGGAACGGACTGTAGGAAAGACACTCGCTCCCTACCACAGTCCCTGCTGCCGGCCTCCTTGCAGCCAGCCTGTTCCCTAGAGGTTCCCTGTGGTCAGGGCCTTTCATCCAAGACACTCAAACCGTTAATTAACAGTGGGTAAGCTTAATTATCCCCCATGTAGAGAGGGGAAAACTAAGGTGCAGAGAGACTGAAGAGCAGATTCTGAACTCACTTGCCCCAGTATAAATCTGGAGTAACACCAGGTACTGAAGTGGAGTGACTCCAGATTTACACTGGGACTCACTGAATTCAGAATCTGCCCCTGAGTGACTGGATCAGGATCATACAGCGACTCTCTGGCTGACATAGGAACAGCCTCACAGGATGGATCTGACGCTTTCTGTCTGACAACACTGAGAAAGTGCATTTCCTGGGCTGTGGCATTCCTGATTTGCCCATGCTGGAGAAGAGCTTACCCAGGAACATGCTAGGGAGCAAGGTAATGTGGGTGCACCCCAGAAACTCTGCTTCTCCGGCATCAGGCGAGAGCTTTGAAAAAGTTAACTTTTCCTGAGGACTTATTTTTTTATTGCTCTGGAAGTGTCCATGATTCTTTGCCATCACCTGAAACATGGGAGGTTTTGGATGGGACCCCACATGGAAGCTCAGCCCCATCCTGGATCCACACCATGACACCAGCCCATCTAAACAAAATCCCCTGCCCTTCCTCCTGCTTTTCCTGTACTTATCTGAGCTGACAGACCTCTTGCATCTCACAGGCCATTCCGAGTGGGAACACGGTCTGGTGGTGAAAGCACAGGCTGGGCATCGGAAGATTTGGATCCTATTACCCATCCTTGCCTCCGACTCACTGTGTGGGGTTGGACAAGTCACTGAACCCCCTTGGGCTGCCTCTGTAAGACAGGGCTATGACCTGCCCCAAGAGTGAATTGCATGGCTTCAGTGACTAACATTCGCACAGCACTCAGATCTTTGGATGGGAGATGCTACAGAAGTGGAAAACATTGTATCTCCTCTCCTTCCAGCCTGGACAGGAAAGGACATTGCAACCCATAACAACCCCACTCACCGCCCAGCTACCACGCCATGATGGTGCAGAGCAAAGTCATCACAACACCGAAGGCGTACCCCAGACGCACACAGGAGAAAGAGAATGGCTGGCAGACACCAGCCAGCACCATGGAGAAGAGCATTCCCAGCTGAGTACAGAGGGCTTGGTTTGTTTCCAGGTACATGCGTGTGGGCATTTAGGGCCCCTCCATGCTGTACAGAGAACCATGAACGAGCTCAGCTGCCTGTCAGGGAAGTTTTTATTGCTTGTGTGGATAGGAAACAGAGTCCTATTATTGTTAAGGGAAGAGTTATGGCCAAAGTAAGCTAAACTGAGGCAAGCAAGGGGCACTGCATGGCCAAGGCCTTGTCTACATGATGGGTTAGTGAACCTGTGTAAACACAAACCAGTCAGTGCAACTGCACTCCTCATGCTAAAATCAATTTAAGTTTTGTCCCACCTCGGCCCCATTTCAGTTGCAAATGACCTCTGGGTATCTATCCCACACTTCCCAGTTCTACTTTCAGAAGCAGTGCATTCTGGGAGATTTTGCTAGGTCACTGGTGCATTGCAGAACAGTAGCAGGAGGACTAGTTGAACTATTTTGGTTTGTCTGCGTCCACACTGGCACTAAACACCATGGATCTACGGTTATTAAACCTATTACATGCTCCTCTGTTCTAACCAGCTATTCGACCATTCAGTGCATTTTCCTGTTCTACAAACATTCTAGGGGCTTCAGTCAGCTTAATTCACCTAGCGTAGAGTAGGCATAAGAGATACGCGAAGCCCATCTAAGCTGCTGTTTCAAATCTGGCTCAAGTCAGTGGCAACTGAAATGACAATGAGGTAGTGAGGTGCTGAGACCACGACCCACCAATATTATCTCATTGCTTCCTTGTGCTTTCCCTGGCTGTATCCACCTGTCATCTCTGGTAAGACAGTGAGCTCTCTGGAGCAGGGACCATCTTTTTGGTCTGTGTTTGTACAGTGCCTGACACAGTAGGGTCCCAGTCTATGACTAGGGCTCCGAAGCATTACCACAACACAAATAATAAATAAACAAACACTGCCAACCCCAAGCATTCAAGGATCATGAGATTGGCTTAAAAAACTATACAGGTATTTTTGAAAAATAGGGGGTTCGGTTATTTGCCTTCTGGGCTTTGAGCCCTTAAGAGCCACGTTTGCAAGCGTTTCTCTACAACCAAGAGGGCGAGAAACTTACTACTTTTTTTTTTTTTAAACAAAGGCAGAGATTCCCCTGCATTCGCGACTCCAGAAGCTGGGGCTTTAGGCAGACAAGCCAGCCGTCATGAGAGAGATGACAATGCTGCAGAAAGTTACCACCATCTGATGACGATTTGGCAGTCTATGTTGGGGGGTGGGCATGTCTCAGTGCAACAGGTGGGTCACAGCTGGAAGGCTTGGTGGCACACTCAGTCAGACAGACCAAGAGCTAAGAAACTGAAATCCCTGCTCTGCTCTACAAGTGGCCCTTCAGGTCCGGGTGGAGGTAAGCTGGTGCAGGACAGCCTGGCCTGGCGAAATAGAAACCTTCAGTTTCCATGGCTGATTGGCCAGGAGGAGAAAGCTGCAGGGGGTGGGGGTTCTCTCTGAGCGTGGAACTTATTTCCTAGCACTGTTTCAACCATGTATCCATGCTGGGTTCCTTTGGGCAGCGTCCACCAACTCCTGCTGGAAGCAGTGCGTGGTGTCCAGGGCTCTAGGCCTCATTCTGACCCTGTGATCTGCACTCCCATCCCTGATTTTGCCATGTTTGTGCCCCATAATATTAATTTCTGGGCCCTGTGGGGCCCCTCTCCTGCCTTTTGCTGCTTTAGTGGGCTCTGCCCACCAATCCCAGTTATCTAATAGGCTGGCACCAGCACTCAAGCAAACAACATGGCAGAAAAACAAACCTAGAGATTCCCACCCCCCAGCTGACCCACACAATGGTAACCCTGCTCCCAGCAAGGCTCTACCACACAGTCTCAAGAAACACCCCCCTACCTGGGCTCCGGCCCGTATCAAATCACCGCAGGGCCCATGAACAAAATAAGTAAATATTCAAATAAAAGCAAGAGGGTTTGGGCTTGGTTTGAGCTGGTTCTTTGCACCTCCCCCCCCCTTTTCTCTTATTCTCCACCCCTCGCCAAGCATCAAACAAAAGGAAGTTTGTTGTCAGACTCGAACATTTCTTGGGCCTTGTCCGAGTTCCACCTTGTTTTCTTGTCTCCCCGCCCTGTATAAATAAAGCAAAAACCAACTGGCACCACCTGTGATGAAAGGACAACTAAGAGCAGAATTTTATCTCTCTCTCTTTTTTTTTTTCTAAACTGGCCTTAAGTTTTGGGCAAAGGACAAAAGGCATTGCTGGCTGAGCACAATTCCAGTAACTGAGTCACACAGAGACGCTACAGCTTGATCCACGCAGGCTGCTGGTATAGCCAGGGGAGCCGAGACTCTGCTTAGTTAATGACATGCAAATAGCAGCCCATCACAGCTGCAGACCCCCCCCTGTGCAGAAGGGGCAAAAAAAATCCCTCCGGGGAGACAAGGCTACTTTGCAATGCGGCGTGTGCAATCACGACTTCTCTTGTGAAAATCCAGAGAGGAAAAGCTAGAGTCTCTCTTCCCTGGAGACTGGGGAAGTTCTGGAACTTGGAACAATGGACAACGAGGCAGATTTTTTTGTTTGAAGTGCACACAAGTTAGGCCTCCACCACAATTAGCTATGCAGGAGAACGGTAACCAGATTAGATCGTAAGCTCTTTGGGGAAGGGAACTATCTACTGTTAACGCAGTGCCGAGCACAATGGGTTGGTGCCTCTAGGCACTACCACTATGTAATCAAGTGTGTGGCTGCAAACGAAACCCTAGGCAATGCCCCACGAGAGTAGGTGCACAGTGCGCATTTGACGGCACATGAAAAGGCCCCACAATGCAAAGGTGCATTTTGGGCAACTGGAGCACGGGTCATCTCTCTGTTTATTTTATGAGGCACTTTGGCCTCTCTTAATTGCCCTGTTCACTCTCCTTCCTCAGGCTGATAAAAGAGAACAGGCCATGTGGAGGGAAGAGGAGTTTGGATTGGCTCTTTGCTTTCCTTTTAATGAGACATTTGCGTTCAGTTCGGCTCACTGAAACACAGGCCCGGTACCATTAGGAAATTCAGGCCATTGTAACTGTAGCGACACAGTTGCATGGGGGCAAACTCTTAGTGCTGACGTGCATATAGAGGGGCAGCTTGCTTTTCTGTGTTACTGGATCAAGGAGCCCCTATGCAAGCCCTGCTCTGCCTGGTTCAGTAGGTCTCTTAAGGATTTGCACATGGGCATTGTTACATTGGTGCTAATTTCATTCATGTAGACAAAGCCTCTGACTTTACGCAACATCAGCATCATTTCATGACAAAGCCTATGATGCACGGAGGCGGCTGAAAAAAAAGAATCCAGCTTTTCCAGGAACAGACAATCCAGATTTTCCGGTTTATATGTTTTCTCATCTGGATTTTCTTTGCTGGTACTGGGACAGATTCCCATAGATCTTGATGGAAAGGGAAAAATATTGGAACAGCAACCCTGACCAGCTCGGCTGAATTTCTCACATGCCACAATCTCCTCTTCGGGCAGAAATTCGAATTTGTTTTCCTGCAGCTACACAGACAAACCAGCATCCATCTCCCCCAGGAGGCCATTTCAGCTCCGCAAATGCCTAGGGTTTCTGGTATCGTAGTAACAGGGAAGCTTGGACATGCCCACTCTGGAGACATTCTTGGTGAGAATACAGTGACTTCTCAACCATTGGCACGATAGGATTTAACATCGGGAGAGAATTCCTGATGGCGAGGCCCATTACGCTGGGGAGCCACCTCTCAAGGAACTGCTGGGATCACTTCACATGGAAGATGCGGGAGTTTTCCCTGCAGTGCAAGAGCGCCAAGTGGGTGAGGGAAGGCAACAAGTAGATCTTCCCTGTAAGACTCTACAGGGCCAGTAGCTTAGCCTCTCTCCCTCCATACTAGACCTCCAGAGTCCTCTGGCCAGGTGGGAGCCCAGTATGCCATCTACAGTTTGGGGTCCCCGGACTGGATCCTGCCACTCCTTGCTCACACAAGCAGCCCCACAGACTTCAGTGCAGGATCAGGGCCCATATGCCCAGCTGGAGCCCTCTCTCTCCAGGTATTCTGTACAGTTCCAAAGCACCCAGCGGGCTCCAATGCTTTGGGTTGCCCTGTGGTTTGCACACATGAGATGTAGGGGGCAGCGTCACCTGAGGGTGAGAACAGGTAAAGCCATGGTCCTGCGAGGCCACTGCAGGTGTCAGTGGCTAAGGGTGGGGCCAGAGGCTGCGTGCTGGGCTGAAGGATTGAGTCAGCCTGTGTTTCTCCTCTCCCGCCAATGCCAAGCCTGGCTGCTGAGTTTACACAGCAAGGGTGAGTCAGAGGAGGCAGCACAGTGGCTGTCAGCCGGGAGCCTCTGGGCACTGAGCTCCCAGTTGCTTCCATCAAAACCAGAGCAAGACAGTGCAGCGCAAACACCACCAATTCGAGGCTAGGAATGAAACGTTTCGATCCAGCAAGGAGAGTCACCGTAACCCTTCAAGGGCCAAGGCGACAGTAACAACACAGGAGGTGACAGGAGGCAGCATGAGGCTCTCTCAAATCCCTCTGTTCGCATTCATCCACCTCCATCTGCTCTTGGGAAAGTAGCTCCGCAGGTGCCTCCAACCCCAGAGCAAACCATGCTGGGGGACGCATTCTTCCCAGGAGCCCCTGCATGCAGCCAGGGACAGACCTAGCTTCTGAAGGGCCCTGTGCCAAGGGAGACTGCCTGGCTCCAGGACGTCTGTAATTTGCACACTACATTCAGGAGCAGCACAGCATGGCCAGAGCATGGTGGAGATGTTAGTGGGATGCAGGAAGGTTTGAGCAACTCAGGTCAGGGTTCAGCAAAGCTTTGAAGCACATGCTCAACTTTAAGCACATCCACGGACCTCACTGCCATGTGCTTAGGTGCTTTGTTGAATCAGGGCCCAAACGAGGAGGGTCAGGGCACCTGTTAGTGGGGTCAAAGCTGAGCAGATTTGTTCACCAATTTAAAAGGGGTATTAGCAACTGCGAAAGCGCTGGACCTTAGCTTATCATGCAAGATGCACAGCAGGAGAGGTCACCACGGGCCAGAGGGTGGGGAAGGGTTTGCGCATCTTGGGAAGGAGCAACAACAATGCACACCCTGTTCAAACATGTGGGGCCTAACGGGCACCAGGCTCGGTGTCTGCGTAGGGCCAGCCTTGCACCCACGTAGCCTCCGTTCATGCCGACCTCTGCCCAGCCTCTTGGGAAGTTCTGCCAGGGTTTGGTGACGCCAAGGCAGCCAGATCAGCCCATCCAGCTCCCCTAATGGCTGCACTGAGGATGTGCCCACACTCAGCCTCATTCTGTCTTTGCAAAGTCCTTCAAATTCTTGGGGGGGAAGGGGGTGGGGCTGCACCCCCAGCTGTTTGCAGTATTCCTCTAACTTCTCACTGGCTTTCCACAGCAGAGGGGTCCTGGCAGTCAGTGCCACTGAGAGGCTGGAGAAAGGCAGGCACACTGGGTCAGCTAAAGACCCATGCTGCCTGGGATCACTTCTCAGCACCACCGCAGGGCCAGCTGACAGGACAAAACAAACCCACCAGAGCTAGCGTCGCCTTACACTGCCTCACCCTGGCAATCAGAGCTGGAAGGCATTGGACTGTCTCCTACTGAAGCTAACTCTGACCAAGCTCGCTGGAAAGCACAACCTCATTACTGCTCATGATTCGTATTTTTATTTGCATTGCGATACTGCCCAATGACCCTTATTGGGATCGGAGCCCACCCCTAGACACTACCCCTGCCCCTGCCCCAGAGAGCTTGCACTCAGGTTTAAAACAAGAGATAAGAGGCAAACAACAAGAGGGAAGCCAGGATGTGGGGTGAGGGGGTGCCAGAGGATCAGGCACTAACACGAGCTCCCCCCATGCTGCTCAGCTAGTTGGCCGATTACTGCTTATTTCGGGATCTGCTTTCACCAAAATTGTATTGTGTATTTTTGCCAAGTTCTGCTTCAGGGCAAATAACCTCCAAGCCCGTCTGTATTGGGGTCGGCAGCAGAACGGCCAGAATCTCAGCTTCCCAGGAGTGCCAAGCCTGCCTTGAAATTACCAGTGGGGATGGAGCTGTCAGTTTAACAGGGCTCGGTACCTTTTGCAACAAACACACACTGAAATCAGGGCTCATCTTTCACTCCACCTGTGCTCAAGCAAATGACCACAGACTTCAAGTGGCACAAGCCTGAATAAAGACCACAGGAGTGGGCCTTAGACTGTGTATTGACCAAAGCCTGCCCACAGCTGCGATGCAGTAAAGGCAGAGGGCAGTATTTTGGGGCCTTGCACAAGGCGGTCCATACACAGCTCTGCTCCCAGGCAACACCGGAGAGCATTTATGGAGAGTAGGATGGGGTGGGAGGAATGGAGGCATGGCCAGTGGATCTGAGCCTGTGCGGCTCAGCCAGCCATTCCCCCTCGTGGGGGAGGGCACAGGTTGCAGGGGCTAGGCAAGGATGCAGTAATAGTTAGAACAGCCTGTGCCGGGGAGATCCTCTTCCGGCCTAAATCATACCATAGCCACACGTGCTGGGGGGGGTGTCCAGGATTGGGCCCTTTGAAGGGGGCAGGAGCATGTGTGTTCAGCAAAGCTGGGGCTCCCAGAAGTTGTGAATGTCAAGCATACCACAACTACTGAAGCAGATGGTTTCAGATCCTGCTGAGCCAGCTTGTGGCTGGATTCAAAATTGAGTAAATTTACAGCTGTAAGCTGGGAGTTTATACAACTCCTAACTTGTTAGGGGTGGCTGACCAAGCCAGCACACTCGCTCCCCAGCCAACAGGGCTTGTAGCAGTTAGATCTCTGAATGCAAGTTACATGTCATTATTATTTCTTTAACTTTGCATAAAGGAGAGGAGCCGGGTGGGGGATTATAAGGGTGCATCTGTTTTTGTCCCCTCCCCTGCATCTTTCCTCAAAGCGACATCAGAACAAACTCTCAGCCTGGATCCACTGTGGCTTCTTCAGAACGCCAGTCACCTGGGATTATAGCATATATAATAAAAACCCCATTGGGCCGGATTGGGAGACCCTCACTCACACCATGCAGCACTTTACGTGTAAGTAGCCCCATGGAAACCAGCGAGACTACCTGTGGAGAGAGATATTACCCATTGGGAGTGAGGGCCTCACAATCTGGCCCCTGTGGTTGGCAGACCGCAGCCGTAGCCACCGTTCCCTTTCACAGGCACCAGCTCCCACGCCCGGCGAGTGCTCAGCTACTCCTGCCTGCAGTGCAACCAGCTCTGCTGTGAGTTGGCTGGGCTCAGTGCAGGAAAACGGCATCTACCAGAGCCCTTCCTGCAATCAGCTTCTCAGGGGCATACCGGGCACCAGGCTTCCCTATCAGGTCAGGTTGAAACATAACCATATGTGAAGCCTGAATGCCCTCTTCCTCCACAAAGCAGGGTTGGGTAGCGTAGTGCAGTCAGCAGCACACTCCCAGGCTACCGAGTACAGGCCGGGACTTCCAGAGACCCTGGATGGTGACGCATGGCTCCCCAGTCTGGGACTAGAGAACCACAGGGTCTGGCTGCACCCAGCAGCTTCAGTCAAGAATCCCCTTGATACTCATTACAATCAAAGTCTCAGCTCTACTCCAAAAGCTGTTATTAATGAAGAAGCCCAGGGCTGAACAGACTTGGAGGAAGGCTGGTCCAGTGGTTAGGGCATGAACCTGGGACTCCAGAGACAAGGGTTCAATTCCCTGCTCCCCATCAGACTTTCTGTGTCACTTTGGGCAAGTTAGTTTCTCTGGGCTTCAGCTCCCCATGGGTGCAATGGGGTTTACATCACTCCCCTACCTCACAGGGGTGCTATGTAGCTAAATACTTTTAAGGTCTGAAGCAAACAGAGGGCTATGGAGATGGGGGCCACAGACAGTCATGGAGATTGAAGCCCCCATCCTCGGAGAAAGCAGTTCCTCCTGGACACAGCTGAGATGTATCAACAGAATTCCATCTCCCCTCCCTTCCACTCTGTCCTGCACATGTAACCACCCAGAACCTCATGAGTTAAGGAGCCAGATGAGGCTTTAGGGAGTCACTCAGGCAGGATCGAATGCTCTGTTAGCATCCAGCCACCATCTAAGAAAATAAAGCAATTGGGGGCTTTGGTGATGTCTGATCTAGAGGCCTGGAGTGGGGGGAAATTTCCTCTCTCCTTGCTCAGTGGGCAGAGATCACACTGCCTGCTGCTGCTCCCACAGTTTAAAACACTTAAGTCCTCCAAGGGGCAGCTTAATTTTCTTTTTTAAAAGAAAAGTGTCAGTCTAATTAGATAAATCCTCTGAGCACGTGGCCTGGAGTTCGTCATGGAAATTAACCTCCTCGGAAGATCACAGTTACTGAAATAAGAAACTGTGTGTTTTGGCATAGTGCAGTGAAATGGGAGCTGCAGGCTGCATTTCATACACCTTCTCTTTCATAAACCTGCCGCATTTCATATCTGTCCTGCCGGCCCCTAGCATGGCACCAAGACTTTATCTCCAAACGCCTGTTTGCAAATCGCTGTTGAGAGGCTATGATAACCCAAGGGAGTCTCACTGGATTGCTGGAAGGAGAGCGTGAGGCCACCTCGGTAGAAAACTGGCCCAACCCGAGGCACTGGTGAGAGGTTCCGGTTCCTTGATCCCTCTCACTGACTAACCGTCCTGCCAAGAGGACATGCTGCAGACACAGTGACCATGGCAGCCAGGCTGGGAGCTGTTTTGCCAGCCTCACTGTCCAACAACCAGAAAAGCATGAACCTGTGCAGCCCTCCCTCCCGTGGGCTTGGGAACGGGCTGAGCCGGGTGGAAGGGAACAGCTGCCAGGGATGGTCCCCCACACCCTGGGCTCAGCCTGCCTGCAGCTGGGACACAGAAGGCTTTGCCCAGGGACTCCATAAGGGGCAAAAGAGGTGCAGAGTGTGGCAGGGGTTGGAGGTGGAAGCCCTGTTCCCCCGGCCATCAGCACTAGGAGCAAAACCAGAGAAATTTAAATCTAGACCAGCTTCCCAGGGTGCCTAGGCGGGAGGCATGTTCCCTGCCCCCGCCAAGCACCCCAGCACACACATCATTACAGACACTCAGCCCTTCGACAGAAGCTTCTTCAAGAAGATCCCCAAACACTTTGAAAAGGTGAATGAATGGAGTCTCCAACTCTGTTTTACAGCGGGGGAACTGGAGGGTCAGAGCCGAGAAGTGACTTGCCCAAGGTCACACAGCAAGTCAGTGGCAGGATCAGGAAGACAACCCTACTCTTTAGTCTCCCAGCAGATTTTAACCACTAGACTGTCCTCCCAGCCTCTTGCACGAACTAGTGGCAGGAGTCACGCTCTGAGCCCAAGCTCAATAGGGATTCACACGCAGGTCTCAAGGACTGACACTGCACAGTACGCTCTGTCTCACCAGTTAGTTAACAAGGCACAACTGCATCAGGACTCCCTACAAAATCCAAAGTGCTTCAGTCATAACCCACATCTTCTCCGTCCCAAGAAGGTCCAAGGGTTCTACTGCTAAGCTTTCCCTGTCCAGATGGTCCTTCCAAAAGAGCTGCTCCAGAACTAAGAGCTCCTGGAGAACCCATGCAGTCTACATCCCTTCCTCCTAGCAACTGCTAGGCTGGGCCACCCTCTGTATGTACCCAGGCTTGGGCCCAGCTTGCAGACTGCCTCCAGATAGGGTAGGACAAAGTGCCCTATGGCCTTAGGGCTTCCAGGTGGTCTGTTTCATTTCAGCATTATCGATGGGAGAATGAAAATAAGGCACTTTCTGGAAAGAAAACATGGCCCCATTGAGCAAAACGGCAGGCACAGGGAAAGGGCCAAAGGCACAAACCAATGCGCTGCTCTGCAATCTAACATCAGCCCCGCATGTCTTCTAACATGGGAAGCTCGGGGCTGGATGGCTCAGGTTATTGGCATACAAAGACTTTTTTTTACCTGTGGGCCATCGGCTCGATTCCAGCCCAGGTTGGTAGCGAGAGAAATGTACTATCCGACAGCTCTTCAGTGGCCTAAACAGGAGTTTGATAGGCCTCCATGCAGTTCCCAGGGCACAAGGCTCCACCTCCTTGTTGCAACTGGCACTAGTTCGCGGTCTCAGCAGACAGGTCAAGGACTGGATGAGTCATGGAGACTAAACACCCATCTCACCTCTAGGTGCTGCCTCGAGCTCAGGATGGGATTTCCTGGGGAGGGTGGCATTGGGGAAGCCGGCACTGGGGAAACCGATGCTGCTCTGCGGATGGAGACCTTCGGTCCCTAGCATTGCCAGCCCAGCCCCAGTTTAGAGCTATTCTTTGCCAAGTGCAGTCTAGCCCTGCGGCTCACCTATTCCAACAGCACTGCAACAAAGCACATGAACTTAGGCACTCAGAGCTTAGTCGGGGTATGGCCTTATTACTTCAGGCCTCTCAAACAGACTGATCAAAGTCACATCATCAGGACAACCGTCCCATGCTAGCTCTGAGTACATATTGTCACTCAGAAGTAGGTTCAGTTCACGCTGCTGTCACAAAAGAGGGGATGCTCTCAGGTGCTATGCCCTCAGCTGGCAGGACCACACGATCTAGAGGAGGACCTAAAGATGCAGGGTTGTGTCTGCCTCTTCTATCCAGCCCTCAAGGCCTAGGATGCCATCGGCAAGTGCCAGTACATACCCCACCCATCCACCTACAACTGGGCTCAGGGCGAAAAACAAAGATCTGGCAAAGCGGCAGGGAGCTATGAGCATTTCTGAAGTGCCCAGCACCACAGCATATATATAGCATGGCGTGAAAGGTCCTGCAAACAGGAAGACCCGAGACCTTCTTCCGAAAAACACCTTTGTGGTGGGCGTGGTAAACATGCAATTTACAGTGGAGGCCCTAACGAAGCAAATGGCCTCCTGATTCCTTTCAGAGGGGGTGCAGGCAGCTGAGCCCTTTAACACACTTTACTCGTTTCTCTCTCAGTTGCATGAAGGCTTGGAGGCTCCAACACACTGGCAGACATATCCCGTAGCTGCAGAGCGACAGGATGCCCGAGCCTATGATCCATCCCAAGGCATCTCTGCCTTTTTCTGTCAGCCTAAAGTTTGAATAAAGGAGCCCACCAGACGGAGCGAACACATGTCTCTCTCTCTCCCAGCTGGCTTACCAAACCATTCCTATACTTTAAGCCACCTAGTGTCCGAAGCTGTGCGTTCAGGATGTGTCCTCCCCTCACAATCAAAGACAACTGGAGGCAGATTCCTTAGGAAATACAGAGAAGAAGGGAGTTCCTTCAAGATGGAAACAAAAAGGGGCTGGGATGGGGGAGCCTGCGAAGAAGCACGAGCCAGAGACTGCCCTAGCTTGGGGAGATGAGAACAATATTTTAGGCACTACAAAGTGTCTGGTTGAAAAGCAAAGCACGATGTGCACAGGGGCAGCGGGAGCGAGTGTAAACCCAGCGCGGCATGATTTCAGGTAGAGCAGACACACAGAATGGGAGACTGGGAAGGGGACAGGCAGTCTCGCCCCAGTTCTGAAGTTTGTCACCGAGGGCTGCCTTCAGAGGCCAACGCTTTGACCATGATGGCCAGCTCTCCTCTTTCCGTCTCCGAGAGAAACTCGGAGAGAACTTTCCCCAGCACGGGCTGGTGAAACAAAATTGAAGCAGCCAACGGGCACCCCCCGTGTTAGCCCATGCCTGGTTTCTTAGAGACCACTTTCGTTGGCAGCTTCTCTCCTGCCCCCCGCCAGTCCCCTCCTTCTCGTTCTCTCTCTCTCTCTCTGTGTCCTCGAGACTCCTCTCACCTTGAGGAGTGTTAGGATTACCCAGCATTTACACTCAATGCTCCTCTTTATTCCTTAAGACTTATTAAGAATGATAATGAGCTCCAAAGCAGCCACACGTCCCTCTCTCTCCCCTACCCCCCCCCCCACCCTTCGCGCTCTCTCTCTCTACGTGCCTTTTCCGTCAAAGACACACAGGACAAATCCGACCAAAAAAAAAAAAAAAACCTGACAATATGGATCAAGGACACCAGGGGATTTATATTCCACAAATCCAGCCTTTTTTGCTTTTATTATTTCTGTTCAAATTCCACCCCTTTCCTTCCCCTTCACCCCACCCCCCCACAACCCTCTTGGACTTTGTAACAAGAAAAGAAGAAGAAGAAAGCTGCTTGCCTGAAAACCTCGTTAATGTGGAGCTCTTAAACGGTTGATTAATTTTAGAAAAATTTACGATGCGCTCTTGCTTCTCTTTTAAGCTCCAGTCTTCTACACCCAAAGCAAGTTAACTTTAAGGGCCATCTCTCGTGCCCGCTTGCCCCTTCTTCCCCGGCACCCAATTTGTAGACGCAAACATACAGATGAAACATAAATACAGTGACAGAACATGGAAACAACTGCTCTGACGGGTGGCTAAAATGGTTCAATTCAATTCCCTTTAGCACAGCCAAGAAATCACAGCCTGCAAAACTCCCAACTTCCAGCTATTTAACTTTTCATTTAAAAACATCCACTACAAATTCGTCAATTTAAAAAAATAATGTAGATATTATTTAATTTTAAGAGACAAGTCTTCCCAAGTTCGATCTGTTCACTTCACAGAAGCGCCTTGATGCACAGCTGCATTCGAAACCTCAGAGTTCTTCCAAAGCCACCTTTAAGCCAGCTACACTTCACCAAGGGGAAAGAACGGAACCTAATGAAAATTTATTTATTTTATTTATTTATTTATTTATAAGTGTGCCCCGATCTATATTTTAATATTTCAGAAATCTCCCAAGCTCCCTCCTGCCCAGTATTTGCTTTTATTCTTTGTCTCCCTCTGCTAGAGTCTGTTTTTCTGATATAGACATCAGAAGGTTAAGGGCTCAATTATCAACTCTGCTGAAACCTCAGCCTTACAATACTTAGGGGCTTCTCTTCTGCTCTTCAGAAACTAAATACCAAAATCTCTTCTTCTTCATGTTTTTTATTGTTGTTATAAATAGATATTGTTGTAATATCTACTGCCTGTAGGTTCCGATCGCTGAACTTACAAACCTCTCTGGAGTGTAGGGATGAGGGAGATACGGATTTGGGGAAAAAAATGTGTATATAATAGAATTCTAAAGGTGCCTACGTCAAGTGAACCTGAGGAGACCATGCCTCTCAACCCCAAAATCACATCCACACAAAATCTGATCCGAGTGGTTCTCATTAACACAAGTCAGTAAAAAAAAAAAAACCTGGGAGGAAGTGGCTCTTTGATTAGTGTTACAAAGCAGAATGGAAACAGATTTTAAAAGTTGCAGTGTTGTGGAATATGGAATCATTACTAGCAAAGCAGTGTACTTGATTCGATCAAATGGGATTTGTTTTTATTTTTTAAATATATGATGCACAAAAAAGCTTTGCTTTAGGGACTCGAGCAGTGCTTTTATCTCCTCAAGAATTTATACAGACGGACAGTATATAAAACCTTCCAAAAATGAAATTAACAAAAATAAAACAAGTCAAGGAGGGTGCACAGAAAATCACCATTTCAGTAAATCACAGTCCCTGGGTTGGATAGATAGCAGATTCTGGTTTAATAGGAAGAATGAGAACTGGAAAAGGTAACGATCACCCTTACACCTGAAACAAACTATTTGCAATAGGTCCTTGTAAGACTCAAGTTTATGTGGACTTGAGATTTTTTTTTTTCAAAAGTTTGTTTTTCCAAATAGCTTCACTGTTTTGGATGGTGTAAATATATATATATCTATAAAATCAAGTCATTAATTCTTTCCTGGAAACTGACAATCTGTCAGATCCAGATGAGTTGGTTTTTTTGGTCATTGACTCCCTCCTACACCCACCCACCCACTGATTTCCTCAAGGAGAAATAACCCTCTTCCCTCCCCAAACCACCTTCTTCTGTTGTACAACTACCAACTGAACTCAAGCTTTCAATGGGTTTTCCCTGCACCAGGGCTTTGCTCTGAAACTGCAAGAATGACAACGTCATGTGTGAGGAAAGCTGACACTTACAGCTTTTAAAAAGAAACGGGAAAAAATAAGCTGTTGACTTCTTGGTTAAAGTATTCTCTTGTTCTAACTCATGTTCTTATGTCACTGGGCTAAAAAAAAAAAAAAGAAAAAAGAGGGAGAGAGAGATATGACTTTCCTTGAATGATCTGTTTAACCTAAGCCAGAGGAAAAAAAAAAGAAGTCATTAATTACTTATGTGAGCTATTGCTTCTGAAAGACAATAAACCTGCCTGGTCGCCATGGATATGACATATTTGCTCTGAAAACAACACAATAATTAGCAAAGGGGAAAGATACAAGGAGAATATGCAAACTCCTGACTTTAAAGCCATAGTGTTTCCTTCCCTCCCCTCCCCCTTTTACTTGTCAGAGTCAATTCTGTTTGCAATTCAAATCAAACAAATAAACAAAAGGTTTACAAAAATATATTTTTTTAAAAAGAAAAACTGATTGACTGCATTGATGAGCCAAAAGAAAAAATAATAATGAGAAGCAATTACAAACCAAACAACTGCAGAGAAAATAATCTTATATGGTGAAATTAAACATATATTTAGGGTTGTTTTGGTTCCAGTTATTATTTGCATTTTTTTAAATAAAAATGCAGAAGTGTATTGAAAGAAAAAAAGGAAAGTATTTTAGGAGACATGAAGCATTTTGAGGACACAGGTAGGAAAAAATTGGGGAGTTCACTTGGATATTAAAAATGCATCATATGGGTCATTATTTTCTTTTTAAAACCTACAACTTTACCCCCAAGAAGATGAGCAGGAAACACAATAGCTTTGTACCGTGTTTGTCAGCTTGATAAATACACGAGCTCATGGTGAGTTCACAATTTTTAAGTATGTCAGAAATGTAAGACACTCTCCCTTTCCTCCACTGATAATTAAATGAGGAGATCTTTTCTTAATTATAAAATAAAAACTGAATAAACTGCAGAGATTCTCCTTTAAAAACTGAATAAATGTTACAGTGAAAATGCTTTTTATATTTCGCTCTCATTAAGCTGAAACAAAGACTATTAAAACCTTCTCTAATGCGATAGCCTTCTGGATTCTGACCTTCTACATTTAGAAAACAAGTAATAAATATACACTAACATGCACTTTATCTGAAGAGATATTTGACTTTGAACTTATTTTAACATTTAAAAGGCTTGGAAAGTATAAGAACAACAATATGGTTGCTACAAGTTTTTTGTTTTTATTGCTAAAATAAATCTCTTAGAATAAAATGAGCAGATTAAGGAAACATCACCCTGATATAACACTTTTCCCCCCTTTTTTTAAACAATAGTTTTTAGCTGGACTCTTTGATCTTGAAAGGGTTCTTCTATCTGGTCTGAAGTGGGGGGGGGGGGAATGATCTGTTTTAAATGATGATGCAACTAAAGGATCAAAGCCCTGACTTTCCGCTAATCATAATAAGCTCTGTCTTGCACAAAGCTTCAACTTCAGACTTTTTTAAATATATAAAATATAAAGGAGGCCAATAGAGCGACTGAAAAGGTAAAGTCTGCAAACAAAAGAGGACACTGCCCCTTTAAACGTTTTAGTGCATATGGAGTTTGATTTCTGAAAGAGATCAGTTTAACATCTCCATAGAAACCAGCAACAGATTATCATCAACAGAATAAATAACTAGTCTAATAAATTAAACACGAGGCATGAGATCTGGAAACTTGATTACTGAAGTTCAACAATATTCCCCCATAAACTCTTTCTAACTGCTTCTAAGGTAGCTAACAAGGTAGCAACAAAGTATAAATAAGAAAGTGGGTATAGGAAGGGAGGCAGGGAAACCACTGGGAAGCAGAAGTCCAAAGCCCTAGGAAGAGATTATTTCACCTTAAAAGTTATTATAGCAACAACACAAATAAATGTGTCTTGGTAATTGGGGGAGGGGGGGCAGGAGGAGAGAGAAAACCATTTTCCAAGGGAAAGGGTTGTAGTGGCTGCATATGCAGTTAAGCATGGATGGAGGGGGCAATTTATGCATGAAGTATATCAAAAGTTTCACCTTTCTCCCACCAAGAAAAAAAAAAACTAGGTAGATGGATCTAACTCAGAGTAATTCAGAGCAATCCTCAGACACAACCCATCCAGAAAGTTTTCCAAACAAATTGCTCAGAAGGTGCAGTGAGCCAGCCCCCAGGCGGGGATCAGAGAGCCCCTTCCAGTCTAATCTTTACCCCAAATTTCATCGCCCTTTACCAAATGTGCCAACTTTCCCAATGGCTCCTCCTCCCTGTCTCCTGCCACCCCAACCGGAAAACAAAAAGAAGGAAGGACTCTCTCTCCACTATTCTAGGAAGGTTGTCATGGTACATACACACTTATCTCCCATGAAATCAACACCAAGTTACTGGTCAATGTCCCCACTCCCAGACTATGCTTGTTCACTTCTTCCCACCCCAGCTAGGGCAGTACAAGTCTAAAGGACTCTCTGGACTTATAGACCCCAAGAACAAGTTCACCTAATTCTTGCTTTCCAATTTCCTGGGGAGTCTGAGGAAGCGTGCCCGCTGTGCCAGAGACAACCCTTTTGGGCTCATCACTGGCGGGGGGGCCATTAAAGATTTGGGGAAGCAGATCAGAAGCAGGCAGTGCCCTGGGATATTAACCCTTCCCTACCCAGGGGACAGGCACACCCCTGCCCCGCTGGGTTTCCAAGGCTTTTTATTTCTCCTTTTTTGTCAATGTCGCAAAGTGTCTTTTCCTGGCAGGCCCTAGTTTGATTGACGGGTCGGACACCTGTTCCCTTGTCCTGCGAGTCTCCAAACATGGAGAGTAGCATCCACCAAAACCCTACTGATCCCAGAGCCCGCCCCTCTCCCCCCAGCGCCCTCAACCCTGCTCTCCTCACTCCACCCCGTGCTGATATCTGCCCCCACCCCGCAAAAGCCAAGCAACCCACTCCCACCAGCCCAGCAGTACCTTAGCCCCCTTACCCCTACAGCGCCCCTCTGTGCGCCCCCTGACCGGCGCAGCCTGAGCCTCGCCCGGCCGCGGCAGCGGATTCGAAGAGAGGAAAGAAAATGAAAAGAAAACGGGGGGAAAAAAACTTCCTGGCTCGGGATGGCAAATCAGCTGCGCATTCTGCAAATGCCACCGGGTAAAAATAACCTCCGGCTTCGCCCGGGGGCCGGGCACCGACTCCCCCACACGCGCACCGAGCCCGGGGGCCGGGCACACCAGCTCCCCAACACTGGCGCACCGAGCCGGGAACTCAGCGCAGCTCTCCAGGGAGCGCACGGAGGGGGCCCGGGCACCTCCCAGTCCCCTAGCGCACGGCTCCATCTCCGTTCCGGGACCCGAGCGTCCGCAGCCAGCTGGGGGAAGCGCCGCTCACCGGCCCCAGCACTTTGGAGAAACTTCCCTGGCACCGATCGCCTACCGCCTCCGCCCGGGGACCCCCAGCCTGTCTCCGCGGCCCGCCGCGGTCACTAGCCTCAAGCCACCCCTCGGCGTTTTCCCTTCGCTTCTCGCCCAAGTTTCTGTTCGCAAAAAGCAAGGGGGGCATCGTCGCTGCGCTCCTCTTTCCCCCAGCAGCTGCACCCCACGGGACCCCCTCTCTCAGCCACTGGGGACGCGGGGTACCTGCGCCCCAGGCAGGGGGCGGGGCAGGGGGGCGGGGGGGTCCCCCGCCTCCCCCAGCCCCTTCCCCTCCCCCATTTCCACGGCGATTTTTAAAAGTCCTGGAAATTGTCCGGCAAAACCGGCCACCCCCAACACCAACAACTCAGCTCCAGAGCCTGCACCGCTCTGCCACCCCCAGGCCCCCTCCAGCCCCAGCCGAGCGGACAGGAGCACAGGCGCCCACCCCCCCTCGGCCAGCCGAGCGTGAGAGTCCTGGACCCCACAGCCCCCTCCTCGGGTTCACTCCCCGGGGAGGCAGAGCGCCGCACCCCCTCCCCACCCAGCAAACAGCCGCCCAAAGTGCCCGGGCCGGAGCAACGAGTGCAACCCCTCCGCAGAGGGAGCGCACCCGGGAGCGCACCAGAGCCCCAGGCAGCCTGCTGTGCCCTCCACCCCCGCTTCCAGACCGCTGACCCCCATTCCACGGACCAACCCCTCCTCTCGCCCAGAGCAATGCCCACCTGCCGCTGCCATGTGCCCCCCCAGCCCCTTCCCTGCCAGGGCCATGCCCCGACCCCCTGCCCCGCAGAGTTGGGTGGCGGCAGGGGCTGGGGGACAGTGGGGGTCCCAGGGGGCTGGGGCAGGACAGAGCAGACAGGCTTACCTGCACTTGGGGCGGCTTTGGGTGACTTTCCAAGTCAAGGGAAATGTGTGTGTGTTTGGGATGGAGTCTGCAGCGCGCATGCGCCATCAAACTTGCCCTGATCCCGGATTTTTCCCCCCCCCCTCCTCTCTCTCTCCCCTTCGCTTTGATTATTGAATTTTCCTATTTCTAAGAGGGGGGCGGGCGGCGCGCAAAACCCGGACTGGATCCCGGCCACCCTCTGCCCCGGGCTGGGGAGGGGCGGGAGGGAGGGAACGGGGGGGAGAGTGTAAGAGGGAGCTGAGCATGGAATGGACTCGGCTCCAAGCAGGCAGGGCACCCAGACAAGGGAGGGGCACCTGCAAAACCCGGACTGGATCCCGCTTCCCTGGCAAGAAAAAGGGAGGGGTTGTCCCCACTTCCCAGTCAACAAGGGCAACTCCGCCTTCTCCTGTCACCGGGGCACTTCCTTGCTCTGCCCCTGTCACAAGCAGATCCCTCAGCCCACTGGGTGCTTTCTCCTGGAAATCTCTAAACTCCCCAACTTTAGGCAACTTGCTGAAAGTTGTACGAAAGCCTAGTTTTTGCAGCCTGGTGAACTTTGCTACTCTACTTTCCTTGGGCTACATTTAGCTGAAATCCTTTCTTTTTCTATGGGATTGTCTATTTCTTTTAAATGACAAACGTGGGGGGCTGCTTATATCCTTAAGTTGGATTTCATTAGCAAACCACTCTGAGAGTTTATTATAGTTTATGGCCCCAATCCTGCAAGTATGTATGCACATGAGTAACTCTGCACCCAGGGGCCCCAATCCTGTAATACACACCATGCCAGCAGGTCCCTGCACTTGGGAACAGCCTTTAGCAGGGCTTTGCCCAGGTAGACGGGTCTGGTCTGCTTTGCAAGATCAGCATGATAAATTATCCCACCAGGGGAGCACTCACATGCCTAAAATTACTCCTCTGTATAAGTGTATACAGGAGCAGGCCCATAGTTTACATTCTAATAAACTCCTTTGATTTTTAGTTCTAGAGTGAGCTTATATTTTAATAAACCAGTTAATATATATAGAAAGTTATATATACATACAGTAACAGCCGTGTTAGTCTGTATTCACAAAAAGAAAAGGAGTACTTGTGGCACCTTAGAGACTAACCAATTTGAGCATAAGCTTTCGTGAGCTACAGCTCACTTCATCGGATGCATACTGTGGAAAATACAGAAGATGTTTTTATACACACAAACCATGAAAAAATGGGTGTTTATCACTACAAAAGGTTTTCTCTCCCCCCACCCCACTCTCCTGCTGGTAATAGCTTATTTAAAAAACACCCATTTTTTCCACGGTTTGTGTGTATAAAAACATCTTCTGTATTTTCCACAGTATGCATCCGATGAAGTAAGCTGTAGCTCACGAAAGCTTATGCTCAAATAAATTGGTTAGTCTCTAAAGTGCCACAAGTACTCCTTTTCTTTTTATATATACATAATTATTTATATTTCATGGGCCCAATCCTGCAAAGCAATCCACATGGGCAGAGCCCTTCTATCCATGTGGATCGCTCTACAGGGATTGGGGCCTTCATCATTAGCTCTGTATTTAAGGGCCCAATCCTGCAGATACTTACCAACACAAATAACTTTGCTCTCATGCACTCACTGGGACTATGTGGGATAGTAAAATTTCACCTGTGTTTTAAGTGTTTGCAGAAATGAGCCGTGTGTGTGTGTAACTATAGACTTAGACCCTAATCCTGCATGTTGTTCTGTGCAGGGGGACCCCTGCCTACAGCTTCACTAAAGTCAATGGGGTTGCATGTGGGGGTAGGTTTGGGGCACGAGGGCCCATCCCTGTAAACACTTGAGTAACTTTACTCATTTCGGCCATTCCACGCAATGAGTTCTAGGTCGGCACATCCATACAGAGCTCCTTGCAGGACTGTCTCATTGATTCCTTGTGCTCCTGTCTGTACTGACCTGTTGTCTCTGGTCTTAGACTACAAGCTCTTTGGGACAGGGACTGTCTTTTTGTTGTGCCGTAGAGCACCTAGCACAATGGGGTCCTGGTCCATGACTGAGGCTTCAAGGTGCTATCAGAGTACAAATAAATAATAAATAATTATAATTCAATCATCCCACTGATTTCAGTAAGATGACTCATGCGTGTAAAAGTTACTTATGTGTATACATGTATGTAGAAGGGTTGCCAACTCTTGTGATTTTATTGTGATTCTTGAAACATTTGACATTTTCCTTTGACCCCCAGCTCCTGGAGCCATGTGATTCCATGAGAATATTAGCTTTTCTTTTTTTAAAAAGTAAGTTTCTAGCTCTCATGGTTGCCCAGAAAAGCTCATAAACATGGGCCAAGTGCAAAGATGCAGAGCCAGAGGGCAAACGACAAAACCCCAGATTTAATTATTTTTAAAATCTTATGAATTTTGAGGCAATCTCATGATTTTAGGGCACCTGACTCACGAATACTGAAGAGTTGCAGTCAGCAATACTGGTATGTTTAGTTAAATATTTTGGCCTTGATCTTGCAAAGACTTGTACACAAGATGAACACTACGCACAGTGAGTAGACCCACTTCCGCAGGGTCTCAGCATGTAAAGAAGAGCATTTGCATATGTATTTACAGGATGAGGGCCTTTGTTTATATAGCTATTGTTTATTATTAATTATGGTTTAGCTATCAATTTTTCCTGCCAACACTGGGAAAGCAATAAATAGAGATAGAAATAGGGATATGCTTTTAAACTCAATTGAAATAACACAAGTACTGAGAGAGATTGTTGGAGGGACTGAGTAGGAAATGTTTATAAGTTGATTTAAAAAACCAAACCTTAAATTCATATGCTAGAGAGATGCTGTCAGGTTAGCGATCACATATTTCTAAAGTGCATGTCTTTAGCTATAACTGAAATAAAACAGTAGGGGCCCAGCTGTGGAACATCTATCTATCTATCTTAAGGCTTAATGCTAAGTACCTCCTTAAGTCCTGCTGATGGCACTGGGACTTTGTTTTAAAACTGTTGCCATCAACATATTTAACCATGCAAAAAACATTTCTACTGGCATTAGGGTTTGGAAGAGCTTGCTTTTAGGAAGACTCAGGTCGCAATTGGATCTGCAGAGACAGCCCCTAAAACCCTCATGAAGCCCCACTGAAGTCAACAGGGCTCCATGTAGGTGGAAAGTTCTACCCGCATGGATCCTACTGTAGAATCAGGATCTAAGTTTGGGAATGAATTTGGCCTGACAATGTCCCTTTAATGGGCCTGCTCCTGCAGAGACTTACGCATGCACTTAATTTTACACAATGCAAGCATAGAGTCACAGGATGTCAAGTGAAGCAGGTGTACAAGACTTAGCAGAACTGGGGCCTGCACATGGCACTTTCTTTGAAGTCCTTGAGAGTGTTGCGTGCAGGCCATCAACAGGACCGGAACCTAATCACACAGAGGTAAGAGCCCAGACAGAGCACTGATTCTGCAAGCTGCTCCATGCTGGTGGCACTCAGTGCCTATGTAGACTTCAGTAGGGTTCCTTGTAGTTGTGGACCCCGCCTCACTGAGCAGTTTGGAAGGTCAGGGCTACAGTGCTCAGTTGAGGAAATACAAGGAAGGGGCTGAGTGGGATTTGCCACACAGAATTACAGTACATGAGCTCTTAGCATGGCTTAGTCATGTTTACTATTGGTTTGCATTAATAGATTTTTGTTTTCATTTCTTTTCTTCTTGAAAATTAAAAACAATGCCAACCCGCCCCCTCTCAATAAATCATCTGTACCGTATTGCCAACCACAAGTCTTCAAACATTGTGAGTCGGACCTTCCCCCAAATTGTAAGAGATTTAAAACTCAAGAGATTTTTAAAAACAATAATACGTTCTTGGAGAGGTTATTTGCCTCCTGGTTTTTGAGCCTTCAGGGTTCACATTTTCAAGCTTTTGTCTGCAGTCCTAAAGGCTACAGAGTTACTTTTATTTTTAATGAAAGCTGAGATTCTCATACAATCATAGGATTCCAGGAGCTGGGGCTTTAAAAAAAAACATCAAATTTCATGACACTCATGATAAAATTGTGAGAGTTGGCAACACACTGATTACAAAGTAAAATGAAGACCTTGCTAGTTATAATTCTGAACTTTGCAGAAGGCTTCTTCAGCAGCTCATTGGCCAAAAATTTATGTCTAGTCCTTTATTTAGAGCCCAAGCTCTTTCCCATGTATACCCTTCAGGCCCTACCAAATTCTTGTGCTTGCAAGACTGGCACTTGTCACGTGTGTACTTTACGTCTGGTAAGCCCAAAGAATAATGCACTATTGCAAGGTGCTCAGTTTTCACGGCAATGAGCTGCTCCACAAAACACAGAGAATTTCCCACGATGCAGTGTGCCAGAAGGCAGCACAGAGAACACCAGGTTAGAGCTCGGCAAAATTTTTCTTCAAATAATGCTTCTTCAGGTCAACTGAAACGTTTTGAAAATCTGTGTTGAATTTGTTTTGTTTTGGCTGAAAACAAAAAATCCCCAGAAGTCTAAACATTTTAATTTTCCAAGTCAAAACAACTTTTCATTAAGAATTTTACTTCCATTTCATTAAAAAGAAAAACCCAAACCCTCAAAAGTAAACATTTTGTTTGACCCCAAACACGATTTTTTGACTTTCGTTTTGCAGCACAATTTGAAAAAAATTAATTTGGGGAAAACGTGTTGGGGTTAGTCACTGAAACAACAAATCAGTTATTTGTACAGCATTACATTGGGATGTTGCCTCCATGCAACACACATTTTGCCAAAACATCCCAATGCTGTGAGCACACAATGTACTTGCACAAGTGCTCAAGCCTGAATTCACTCTGCAGCATTACAGTGTTGCTGGTAGCCCTACGCGAGCAGAACTTCTGCTAGTTAAACTTTCTAGAGTAGACAAGGCCTTAGTGTTTCCTGCCGTGATTCTGTTATTCCCACTCAGTAGACGGCACACCTTCTGTGCCAATCTCACTCGCCTATCATCAATACCGACCTTCCCAGAACATTCTCTCATCTGGCTGAGCTGTGACTGTGCACCCAGCCTTACCCCTAAGAAATTATTCACACAAGGGAAGTGAGGTTAAAAACAACATGAGATTGGCCTGGATTAAAATGACAAAGGCATGGAAAGTCAGGCGGAAGGCTCTCTGTCCTCAGCTCACCCTGCTGTGACCTGGCTACTGCTGTAGTTAAACAGAGCAAGAGGGGTCCCATATAAGGGGTGCCCTTTGTTAGGAGGTGTAAGGCAGCAGAGAATCAGGCCCAAGAAGCTTATTCCTGACCTGCTCAGATTGGACAATGATTAATAATAATACTAACTCTTCTCATCAGCAGATCTCAAAACGCTTTACAAAGGATCAATATCATTACTCCCACCTTCCAGACAGGGAAACTAATGCATGAAGAGAGGACGTGACTTGCCCCAGGTCACCTACCAGGCAAAGGGCAGAGCAGGGAATAGAACCCAAGTCTCCTGAGTCCCAGTCTAGTGCTCTATCCACTACACCACACTGCCTCTCCTAGACAGCAGTCCTCCCTGTGAAGAGGCCCACATGAGGCCTATGTTGAATTTCTCATATGGCCGATTAGTGGCATATGTGATGAATGAAGGGGACTTTGACATTGGGACTCTAGACCTCTGACCACTCAACCAAAATGGACTCAGCCCCACAATCCTTTTCACACAGGCCACCAAATAGCCATGGGACTGTCATCACTGACAATGGCTATATCTTATGGCTGTGCCAAGATACCATCCATTCCCCACTCTTCTCACTCAACCCCGGCCATGAGAACGTGGATGCCACAGAGATATGCAGAAGAAAAGTGACAGGGATTTTTTTTGAGGGGTGGGGATGTCAGAAAATAAACAAATGACTGTGCAGAAGTAGCAGAAACTTTTTAACAGTAAATAGCATCATCCTATCTGGTTTCATTTTTGGTTTTTACTGTCTGCATATCAAAAGCAATTAGAGCGTATCAGAGAGCCACAGTTTGCAAAGTGCCATTTTCTCACATGCAACTTTTTCTCGTGAGTTTACACAAAACTCCAAACAAAAAAAATCACCCCAATCTTAAACCGATCAGCTGGGTGATGGGCTGGATCCTCAGCTGGCGTACACTGGCTTCACTCCACTGACTCCAGTGGGGCTAGGGCTGTTTACACCAGGGTATGGCTCTTTATTTTGACACTTTAGGTCACTTTCCAACATTAGAGACTATTTGTTTGGAAATTAACAAAACAAAACTAGGTAACCAGGCTTGACACAGGTCAAGTTCCAGGCCCACAGAACGGTAAGTCAGATTCTCGGCAGGTGTACATCAAAGTAGAGATTTGCTGATTTGCACCAGGTGAGGATCTGGCCCTATCGCTTTTATTTACAGATAGCATGTGAGGCCTAAAGGCCTGATGACAGGAACGGGATTTCCTGGGATTTAACTCCAGCTCCACCGCTGACTCGCTGCATGACCTCAGACACATTACTTCACTTCTCTGTCCCTGTTTCCCTGTCTATAAAATGAGACCATAGCTATTTACTTCCTTGCTCCAGAGGGGGGTATGGGGTTTAATTAATCCATGATCATGAAGTGCTTTCCTTTGACATTCTGCTTATATGTTTCCCTATTACTGTTTATCTATCTTGTCTCTCTAGATTGTAAGCTGTTCAGGGCAGAGACTGTCTAGTACTGTGCGCCTCTGGTCTCATAAAGTCTTCTAGATGCCATCCATAAAATAAATCAGCAACAATAAAACCAGTAAACAAAGCATTAAATCAATATAGGTTGTTTTGCTCCTCTGATTGTGAAGTTGTGCTTGTAGTATCCTGTCTGTGAGAATAAAATTAATACAAAGAAATACAACAGAACCACACTAAACAATAAAATAAAATAATAATTAATTTGTACTGATACAGAACCACCTTCAAGACTCAATGTTCTTTGCAATCACTAATTAATCAATCCCACGCCAGCCTTCCGAGGCAGGTATGTTTTATTGTCCCCACTTTATAGATGGGAAAACTGACTCACAGTCTTGCTTAAGGTCACAGAGTGAGTCAGTAGCAGAGCCAGGCACTGAACTGGCCCATCTTGACTGTCAACCCTTAGCTCTAAAGACTTGTTTACCCCAGAAAGTCGCATGGGTTTAACTTACATCAGTTTTCAAAGTGATTTAATTAAACTGGTGCAAAGCCCTGTGTGGGCACTTTTCTTTGTTTAAGAGTTCAAGTTTATTCAAGTTCTTATTAAGGGGGGCTTAGTTTGGTATGGCTTAGACCAATTCTTAACCAAATTAAGCTAATGTGCAGTAGGCCTGGTTTAAATCAAAATAAGAGTGTCCACAGGGAGATTGCTTATTTTTCAATAAATCGGTTTAAAAATTGTACCGCAAATTTAAACCACTCCCATTTTCTCATGTGGGCAGGTGCTGAGTCACTGGATCACAATGCCTCTCCCAAACAGGCCTTATCCACATGGGCAAGCCGGATCTATTGAACCAAAGGGATGATCTGAAACCACTGCAAACTCCAGGGGATGCTCTGATTTGGGTTTAAATCATACTCATTTCAGTGTCACTTAAATTGGTTATGAATCATTTTACATTAAAATAATCTAAGGGTGTTCACACAGGGGCTAGCCCCAGTTTAACTAATCCAATTTAAGTGGAAGTGCAATTTACTCATGTAGATAAGTACACAGAAAGCAGAAAGAGAGCATCTTCCCACGTTGCTGAGGACCAGGGATATTTCTATGTGGCAACATATGAAAACAGCAGCTTTTAGACTCAGACATTTTTCTACAGGGGTTGTTCTGCTGTGGGTTCCTTTTTTCCCATCTGTGGACCTGCTTTACCCTGTGCCCTGCTTGCTCAGTGGGGACTCACAAACAAGCTGGCTCACCCTGCCCACTTTTTGATTGACTCCAAGAGGTCTGTACCAGCCTGCCAGGATGCAAGTGGTGCATTTAACAAGTGGGCAACACCAACCGGGCATGTGTAAAGCTGAGGTTAAGCTGGAGTTAGCGGGGAGCACATGTCCACTTAGCAGGGTAATGGAAAGCGTTATTTATAGCTCAAGTGCAGAAAGAACCCTCCCCCTCTCCAGACAAAGCAGTGTCCAGTAATGACAAAGTAATTACCTTTTTATTATTTTTCAATAGGATTCAGATCTAGCGTGTCTGTTCCTCACGGGCCTGGCCATTCTGATGGCTCAAAGCTTTCATCTCACTGACACACTGGCTTGATGCTAAATGCTCCGAGAGGGTGTGGGATCATCAGCCCTGCAAGCTGAGATGCAGCTGTTGCCACTTCGGAACAGGCCTGGGCTAAATTCTATGCAGGTGAGCCAACTCAGGGAGGGTCAGGCCCCCTCTGATCATCCAGGGCTTACTATTGTCTTTGACAGGAACAGGATTGGGCCCTGAGAACCTGCTCCAAAGCCCAGTGAAAACAATGGAAAGACATTGCTTCCTGTGAAATCTGGATCAGGCCTTTAGTCAGGCTCGAGCACCCCTATGACACCATAATGGGCCCGACCTTGCGAAGATATGGGCAACTGCAGGGGCTGTATGGCCCCAACTCCCATTAGCTTCAATGGAGAGATGGAGGGTGCTCAGGGGCTCTAGTACTTAAGTGTGCTCTGCACAGGGGTGAATTTCAACCCACATGATCAAGGGGCGTAAGCAATGTTTGTAAAGTGCTTTGAGATCCTTCGTTGGATGAGTCACATCTGACGAGATCAGCTTGTCCAGTCAGTCCCTGCTTAAGGGTGTCAATTATCAAGGAGCGGGGAAGGAGGTTTCATTTTTTCTTGTTTTTCTTACATTATTAATTAATTCATCCACTTGCCTGTTACCTGGTAAGTGCTGCCAGTGTTCTTAGCTCTCTAGGAGACACACAATGAACCCAGTCTCCACAGTGCTCACAGGCCAAGGATACCATCCTTCAAACACTTATGCACCCATCTAACTGATGCAGGCCAGTAGCCCTGGCTGTAAAGGAATTACTCACAGGCATCAAGCAAAGCACATGCCTATGCATTTGCAAGTGGGGGTCTATTAGACAGACACAAAGCAGGTGCTCCGATACCACGGTGATGGGTGTGCCATAAGAGCCTGAATAGAACAGAAAGAGAAGACAGGACACATGGGGAAGTGCTGAGGAGACACTAGCTCAGAGATTTGTTGCTAATGTTTCACTTCTTGTGGCAATCATGGGAGATGTGATTCTGCAGGAGGGTCTAGCGCAGTGGTCCCCAACCTTTCTTGTGGGAATAGCATTTTGCTATTCCCAGAAGACTGTGGCGTTGCTGTTGAAATGCTGCCGAGAAACGGCAACGCTTCTCGTTGGCATTTCGGCAGTGGAGTGTCCTGCAGGCGCACAAAAATGCCCTGAGGGGGCTTACAGTGGTACGGAAAAAGGCACCAAGGTGGACACAGGGGAAGGAGACAACTTGGGCATCAAGACTGGCATCCCCGGTGCCATTTTCACCACAATTTTTTACTATATAGGGAGGAAATGTAATCTTGAGCTAAAGCCATGGGGGCTGGGCATCAGCAGAGCTGGGTTCTGCTCCTGGCTCAGCCAGCGCCTCCCTGTGTGACCTCAAGCCAGTTGCTTAAGCCTCAAATTTTCCAAATTAGCCTCTGATTTTGGGTGCCCAACCTGACACACTCAGGGCCTGATTTGCCATGACTCTCGGCAAAGCAATGGGAGCTGCTCATCAGCTTCGATTCTGGGCAACCACAACAGGCATCAAAGGCTGCTTCTGAACTTGTATGTCTACACTGCAATTAGACACCCGCGGCTGGCCCATGCCAGCTGGCTTGGGCTTGCGGGGCTCAGGCTTCGGGGCTGCTTAACTGCAGTGTAGAGTTTGGGCTCGGGCTGCCCGTCCCACCTTGCAAGGTCCTAGAGCTCCAGCCTGAGACTGAACATCTACACTGCAATTAACAGCCCCCTGGCCTGAGTCAGCTTTTTAATGGCAATGTAGACATACCCTAGTTACCTGGTCTGTAAAGGGAGGACTATGATGCTTCTCTGCCTTCCAGAGGCTCGTGGGACTTCAAAAATGTATCTCCGCAAAGGGCAGTGAGGTCTTTGGATGGAGAGTGCTGGAGATGTCCAGCTCAGAAATGCTTCACTCTCCGGTGAGTTTCCCCCTTTAATACATATCCCCCTGCTCTCTGCTGCGTGTTCTCTTCATGCTCTCCCGTTCCCTTTGTTCTCCCATTTCCCATCTCCCTCCCCCACCTTGTGTCTGCAAAAAGCCCCCAGAGTGTGGGCGCAATAACCCACGTAGCACCCCAGGCTCTTGGATTTATTTTGAGATCTGCTGCTTGTTTGTTTATTTCCCTTTTAGCGCACCCGGCAAGGCCTGCATGGCAGGAGATGTGAAGGGAGGTGATTATGGGAGACTATTTCCCCTTGCTGCTCATTCACAACAAACAAAGAGCAATGATTGATGATTAAAAATGCATTCTCTGGGCTTGTTTTCTTTTGTTTTACCATTATGGAGATATTATAAATACTGAATACTAATCAATCCAGACCTGGCGGGACCTCGCAGACCTTCTGCAAGCCAAGGGCTTTGCTCTTCTTTGCAACCTCTGCAGTTCTCCCTTCCTCGCTTTGTTTCTAAATTAAACAACTAGCAGTGCCTGCATTCCAACCATGTAGGATTATCCCATCCTGGGGTGAATTCACACTCCCCGGACGTCCCCCACTCCTGTCTGGCCCTATCCTGCCCTGGGTAAGAGTCATGGGTTACTCTTTGTCTTCCTGCAACCCAGGACTCCCCCAATATTGTCTGTCCTACCCTGTGGGGAAACAGAAATTTACTCCCCAAGCCGGACAACCTCTTATGGAGGTGCTTCCCATGCAAGGAGCTGGAAGCCCCATGAGTTTGCACTCACAGCTGATTGCCGGCTTGAGGAGGCAGGGATCTGAAGGGAAATTTGACTGGATCTAATGGAGAGGCCACCACACTCCACCTTGCCCAGCCCGGCCTGCATGGTAGCACAACCCAGGTGACCTTGGCTTCCCCTGACTCCCCAGCTTCACCCTGGGTGGGGAGGGAACTAGGGTAATGAATGTTCCCCACCACCACAGCCCAGTTCTTCTAGGGTGCCCAGGGAGGTGGGAGTGTTGCACGGTCATGAGGAATCAGGGAGCCCCTCCATCCTGGGGCTTCTGGTTATTGCTCTCTCCACTTGCAGAAGGGGCCATTTGGCCTTCTCTGATCATTAAATATAGGGCTTCCATCACAGTCCAGGGGCCCTACTCTGGCTGCCTCCTATGGGCTGAAGCAGGATTTAGTCTCCATGTTCCTTCCAGCCAATGCTCCTCCCACCCCACCCCCCACGGGATTTGCTGTGGGATCCTCTTACTGGTTTTTAGCACTACATTTGTGCTTCTCCCTGAGTGTCTCTGTGCAAAGCCAAAGGGCCAGGTCCAATTCTGCAGCATTATACAATGTCCAGATCAACAGCAAACCCAGGGGCACCTGCATTCTTTTATCATTATTCAGTCACATTAACAGCTCGCTCTTGCTTGCTCCCATGTCAAATCCAATCGCTTTGGACTGGGCACTTCATACAAGTTTGATCAAAATCACCAGTTCCAACTAGGAGATTCCCCTCTCCAGGGCCTACATTAACACCCTTCTCTGATCATCCCTTTCCAGCAGGACTTCCAAAAGCGCTCAGAGTTGGGCCTAACTCTGTCCTCCATTGAGTCAACAGTAAAACTCCCATACGGCACAGCTCCTGTGGATCTCAATGAGAGCAGAGCTTGGCTAACGCTGAGCGTTTGCTGAAGTCCCACCCTAAAAGCAGAGTCAGGTCCCTATCCTGCTACCTTGTACACACAGACAGACCCCAGGGCACTCACCGAATCCCAGTGAAGCTGCTGGGGCTCTACATGGCTGCCGGCATGGGTCAGATTGCAGGATTGGGACCCTAGTGGGCACTGATGTATCCTGTTTTTATTGTGATTGGAATCGGCAGAGGAACAGCTGCATTCAGCTGGAACGTATCAGGAAGGAAAAGCAAGAAAATCTGAGCCAGGCGAGCAAGAAAGTTTAGTCTGAACCACACTTCAAGGAACCGTAGTGTCTTCTTATCTTAGAGCCCGAGGATTTATTTTACGCACATAATTCCCTGATCATCTTAATGACACATCTATCCTTTCGGAGGATGGTGTTACACTATTTAGCCACCAATGCCAAAAGTTTACAATCTCACCATCATCTCAGCTTTCTTAACAACTTTAAATTCATCTGTCTATATCAAACAGTGAGAGCCCGATCCAAAGCCCACTGGAAGGACTCCCATTGCCTTTGATGGGCTTTTGGATTGAGCCCTTAGTTGTTCATTTTTTTCTTTAAGTATTGTACCTCTACATTGATCTTTGTATCTCACTTCTCCTGGGCATGCATGGAGTCTTCCTCTCCCTTTGAAATCCAGGAAGCTTTTCCACAGATTCATCGAACCCAAGAACAGACAGGATCACTGTGATCATGTAATCTGACCTCCTGGATAGCACAAGCCAGAGAACTCCCCCAAAATAGATCCTGTTTGAATTAGAGCAGATCTTTTCAGAAAAACACCCACATTGATTTAAAAATTGCCAGGGATGGAGAATCCACCATGGCCCTTGGTACATTGTTCCAATAGCTAATTACCCTCTCTTAAAAACGTATGCCTTATTTCCAGTCTGAATTTGTCTAGCTTTTACTGCCAGCCACTGGATCCTGTTATACATTTGTCTGCTAGACTGAATAGACCATTATTAAATATTTACTCCTTGTGTAGATTCCTATAGATTGTGATCAAGTCACCCCTTAATCTTCTCTTTGTTAAGCTAAATAGACTGAGCTCCTAAAGCCTATCACTATAAGGCATAATTTCCAATCCTTTAATCACTCTTGTGACTCTTCTCTGAACTCATTCCAGCTTATCAACATCTTTCCTGAACTGTGGACACCAGAACTGGACACAATATTCCAGTAGCAGCCACACCAGTGCCAAACATAGAGGGAGTATAACTTCCTTACTCCTGTGCGAGAGTCCAGGAGACCGGCATCACCTGGCGGTCTGTGTGCAAGCATGGAAGAAACTTCCAAGTAATTGACCCTAACACAGTGATTCCCCTTTGTGGACTCAGTCAAGTCACTCCTCCTCGCTGTGTCTCTCTATGTATCCATCTCACTGGAGGGCTGCAAGGCCAAGTCTCATTGCAAAGTGCTTTGCAAGAGGGTAAGGTTATTAACATTATCTCTCAAATTCCTGATGCTTGGCCTTGAGTGTGCAAAATAACCTTCTCCTGTGATGCTGTTTCTCACAAGATTGGCCCAAAATTCTGGACCATGTTTTTCCCTTTTGCAGTATTGGAAAATGTATCATTAAACACAAATTGGTTTTGATCAGTCTACAGCTATCCCCTTTAATGCTGATATATCAGCATACAGTAACTGGCTACAAAGGAAGTGTTTCCTTTGATTACATTTTCACCTTTTATATGTACTTTCACCCCAAATGTCCTAACTCTTCTGTTTATTTTTTAGTACAAGGACTATCAAAGGAAGGAATGTGTGTGTGCATGCACACACCCATGAGTTTATATTCCATTGCCTTACACTGAACAGCTCAAGTGTGGATATTTTGCCTACAAAAGGCTGGCTGATAAAGAGGATCAAAACCTAGATATTTCTGTAGCTAAGATAAATTCTCTTTTAGCTCACGTGGTAGAGGCCTGTGCTTTTGGATCAGTGGGACCCAAGTGCTAGCCTCATTGATGACAGTGAACTTCATGCAATCAAGGAATAATCTGGATGGCTCTCAAGGAGTCCAGCATCTGAATGACCCTTTTGGAACTGCTACCTTTAAGCATCACTTTCCTTGTAGCCTGATAAATGCACTGGCAGTTTTGTTTCTGGGCAGCAACAGTGCCCCTCAGGGGCTGGTTAGTGCATTGCTTAAGAGGGACCCTGGAGGAAAGAGCCACTCACTGTTTTCTTTATTTTAAAGCTGCTTCTTTAACAACTTTTCCCTTCACTACTACCACATACAGGAAACAGACTGGGCTGATTTTTACCTAGCAGGGGAAAAAAGGAATCACCTGTCAGAGTCCAGACTAAAGAACGAACCCAGAGTGGGATATTTGGATTAAATGCATAGAGAATGATAAAAATCTATAGATCCCCTCTGGTCCTTCTCCCACTGGCCAATGCAGGACAGTTCTCTACAGGACATTTGCTAGTGCAAAGGACTATGGACTGGATGCTGCAAGTGCTGGATACAATTCTCTGGTCTGCACCATGTAGCAGGTCAGACTAGATGATCCCATTGGTCCCCTCTGGCCTTAAACTCTGTGAACATATCAATTAGATTTAAATGTCACAATCAATGAGGCTTCTGCCAGCTTCCCTGGGTGACTGTTCCATAGCCTCATAGATCTCACTGCCAGGGAGTTTTTCCTAATACTCAGCCTAAGTGGTCTCTTCCTTCATTTCACCCCATTTCTCTTAGGTATGCTAAGGGATTCTTCTCCTTCCTAAGTATTAACACCCTTGGTGTGTCTGTAGCATGTTACTATCAGATCCTTTGTCCCATTACCCACTGCTTAGCCAAGCTCTATGTTTGTAACTCATTTAATAATTGCACCGGGACACTGGAAAGCAAAGAATCCATGTTTGAGCTTTGAGGGAGTCAGTCCCTTGGATTTGTGAGTCGACACAAGGAAGGGAAGACTGATGTGTAGGTATGTTGCAAACCTACAGTCCTTCTCAAGATGGAGTCTAAGTTTTGTAGAAGCAGTGTAGGACGAACATCATCATTTGGCTTGTGCTTGGGTCCCAAAGTTTATCCAAGTCCCCTGAATTTCTTGGGTCAGACCAATTAGGTTGGTATTCTCTGCAGGACAGGTTCCCTGCTCCAGTCTTTCTGCTGGTATTTTACCACTTCCTCCCCTGGATGAAACCCAGGAGTGCAGAAGTCGATGGAAATGGGAAATGCTGGGTAGGGGAGAAGATATTGGGAGGGGAGGAACACATCTATTTCGAACCTCAAAGAACTCATTTAGTTTGAAGGTGTGGGTCAGTTCAGTACAGGAAAAGCGTCACAGAGGCTGGCGCAGAGTTTAATAACTGATCTGCCCTTTATCAGAGGACTGTCTATATCCCACCCTCGTAGCAGGACTGACCCCACAATTTATTAGACCTTTTCCACCTGTGACTTCTCCTAGTCTGGTCTAGGGAGTATTGTCTGGTGGTTAAAACAGACCCTGTCAGACCCTGGCGAAATCACTTCACCACTCTGTGCCTCAGTTTCCCCCTCTGTAAAATGGGGACAGGGGAGCTGTGAGCCCGAACTCACTGTTCATAAAGAGCTTTGAGAGCTCACAGAAGGACAATTCGTCATTGTCTTATTTCTCTCTAATTCGACTTTTCCAGGATTATTTATTTTCTCATCACCACCCTGTGCGCTGGGTTTCCACACAGAACAATTTGCACGAGCAAAGACTGAAGGGACTTTTTCTCTGCTCTTGGCTTCAACTTAACAAACATGCAGGCCCATATATTCTCCAGCACAAAGCATGAAAACAGTGTAAAACCCTGTGGGCTGTAGCCCAAGGAGAATGAGTATTCATCCTCCAGAATGATACTGTCACTGCAGACTATCCTTACCCTCTCTCACTTCCCATGTCTTGCCCCTCCTCCCCACATACAGTATTCTGACCTCAACACACGCTCCCAGTCTGGCCAGTGGAATCTGAGTCCATTGACGCTATTGATCAGGGCACAGGGCTGTCTGCAAAACCAGTGGGTGGATGGACAACTCCCAGGTGAGAAATAGCCCTGCACCAAGCAGGGAATAAGGGGAAGGTGTCAGAGCCCGTGATCTAGTCTGCATTTGGGATCCCATTCCTTTCATGGGCACTGACAGAAAACCCATTTGGATCCCAGTAACCAGTCCTGGCCTCAGCTGGGGATGCCTTAAAGAGGAATCAGTGCTACGCTGAGGCCTGGCAGGTAGAGCTCAGTGTGCCCTCAGCAATGCAATGCACGCCAATCTGCGTCTCTGGGCTTTCCCCATCTCTGCTTTTTGGGTAGGTTCCAGATCGCTCTCCTTCCTGCTCTGGCAGTACAAACACACAGTACCTGAAACACCTATGGAAATACAAAGGTCACTGCACTACGTGTGGGAGTGTTTGCAAGGACTGGTTCCCAGAGGGAAGGCAGAGCGCTCCGCCCACACAAGGGCCAGCTGCAGTAGGACCAGGACATTTCCCACCATGATGCCATCAGTAGGGGGAAGCCACTGGTAGCTCAGGTGGAAGCTTCAAGCGGAGTCCCATGGAAACACAGAGCAAGAAGGCTCTTTCCACTCCAACGAGAGACCATTGCACATTCTTTTGGAACCGTTTCAGGCTGAATCCCAGAGTCCTTGTTCACATTAAGCTCGTACAGACTTCGTCTGAATAAAGGATCAGGACTTGCCTCTCAGGCTACAATTACCCTACGGATCAGGGGTGGGATCCCCCGGCTTGTGTACACATACACGTGCAAGGTCTGTGAGAGCTGGCACAAGTAGGAACAACAGCACAGCCAGGGTAGTACTGGCCATGGTAGCAGAGGCCTGGCTGAGCCGTGCTGAGTACAAACCCGCCTGAAACCGATGGGAATGTACCCTTGGCTCAGCTTTGTCTCCACTGCCGCAACCTGTGCTACCGGGGCGACACTGTGACTTATACTCCCGTTAGGACAATGAAAGCTAGCGGGAGTGTGTGGGCAGAGCAGGGGAATCCCACCTTAGCTTGTAGTGTCAACATAGCCTCAGATTTACCTGGCCTGGAGAGATGGGGCCAGATTCAGAAGGGACGTGTAAGGTAGGGTAAGTTGGACCTCCTTATACTCTGTTCCATTCCCCTACACTGGCTACAGCCTCAGCCCAGCCAAGCACTTAAGCACACATTTAGCTTCAAGCACTTATTGACTCCAATTGGTTTTGATTTGCTGTTGAGCCCATTGACTTCAATGGAGTGACTCACACGCTGAAGTACTTTGCTGGGTCAGGGGCTTACAGAGTTATCCAAAGCCCCCTGGGGTACGTCTACACAGCAAAGAAAAACCCACGGCTGGCCCATGCCAGCCGCCTCGGGCTGCAGGGCCATTTCATTGCTGTGAAGACTTCCAGGCTTGGGCTGCAGCCTGGGCTCTAGGACCATGTAGGGTGGGAGGGTCCCAGATCTCAGGTTCCAGCCTGAGCCCAGAAGTCTACACAGCAGTGACGCAGCCTGAGTCGGCCAGCACGGGCCAGCCACAGGTTTTCCTTTGCTGCGTAGACATACCCACGGAGTAAATGAGGGTCTTCCCATTAACGTCAATGGATTTAGAACAAAGCCATTAATCTCCATTAAACTCACCTAAATGACCAAATTAAGCTAACTCCATGTGCAACAGGTGTTAATTTGAGGATCTCCACACTGGTTTTAATTAAATTAACTGAAAACCAATTTTAGTTAAACCAGTGCACATTTTGTCTGTACGGAAGGCTCTGGCACATACAAACTTTCACTTGGTTAATTAAACCGATTTAGTTAAACCAGTGCAAACCTCTATGCAGACACATTTATATTGATTTAAAACAGTTTATATGGGTGGGCTTACAGGGTCAAGTGAAACTGAGGTATGGCATGTTTAGACCAAGGTGAGAGTGTCCACATGCAAAGCTGCACCAGTGTTACTAAACTGGTTTAAAATCACACCTCTAGTTAAAGTGACGTAACTTTGTGTTTAGACCAAGCCTTGGATTCCCTTAAACCTACTCACTCATACCCACTCAACAGATGTGTAAGGCAGTGCAAATTCATGTAATTTCCATGTTGATGAGCCAAAAGTCAGTGCACAATAAAGTAGCCCCTGCCTCCAATTATTCAATTAAACCCTGCAATAATTTTACACAAACATGTACGGGGAGATTTTCAGAAGTGCCTGTGGGATTCAGGAGCCTCAGGGTGCCACTATTCTCAAATCCCCTTTGGTGCTTTTGAAAACCTCTCTCCTGTTTAGTTAGCTAAAATGGAGAAAAGAAAGCAGGTGGAAAATGCAAAGGAAAACTTCAGAAAGCTAGGGTGAAGCTCAGCAGCTAATCAGCCCAACAGGGTGGGGAAGGCAATTTACTGCTATAAAGTGGACTTGCGTTTCATTCCCAGTGAATGTTATCACCTTTGATAAGTGATACACGCACACACATTTAGACATTTCTTTGTAAAAAAGCAAAGTGCAAACTTATAATAAAAAAATACCAACAATTCCAAACCCAGGCTGCCAACGGGCGCAGGCACCTGGCAGAGAGAAACTCTCATTCCTTCCCTGTCCCAAAGAGCTCACCTTTAGCCCCTGGTCAGGAGCTGAAGTTACTGTAAACACGGCCTTCTAAAGTCACCAAAAAAGTTCAGCACCCCATGCAGGAAGGATCAGTTTACACCATCTAATTTTTCTTTCTGACTAATACATTAAGTCAGATATCATTTCCTGCTCGGAGGCTATTTCTCTGTTCAACCACACTCCTTTTTCTCATCCTCCCCTTCTTTCAAATCCTCCCCCCGCCACACGCCTTTCTGACCCTTCCCTTCCCATTTTCTCCACTGTCCTCCTGTTATTATTTTTATCCCTCGATCCACCTCCCTCTGGGTCCAATCCAGCAGGGCGCTGAGCACCTCTTGGGAAAGACTCAGTGCCAGTGGACTCGGGGAGGCAAGAAGGCTGGGCATCACCCAGGACTTTCAAAACAACAGGATCAAACCTCTGCCCCTTTTCTCTCCCTCTTGATTTCCCCTATTTTGTCTGAGCCGATGGGGCCCTGATTCAGCTCCTACTGAACCCAATAAGAGTCTTGCCACTGACTTCAATGGAAATTGGATCAAGCCCATGCAGAGCGCTCCAAACCAAGGTAAATCCTAAGAGGTGCTGAACATCAGCAACTCCCATTGGGCCAAATCTTGAATGCCACATTCTGGCCTTACTCAGACCAACTCCCATTAGAACAGGGAGTGCCTGGCACCTCTCAGAATCTGGCCCCCAGCAAGGGCTTGGCACTTCTAACCTGGCATGCAGCAGAGAGGGAAGATGTTAAACCAAGTGCCAGGCTTCAGATCTGGGGATAAGGGGATCAACCGTCTGAGGATCAACCCTCTGAGGATCAAGCACACAAAACTGCTACTGACTTCCGCTGGGGTTCTCCGTGCTCTGCTCTGGAGCTCTCAGCATCAGGCCCAAGGGGCACAGAATACTGGCAGCTCCTATGCTCCCTGTGTGCTTAGGCAGGCCTGTACGGCTAGTGTGCTCAGAAGGGGCAATGTGGTTCTCAGGAACAGAAGTGCAAAGGGGTTTAGCTAACAAGAACCTGAGCAGCAAGACTAACAATGCAGCATAACACAGAGGCCAAGAAAGGCGCCAGGCAAAGCAGCCAGAGGCTGGCTGGAGTAAGGGCATTACGGGTAACGGCAAGTAAACATTTTGGGGATTCTCCCAGCATGCATCTGTGCCAAGAGAGAACTCCTGATGTGCCCCCACTTGTTCCTCCTGCCCATAGGTGGATGACAGCACCCAAACTATTTGAACATGGGCAACACTTGCTAAACCCAACCCCCCAGATGAGGTTAGACATGGCTTAGATCCCGGTACCTGCCCACCCCCTAAATCTGAGTTTCACTCATTCACAGTGGGCCAAATCTTGAAGTGCTGATTCCAATATATCTCCCACGGATTTCAATGGGAGGTTAAGGACTTCCAGTTTGGCCCCGAATTGCTGTGGGCAGAAAGTGGTGGGTGAGTCCCTGGTGGCTTCACTTCTCTCTCCCTGTATCAGGAGAAGGGCGTCCTACTGGCTCAAATGCTGCAAGGGCAGCAGCCTCTTTGGATGATCCTTGCTGGAATTTCATTAGTCCCAGTAAAGCTCCCTGCAGACAGAAAGGGGAAATAGCTCTGCGCTCTGCTTCTCTCCTGCACCCAAACATGGTATCTGCATCCAGGGACCTATGACTTAAAAAGGACTTCAAAAACAGGCATTATTTGTCATCGGGAAGGGCTATAAAAAGAAACACTTCTCAAGTAGTGAGTGTGAATACCATTACTTTACAGATTCGAGGGAAAAAAAGCAGATAACCTTGGGGAGACCCGACCTTCAAACAGGTTCAAATAACTTTACCATGCTCTCTCTCTCTCACACACAAACACACACACACGAACACGAGCTGTCACACAAACATGCACATGCTCTCCCATGCACGCAGGCTTCCATGCATGCACACAGGTTCACCCCACCACACACATATTCATTGATATAATACAGACAAAAGAAAAATCACCCCTCACTCAGTGCTGCAGGGATTAGAATTGGTTTGGAAAAGGGAGTGAGATGATTGGTCCATACTAAGAGTGTCTGGCTCATTAAAAGAACAAAGCCAGGGCACCTTCAAAGTCCCTAGCTTTCTGGGCTCCAAAGCCAGGCTCTCCAAAGTCAGCTTGCTAGCCATGCTGGGTCAGCGTCATATCACAGGGATCCCTCTAAATTTGGAGAATTTCAAATCTGGATCAGAACTTTGCAGCCAGTTCCTGTCTCTACAATGAGTGGAACCAAACCCGCTGATCTGACCACTTGGGAGAACTCTGGGAAAGGTTTGTATAGCTTCATCTCTCACGCTCCCAGGGTTTTGCTGCTGGCCGTTGACTTGGCTCACTGGTATATGCTGCATGGCACTGTGTGCCTTCACCAGGTTTAAAATGTGTGGCTGCTTGAGAGATGAGGAAGGGAGGACTGAGCCTAGTGGCCCATAGTGCACATTAACCAGAAGACCAAGAGGATCTCCTTGCTTTTCCTTCGAAGGTCACAGCTCCATTCCAAAGAGCAAACATCTGACCATGCACTATGCCGGCTGAGACCGAATTGGACTTCCCCGCCAAACCAGCTGAGGATAAATATCCTGCTGTTACACCAAGAGGACTCCGTTTTCAGCATCTTCAGCATATTCTATACAGGTACATTCTATCCAGACCCTTGGCAATGCTCATAACAATGCTTTGTGCTCCTCTAGCCCCTTCCATCCATGCATCTCAAAGCGCTTTTCAAACACTACATGGCTTGCCATTCAGGAGTGCCAAGTACCTCCAACTGGAGCTGTAGATTCTCAGCACTGCTGAAAATCAGACCCTCACTAACTACCCAAACGGCACCAAGAAGAGATTGGTGCATTTGTTACCCCCCACCGGCCATCTTCTAAAACATTGTCACTGCATCGCTGCACGGTGCCCTGAAAGCCACAAAATTATTCTGACCAAAAAGACAGTGTTATTTCACAGCTGTGTTAGCTGAGGAGCAGAGAGAGGCAGTGACTTACCCAAAGCCATGCAGTGAGGCAGTGGCAAAACCCAGGAGTCCTGCTTCCCAGGCCCCTGCTATTGTCATTGGCTAATATACAGATTCCTTCTCTGCTAGGGAAAACCATCATTTCTGCCTTTCCAGATTTTCACAGCTAAAAATATAAGGAGGGAGGCAAATGGGGGAACTTCACTGAATTTTGCAAATATGTTTTTAGTGCAAAAGCATGAGACTTGTGCTTCTGGATATGGGGCCTGTTCCAAAGCTCATGAAAGTCAGTGGGAAGTGGGAGTCTTTCTATTTATGTCAGTGGGCTTTGACTTGACCCCATGGTGAACTGCCCTGTCATTCTGGGCTTGATCTTGATCTCAGCTACACTGGTGTAACTGCAGTGAAGTCAGTGGAGTTACTCCGTATTTGCCCTAGATACCAGCATCTGGCCCTGTGTGAATTTCAGCATCATTTTCATGGCTGTTAGTAAAACTAACTTCATTTTTGCAAAAACAGTCCAGCAAAGCAGTTCCACTTATTGCAGGAACTCCCAGAACCGCAGCAGATGGAAACACTCCTGGGGTCTGATTTCTGAGCAGATACTCAGCCGGGTGTGAATCAGTCTGCTCCATAGAGCAAGGCCAGTTTATGACCACTGAGGATCTGCCCTCCTTCGAATGCAATAAGGAAGGGTTGAACGCAGACTGGCAGGATCACACTCAGCGATGCAGGTGGATGACAGACACCCAGGGCAAGCATGGGGCTGTGAGATAGGCAGCTGCAGCTCTAATCTATCAATCTCCAGGGAAGCTGTGTCCTGGCATTTGAAGAGCACAGGCTGTGAGAGCCACTCGGCTGGCTGAGGCAAAGCTTCCTGTTCAGGCAGTCCCACCTGCCATGCTGCCTGCACCATCCCTGGCCTGAGACAATGCGAGCGCTCTGCTGGGTGGTTCTTTGAGCTGCACAGGGCTAAGCAGCCAGGATATGCTGGTGCAGGGGCAGAGGAGAATCCTCCAGGCCTGTCGCTGTTGCACAGGATGGGGGGTAGCACCCAGCTCCAGGCCTGGAAAGAAGAGAGTGATGGGGGCTGGAGAAAACAGGGCTGGAGCCGGTGCTTCGCTGGCGGTTGCTGCTGCCTTCCAAGAAGCAAGGAGCGGCCTTCACAGGGTCAGACAGCAACTGTGAAACTCAGGATGAAAACCCCAAACCCAACCCCCGCACCCAGAAGCCTCAGCTGCTGACTCCCTGCAGCTGCCGAGGAGGCTCTGATGAGGAGTGCTAGTCACCGAGTAAAAATCCACCAAAGAGATGACCTCACAGAGCATTCTCCCTCTGACAGTGCTCTCCTATCAAACTGGCTTGGGACTGGACTGGCAGATGCTGCAAAGCTCCACTACTCTGCCATGAGTAGGGCACTGAAATTCTGGAGGGGCTGTAAGGACCGGCCCTTAGAGCCGTGCTGAGCACCCTGGAGACCTGCCCGTGGGAGCACAGTGATCCAGCTAAGGTTCTTTCCCCAGCTGGCACAATGCAGGGTCTGCTCTGATTCATGATCAATGAACAAAGCCAGCCAGCCCTTCCCACCTGCCTGATGCTGGTGCAGGCCTCCTTGGCTCACGCATCTTGCAGCCACTGGAGAACAATCCTTGGAGCAGATTGCTTTACCCACCAGCAGTGGTTTCTGGGTATAGCCCTATGGGTGATGTCCTTTGCATCTTGCTCTTCTCATTGTAGGGAAAACACCACATTCCCATGGTAGAAGAGCAATTAGGAAAGCACCAAGGGGGAAGAGAAACATAGAATGGAGGGGCAACCCATTGACACTAGAACCAACCCGAACCTCAGCTGTGGGCAGGTTGGACTTCCCCTTAGCAAAGAGGGTCACCAGAGAGAGCCATGTTGTCCGGAAGAGCAGGCAGCAATGTGAACTACCACAGTGAGGATGGTCACAGCCCCCTTGCCTAGTAGGAGGCGCTTCTTGGATCAGGAAGAATCTTTTGAACAGATGTTGGTGAAAAAGATCCCTCGTTGGCCTGGATGGTCAGTAGGAAGGGCTTTGTTAACCTGGGCTGTCAGTTGGAAGGTCCCCCATTGGCTTCAATGGTTGGTGAAAAGAGCCCCCATTGGCCTAGATTGCGGTGGGAAGGTCCCTCATTGGTCTGGATAGTCATCAGGAAGGGCCTTGTTGACCCATTCAGCCAATGGAAAGGATCCCACTGTTCCAAACAGTCAGTGGGAATGGCCCCAGTTGGCCCAGATAATCAATGGGAAGGGTCCCATTGGCCTGAATGGTCGATGGGAAAGGCTCCCATAGGCCCAGCCAGTTGGTAGGAAGGGCCATCATTGGACTGGATGGTTGGTGGGAAAGCCCCCCATTCATTCAGATGATTGATGGGAAAGGCCCCCAGTCACCCTGATGGTTGGTGGGAAAGGTCTGTACCTTGCTCATACCCAGAATTGTTCCTGATTCAGAACAGAAAAATGGTGTTCAGGCATGCACTAACAGCTCCAGAAACCTTGTGACTGGCCAGCTGTGTCACAGAGCACTGCCTGCACTTCCGTCGGTGTCCTGGATGTGATAAAAATCCTGCAGCGGAATGGCAGTGAAGCAGAAATTAAAAAAAAAAAAAAAACACTCTAGTGCCTGACATTCTTTTTAGGATGCCAATAAAAGATAATGTTACCTGTAAAATGTGCAAGCTGCTTCTAGCACTGCTCCCACATCCCCTCGTCAGCACTCCCTCTGGGACTCCTGCTGCCCCTTCAGTGGACAAAATGCCAGGAAGAACTGGACAAAGGGGGAGGAATCTCTGGGACTGACCCTCGGACCAAATAGACAGTTTGCTGCAAAGACAAGCCCTGCCACTGTCAGAACCTTGCAGCATGAGAAGTGCTGAAAATCCACAAGCTCTATGTACTGCACTGTAAGGATCTGATCCAAAGCCCACTGACACCAATGGGAGCCTTTCCCCTGACCGCAGTGGGCTTTGGCTCAGACCCTAACTTGGCCATTTTCTCTGACAGCCACATAAAAATGTCGTCCTCAGTGAGGAATGTGCAGACGCCGCTTGCTGATGGGCAGTGGAGTGGGAATGCCCCTCTCTTTGGGTTCATTTTCCTCTATGGTTGGAATAATCCCATCTTTGGGGTCATCATATGTGTAATAATACAGATTAACACCACTTTGTGCTGATGCAGTGACTTTCATCAGAGGATCTTATGGTGCTTTGCTAATTAATTAATTAGACCCTCGCCACAGCCCATTGCTACTATCACCATCTTATACAAGGCCTCAGAGGCATGGAGAGGTAACTGCCTTCTCCCAGGCCATCAGTGGACCCAGGCCAGTCCATTGAAGAGCTGGAGACAGAGCCCAGGAGACCTGACTCCCAGTTCCCTGCTCTAACCATCACACCCCATTCCCTCCTTCCCTTTATCATGCCAGGATGGGGTCCCACAATAACATGGAATAGCTTGACAGAGAAGAATTTAGCAGGTGGGTGTGGAATCTCTTCTGGGCAGCAGAGGGCGATACTCTGGCATTCAAAGTGGTTGGTGGATAAACAGGGCATGGCTTTGCCCTATGGCTTGCACTTAATCGTGACATCAGTGGTGTCCAGTAAGTCATTTCCCACATCTATGCAGGGAACACCTTGAGCTTGATTCAGCTGCTTTCGTCAGCCCTGCAGCGCCTCTAGTGATGAGAATTCCTCGGGGAAAGTCCTTTCCCCTACTTGAAACTGCTGTGGTGCCTTTAAGATTTGGAGCGCTGCCCTTTCAAAGGAAGCAAGAATATTTCAGAGGGACTCCATCCTTCAGGAAAAAAGCCCAAACCGTGTCTTTCCAAGATGGGGTCAGCCCTGCAGCCCTTTATCTGGAAGCACTTACTACACAATTAATGGAAAAGACTCTCATCAAATGAGGGACAAATCATAAAATTAGGGAGATGGAAATTAGGCATGGACAAATGATCCAGGTACAGGGGAGATTTATGGGCGAGGTTGTATTATAGCTAATGATTTCTGCTAATGATCCTCCAAAGTATAAAGTGGCACTGAGCCCACTCTCAATGGGACGAGAGAAAATCCTGTGTGTAGAGTGAAGGGCATTCCTCCCAGGAGGGGAGAGGAGCCCCACAGCAGAGCAGCCACCCACCACAAGCCAGAGATCCTGTCTGTGGAAATCACTGTCCCAGGCAAGTCTCCGGAAGTCTGGCAGCCTCCCCATTGTAGTGAAGTTCTTCTGCACCTGGGGCTGTTGGGCTGGGCACATGTCTCTGGCATCTCTGTCTCAATTCATATCACACACACACACCCACATCGCCCCACACCATCCTCTTCTCATTGGAAGTGCCTTCGGACATGCCTCTCAGAGAGAGGAAGGGGTTGCCGCCACCGGGGTCAAGGTCCTGGGGCCTTCCCAACAGGCCCCAGCTGCTGCAAGCACCACAACTCAGACCCACAGAGAGGATGAGGGGAAAGCGGTGGACGTGTTGTTCCTTGACTTTAGCAAAGCTTTTGATACGGTCTCCCACAGTATTCTTGCCAACAAGTTAAAGAAGTATGGGCTGGATGAATGGACTATAAGGTGGATAGAAAGTTGGCTAGATTGTCGGGCTCAATGGGTAGTGATCAATGGCTCCATGTCTAGTTGGCAGCCAGTATCAAGTGGAGTGCCCCAAGGGTCAGTCCTCGGGCCGGTTTTGTTCAATATCTTCATTAATGATCTGGAGGATGGTGTGGATTGCACCCTCAGCAAGTTTGCAGATGACACTAAACTAGGAGGAGAGGTAGATACCCTGGAGGGTAGGGATAGGATACAGAGGGCCCTAGACAAATTAGAGGATTGGGCCAAAAGAAATCTGATGAGGTTCAACAAGGACAAGTGCAGAGTCCTGCACTTAGGATGGAAGAACCCCATGCACCACTACAGACTAGGGACCGAATGGCTCGGCAGCAGTTCGGCAGAAAAGGACCTAGGGGTTACAGTGGACGAGAAGCTGGATATGAGTCAACCATGTGCCCTTGTTGCCAAGAAGGCCAATGGCATTTTGGGATGTATATGTAGGGGCATTGCCAGCAGATCAAGGGACGTGATTGTTCCCCTCTATTCGACATTGGTGAGGCCTCATCTGGAGTACTGTGTCCAGTTTTGGGCCCCACACTACAAGAAGGATGTGGAAAAATTGGAAAACGTCCAGCGGAGGGCAACAAAAATGATTAGGGGACTGGAACACATGACTTATGAGGAGAGGCTGAGGGAACTGGGATTGTTTAGTCTGTGGAAGAGAAGAATGAGGGGGGATTTGATAGCTGCTTTCAACTACCTGAAAGGGGGTTCCAAAGAGGATGGATCTAGACTGTTCTCAGTGGTAGCTGATGACAGAACGAGGAGTAATGCTCTCAAGTTGCAGTGGGGGAGGTTTAGGTTGGATATTAGGAAAAACTTTTTCACTAGGAGGGTGGTGAAACACTGGAATGCGTTACCTAGGGAGGTGGTGGAATCTCCTTCCTTAGATATTTTTAAGGTCAGGCTTGACAAAGCCCTGGCTGGGATGATTTAGTTGGGGATTGGTCCTGCTTTGAGCAGGGGGTTGGACTAGATGACCTTCTGAGGTCCCTTCCAACCCTGATATTCTATGATTCTATGGGAACAAAATAAGACTAGGCCAGTTTCAGGTCTGGCATAAGGGTACCGACTTCAGCAGAGTTACACCCAGGAAGAGTGTGCCCCAATGAAGGTGATATTTCATTAACTCTTTCATCTTCTATTTGATGAGCCCTCTCACAGCCAGAATGCCTCACACCTTCCCACTATGACTCTGGGCTGGGCCTGGAGTAGCGGACAGCTCCTCCTCTCATCTGTACAGACATTGCTCCCACCCCAGCTAAGCTCCCCGCAGGCAGCACTCCAGCATCATTCCATGCAGGAGCCACATGGGGTGGCCTGCATGGCAGAAGTAGGATAGCTCTCAGCTCCCCGAGCCAGCATTCCTCCTCCCTTCTCTACTGCAACCCCATGTCTGGGCAAGGCTGAGACTGGAAAAGATGCAAACTTCCCCCACAGCCACCGCTGCTAAGGCGATTCCAACAGGGATGCAAAGTAATGCACATTGGAAAACATAATCCCAACTATACATATAAAATGATGGGGTCTAAATTAGCTGCTACCACTTAAGAGAGACATCTTGGAGACACTATGGATAATTCTCTGAAAACACCCGTTCAATGTGCAGCGGCAGTCTAAAAAGCTAAAACAATGTTGGGAATCATTAAGAAAGGGATACATAATAAGAAAGAAAACATCATGTTCCTCTATATAAATCCATGGTACACCCACATCTTGAATACCGCATACAGTTGTGGTCACCCCATCTCAAAAAAGATATATTAGAACTGGAAAAGGTTCAGAAAAGAGCAACAAAAATTATTAGGGGTATGGAATATCTTCCATAAGAGGAGAGATTAATAAGATTGGGACTTTTCATCTTGGAAAAGAGATGATTATGGGGGGATATGACTGAGGTCCATAAAATCATGACTGGTGTGGAGAAAGTAAATAAGGAAGTGTTATTTACTCTTTCTCATAAAACAAGAACTAGGGGTCACCAAATGAAATTAATAGGCAGCAGGTTTAAAACAAACAAAAGGAAGTATTTTATTCATACAACGCACAGTCAACCTGTGGAACACCTTGCCAGAGGATGTTGTGAAGGCCAAGACTATAACAGAGTTCAAAAAAGAACTAGATATGTTCATGGAGGATAGGTCCATCAATGGCCATTAGCCAGGATTGGCAGGGATGGTGTCCCTAGCCTCTGTTTGCCAGAAGCTGGGAATGGGCGACAGGGGATGGATCATTTGATGATTACCTGTTCTGTTCATTCCCTCTGGGGCACCTGGCATTGGCCACTGTCGAAAGATAGGATACTGGGCTAGATGGACCTTTGGTCTGACCAAATATGGCCGTTCTTATGTTCTTATGATGGATATGGGTGTGAGCTCTCCCTAAGTCAACACATCTCCATCGTTCCCCAAACCGGACATCTCCTTAAGACCATTTGCTACAGTGATCCCTGCTGGAAAAGTCTGTCCTCTAGCCTAGAGGAGCTGTGGTGATTCCCACTGGGGAAGGCTGGGAAGACCCTCTCACATCTTGCAAGATGAGCTGTGCGGCACAGAGAACCGGGACTGAGGTGACCTGGCTTCTATTCTGAGCTCTGCCATTGGCCTGCTGGGTGACCTTGGGCAAATCATTTCACCGCCCTGAGCTCCAATGACCCCTCCGTAAAATGGGGATAATCATGCCTCCTTTGTATGGCGCCTTGAGATCTACGGATGAAAAGAGCTGGGTATTATCATCCTCCAACCAACAGAGAGGATGTCATGCATGATTTGTAGCATCCAGACACCCAAGGGCAGAGAATGTCTCCTTAGCCTCAGGGGAAGAATTATTCCAAATATGTTTCCCTCCAAATCTAAGTCACTGCACTTCACACGGATCAGACAAATTAAGGGTGATGAGCTTTTGGAAGGAAAAGGCTGGATGGGGGGGGGGGGGGCAGGGAGGGAGTGGGAGTCCTGTCTTACTGCCAGGGAAAGAAAAAAAAAGGACAATTAAAACTGCTCTGCCCTGCACTCCCATGGGAGCCGTCCTGCCAGCCTGTGTGATTGGTAGGTTAGACTATTACTCTACTGTTCCTGGAGTAATAAAAATTCCTGGTAAGTTTCATTTGGAGCTCTGATCACGAATGGCACAATGACTCACAGAAATATGGGCAGAATCCAATGCCAAAAGCCCACCAACTAAAATCTGCTGAGCTGGTGGGTTTGTGGATTGTTGTTTTTCTTTCCCCCTCTTGCAGGAGCTGGATGTGTCTAATACAGGGTGGGGCTGAGAGAATGGAGGAAAGAAGAGAGAGATACAGGACAATCAAAGACAGAGGGCATTGAGGGTTACCAGGAGCAGAGAGGTATCGGGCACCGACACTGTAGTGCAGGAGGGATATTTGATGATAAAGATCATTAAGAATCTGGGTCACTGATGAACATGGGCCACTGTGTGATACCTTATGGGATGTGGATGAGAGAAAGAAGGCATAAGGGATGCGGAATGTTATGGGGCCTGAAGGACGTGGGAGGTCAGGAGGAATGGAGGCCAAAAGGATAACTCATCCTCTACAGTCAGTCAGCCCTGGGCTTCTCTTCATGGATCTCCCCAGTCTCTACTAACACAGGATACTCCTGTAGAGGAGAGGTGGGGATTTACTGCTTCTGTTTACTCATTTCCAGGAGGATACTGACTCAGACCATGAAATGGCCAGCGTCTCCCCTCCCCCTTCAGCCACAATCACTAATTACTCTCAGGGCACTAGCCTAGTCTGTAACCCTATCTATATTGTTTGCTTTAAAGACACTTTTACATCCACTCCTTGTGAGAGAATGAGATTGATGGAGAGACAGAGTAACCCTTCAACATTTGCATGCTCTTGCTGGGGAGGGTTTAATTACGACTGGCTCACGCATAGAGAGACATGATCTCAAAGGGAAATGTTGGAAGAACGGCGGATGGGGGGCAAAGAGGAGAAGGGACAGAAAAAGAAAGAATGGGACAATAAAAGCATGTTCTTAATATCTCTCCTGGTGTCTCTTTTCCTCTGACCTTCTCTGTGTCTTCTGCCCCTCTTTAATTTTTCTAGGATGATCAGTGCTTTCCAAGCTTTGCTTTCCTTCCTTCCCTTCATTCTCTCAACATGTTTGGGTTTTTCTGTGGAGGTAGAGATAAAGTTCTTCCACCATAACCAGAAAGACATTCACAACAGCTAGACAAACAGATCCCTGCCCCAAGCCAAGCTTTCTATGACCCAAAATGAGAGACACGTCAGAGACTCTACAATGTCCATTATAATCATGCTATTGCCAATCTATTTTATGTGGAAGGTGCTCAGATTCTGGTGATGTGTGACAGTACAAAGATAGATAGAGAGATAGAGAGATAGATAGATTAGATGATGCTTCGTGCTTAAGTGAAGAACACAATAAATGAGACCAAAGTGTGGGAATCTTCCCTTCCTTTTATGCCCCCCTCTCGGGCACGGGCTCGTTACACACTCTAATTAAATAAAATGAGCTGTACAGTCCAAATAAGATTTACCTAATAGGGCAAAGAGTCAGGGCAATGGATCACATTAAGTCTATAATTTAAGATCTAAGGGCTAAATACATTCCCCCCCAGTGTAATTTTTAAAAAAAGCTAAAGAGCCTCCTTATTTGTCGATATTACACAGAGACGCTGAGAAACTATATTAGCTATTTGCTTCAGTCTGTGAAATGATGTGTCAAGAAGCCCAAGTTTCTCTACAGATGTCTGCAGCCTTACCAGGCTGTGCAGCGATCTCCTCTCCTGTGCTAAGTAGGGATGGGATTGGTCAACGTGTGACTCTCTGGGAAGCGTTGAGATGCTGCAGGAAGGGTACTTGGTAATTCAGCAAGTGGCGCTCTTCCCTCTGAGTCACATTTGAACCAATGTCTTCTCCCGTTGCTTGGGGCACTGGGAGGTATCTGTTGGATGAGCTGTAAAACCCAGGCCCTGACCACTTGTGGTCCTTAAAGTCCTTGTGTTCTTGCTACAGTTGGACGTTCCTGGTAGCATCCTGTCCAGATTCCAGGATTAACTGGTCATGCCATCCTGCTTCTCTAAATAATAATAATAATAATACCTATTTCTTATATAGCATTTTTCATCAGCAGGCCTCAAAGGGGATGTCTAACCTGCACCCTAAGCCCAGGCTCTCACTCAGGTTTGAGCCCAAGCCCCTTTTCTGTTCACACACAAATCAGTCTGACTCAGGTCAGCAAGCACCGTGGACCTAGGTTCTAGGACCCTGCTAAGGGGGTGGGTGAGAGCCCGACTGTCCTACTGTGACTTGGGTTCAAACCCTCTTATTTTGTAGCATGGATGGAGCTCAAGCTGAGGATCCAAGTCAGAAGGTCTGCATAGTGTAATGTGAATGTGATAGTACAGCTATGAGACCTGGGTCCAGCAATTATAAGCCCAGGTTTACAGTGCAGTGTGGACGCTCAAGAGTGGGCCTGGAAACACAGAGTCCTCAAGCCAGGGTCCCACAGACCTGGGTATTCAGTGCAGTGTAGACACACCCTGTATTCCACAATCTGTAAGGTATTTATCCTCACAACACCTCCTGTGTGGTAGGGCAGGGCTATTATCTGTATTGGACAGAGGGGAAACTGAGGCACAGAGAGTCTAAGTGACTTGTCATAGAAAATTTGTGGCAGAGCATGGAATTGAACCAGGGTCTCCTAAGTCCCAGGCTAGTGTCCTACTTACTGCACCATCCTTCCCCAGACTCCTGCTGCGTTTTCATTGGGTATTGTAGTCTTCATAGATTCATCGTATTCTAAGGCCAAAAGGGACCACTGTGATCATCTAGTCTGGCCTCCTACACAACACAGGCCATAGGACTTCCCTGAATCAATACCTGTTTGAACTTCTTCACCACTGACCCTTGTCTTGTCTCCCCATTGCTGGTCATCACCCCCCAGCCAATGCACAGTGGATTCATGCAGAGTGGCACCAGTGCCTGGGATTGACCCTTCTGCAATCAGCAACATGCTTAACCCAGTGCCCCCGACCATTTTTCTCCCAGGACAAACAGCTCCAAATCAGTCTCTTGAGGTGCACTCACCGCAGCTTCTCCCAGGGAGGGAGATGATGTTCAGACCAGCCTACTCAGCTTCCAGTTCCCCTGCAGCATCCCCCAGCTTTGCACCCTGGAGGGGAGCAACAGCTGGAGTTTTAATTCTAAGGGCTTCATCTTGCAGCCTTGACTGAGGTGAGCAGGCCCACTAAAATCAATGGGTGCCCTAACAGCCTGACCCTGCAAGGACCTGGGTGCCCTCAAGTCTGTGTTACAAATCCCTATAGGCTGCGCAGCAACATGGCCGTTGCGGTATTGATCACAGCATGACACTTTCTTTGTCCAGCGCTTTGAGATCTATTGATGAAAAGTGGCATATAAGAGGTAATATTATCAAGATTATCATCTGCAATGTTCTTCCACATACAAAGAGCAAACAGACACTGTCAGTCAGAATAACATTAATTTTAGATTAAGAGAACAAGCTCACAATAAGCAAAGTCTCCACACGACAGCACAGAGCGCGTGTACGCGCATGTGAGCTCTGTCACACTGCACTGAAATTAACACAAAATAGTCTTTTAGTGCTAACAAAGTGCAAATAATGTTTTGCTTGTATGCAGTGCTTTTCATTTGCAGATCTCAAGGAAAGCATCATTACTGTACAGGCGGGGGAACTGAGGCACAGAGCAGCAAAGCATTGTTCCCCAGATTGCACGGGGAGTCGGTGGCAAAGTTGGGACTAGAACCCAGGAATTCTGACTCCCAGTCCCATTTCTCAGAGACATATGTTACATATCTAAATACATGACAGACAGATAGATAGATCGATAGATCGATCCTGCTGTAGGCTCAGACCATGAAGCCTTCCAATTTTTTTGTTTTGTTTTGTTTTGCAAAGTTGCCCTGTAACTTCTTTATCCTGGACCTACTGTCAGATTCTCACCTGATGTTTAGTTTTAACTCTGAGCACAGAATGCAGTCAGTTACTGGAGTCACTCCCACATCACCGTAGTGGGAAGTATATTTTCTAACCTTTTTGCATAAGAAAAATAATAGGGATCTGTCTCCCCTCCCCACATACACACTTCCCTCCCAGATTGAAATAAAAACCTGCAAAAAGATTCCCGGTGGCTTTGTCGGGGAAGAGGGGGATGGTGAGGATTGGTACAGTATATAACATCTCAGCTCTCCCGGATCAGTCACGCTTCCTAATTCAATAAGGTGAGAAGGAGCATAATTTGATCATATTTGTTTTGCATCACTGCAAAAACAGAAAATGAGGGGCTGCAGAGCCGCACCAATTTACTTCATCCGACCTTGATTAAAAGAAAATTAATTGCCGCATCTCTCAGGATATCTCAGGCAGCAGCCAATGGCTCTCCAGAATGCCAAAAAAAAAAAAAAAAAGGAGAGAGGCAAAGAGAATCTTTGCCCTTTCATCTCTTAGCACAACTGTCTTGTTGAAAGCTTTGGCAGACTGAGAAGAAAACCAAGCGCTCGGAAAATCACAGGAAAGACAACGCGGCTTTACCAGCATTTCCTGCTCAGATTTGCCTTCTGTGTTTACTACCACGTTCCCAACCCCTGGCATTTGCACCGCTCCTGTCGGCTCCATCTTGTGGAGCCACAGAAGCAAAGATGAGAGGGTTCCCGAGGCAGACTGGCTCAGGGGGCTTGGTAATAGGACATGGAGCCTTTTTCTGGTGCACTTAGGCCAGGTCTAAACAAGAAACTTCTGCCTATATTGCAATACTGGTTAAAGGGGTGAGTTTTGAACATTTCTATACCAGCAAAACCCCCAGGATAGACCCAATTGTACCCGCATAAAATCACTTTTGATGGTATAGCTTATTTCACATGGGGAACTGGTACCAAGTATGCTGGGAAAAGCATTGTTTTCCCAGTATAAGCTATATCTACACCACGAGGTTTGCCAGGTCCTTGGGGCAGGGACCCTCTTTTTGTCCTGTATTTGCACAGCATCTAGCACAGAGGGGTCCTGATCCATGACTAGGGTTCCTAGGTGCTCAACTAATTAATGTAAAGTTAATAATAATCTCTACCCGCACAGCTAGACCAGCAAATCTTTTCTAATGTAGACTAGGCCTTAGAGCCGAAGATGTACTTATCAATGTGGTGACCTTTCAGGAAAGCGAGAGGGAAAGAAAGAACCAATATAAAGTCTCCATAAAAGGGAGAAGAGGGCCTGGTGACTCACTCGCACTGGAAGCTCTGCCGTGAAAAACAGCGGCTGCCCCTGCAGACAGGGAGATGCCTTAGAAATGCAACAGTAAAATGGAGAGAAAACCTATTCCTATGCTACATGGCTCCATACATTACAGCTCTCCCTTTGCAGTCACTTTGAATCCAGCCCATCTTGGTGGCAGTGTGGCGGCCTGTGTGAAATAAGCTGGGATGGCATTGGTCCTGTTCCCATACAACAGGCACAAACTGGGCACCCTTTTGGCAGATTCTGCAGAGAGGCCAAGGACTGAATGGGCTATGGAGGCTTCTCTCTCCCTGGATCTGGGGCCTCCAGATTAGGAATGAAGAGATGAGCAGAGCCGCGCAGGGGAAGTTCACCATGCCTACCACTCTGTTCTTTGGCTACAAGGAGGCCTCCAGGGCTGTCTATCTGGCACCTCTCACCAGCACTAAACTTGCACACAACATTTCAAACAGGAAAAGCGACGACTGAGGATGATCCAACGCAATTATCAGATCAGAGGCGCCTGCTGCAATCCCACTCAAATCTGTATTAAAAATTCATTTCAAGTTTGTTTTTTTAGCTGCAAGTAAGGGAATTTACCCAGCTGTTTTATTAGGATATGAAAGGACACATTTTTCTAAGCAATGTGTTGGAATTTAAATGTGCCATGACTCTAACTGGAGTTAAGGGGGGAATCTATCTGTCTATCTGTCCTCCCATCCTTCCATCCCTATTGTGCTCACTGCTGTAGTACTTAAGTGCCCATGGAGAGCCAAATCTCAGGGTGTTTTCCTTTTAAAAAATGAGTATTTCTGCAATATCTTCAAAGTGTTCACCATTTGGAATTTCAGAATTTCATCCCAGAAAACACTGACCCATTTTCACATAAGAACAGGAGACATTTCTAAATTCCACCTGTTCTGTGGCAAAAAAAACAAATAACACCACCACACTGTGAACACTTCACAGAAAGAAATTTTGGAGCCACCAAAAAAACAACCCAAAACACCACAAATCAACCAACAAACCATACAAACCCAACTAAGAACAAACCTGCAATTCTTTTAATGAAGTATTTTTAAAAAAAAAAAAAATAAATGGAGTGAAAGATTTGCTCTTTTCATGCTAACCCTAATCGTAGTTACACACCTGAGTTTATTGCATCACTGGATTTCGTTCAAGCCCACTCCTAGCCTAATGACTCAGGAAAGCAGTTATGCATGTACTTAAGTCCATCCCCATCCAGGATATCACTTCAGCTTATGCTTAACTTTAAGCACGTGCTGAAGTCCCATCAACTGCAATGAGACTTAAGCACATATTTAAGTGCTGTCCTGAATAGGGACATTTGCTAGTTACTAGGACCCCGACTGAAGAAAACATGATAGAAGAATGCTGGAAACCCCAACAGGAGTAGTGTAATTTCATGTACTTGCAAGTTTTTTTCCCATAGGGCAAGTCTAGGACATACAGTGAATGGCAGGACCTTGACTCATTAGAAAGACTATTTTAGGGAAAAGGTATAAATATTAAAGAAACTCTCAAACCTGGAATTCACCCCACAGGAGGGTAGTGGTACCTCCCAGCCACAGTGTGGGGGAAGCTAGGGACTGACTGAACAGAGAGAATGAATTCCCCCCCTGTCACCACAGCCAAGTGCACTGAATGCAGGTGAGTGTCCCCTCTGGCACAAACCCACCTTCGCCTGTACAGTACATGCACCTGGCCTGTGAATTGTAGGGGACTGGCTTTGCAGTTACTGACCATTCACTGCATGTGGACAATAAATTCCTTGCAAAGCCAATCACATTTGTTTCTTCAAAGAAGAGTCAAAGGAGCCAGAAAGGCCAAGGAAGGTGTCCGATTTCATTCCAGCTTCTCAGGGAGACACGATGCAAACAAAAGCACTGGGGAGGCCCAATCCTTCAAAGTGCCGAGTGCCACTTGTGGGTTCCTTCTACTCCCAGTGGAGTCATTAAGAGCTGAGGTTGCTCAGCACAGGGCAAGGAAAAGGACAGTTTAAGGCCCCTATCCTGCAAATGCCGTGCACTTAACTTTAAGCACATGACTAGTCCCACTGAGCTCAGAGGAATTATTCCTGTGCTAAAAGTTAAGTCCATGTACATGTGTCTGAAGGATCAGGACCTAAAAAAGCAGTTTATGAAAACAAACAAAATGCACTCCATTTCGTATATGAAATACAACCAACACTCCCTTGGCCTGGGAGATTCCCAAGCCAGGTAACCAGGATGGCTACAGTGAAATCAACTCTGTTAAGCTTTTTTGTCTAAAAGTACTCAATCCCTCTCATCTTGCCCTTATGGAAAAGTTCTATAGACTTTAACAGAGATAGGGTTCTATGGAAATTATCCTAAAACCCTACAGGACTGAACAGAGACAAGATCAATTCTATGGACTTTTGGACCATCCTACAGATTTCTACAGGAGGGATAGAATACTGTACTAAGCAGAGTGTTTGTAAGTATGGTATGTTGTGTAGCGCACAGGCAAATGTGCCTGAGGTGTACAATAGTAGTGTGTGTCTAGGGTTTTGACAAGTGAAGTTCTATAGAGTATATCTGTGTGTGCTCTGTATTGCACGTGAGTGTGTGGATAGCATAAGAGCATGTACAGCATTTTTGTTAAGCATGTGAGAGTGTGCATAAAGTATTTATGTATAAACCATAAGACTTGATGCTTAAGTTTTGTGTGCACACACACAGTACACCTAAGATTTTGTGTAATGTGTGTGTGTGTGTGTGTGTACAAGAGGATTTTGGCTAGTGCAAACTCTGTGCATCTGTGCAAGCTACGAGAGTGTGTTTACCATGTATCTTGAGTCTGTGTAAAGTATTTGTGTGCACACTATGCATGCCTATGTATACAATCTGAGTGTGCGCATATCAGGTGTGAGTGCTTTTATTGAGCGTCCATGCAGCTTCCAAATACAAGATATGAGTGTGAGGAGATACATGCCTACATGCTGTGAGTGAATATATGGTAGGAATGACCACAGAGATAGTGTGAGCGTCTGTGAAAGGGGGTGGTGGATGTACAGTACATGAGTCTGTATTTTCAGTGTATAGGAGTGCAATGGGGACCTGGTATCACTGTGACCATATGTGCTATTACACAGAGCACATGTCCCAAAGACCACTAGTGCTACTTCCAACTTAAACAAAACCAACTTCCCTCCTTAAGCATTCATGGCTTCCTTTAATAGCCCAGCTTACAAAGATACACAATTCCTCCCAATTTTCTGATGCACTAATTACCTGTAGTATTCTCTACTGGACCGAAGCAATACAATTTTCTGAAACCCTTTCCAGCCCAGACACACAACAGTCTGGTTTCTTCATCTGTTGCTCATGCTTTTCTAGGCAGTATCATCACATGTACTTTGAACTCTCTGGTCCCGATCCCACTCATGCTGGAGTCAGTGTAAATTTCCAGGGGAGCAGGATTAGGCCCCTAACCTTCCCTTCTGTCCTCTCCATTAGGCTAGAAAACACAGTCTCTTTGTTTCTTCCCTGCCTGAAGCACCTGATAACAATAATATTGTTATATACTCTAAGACCTTCCATCCCCCAGGACACTAATAATCTCTATACCATAATACCTAGCTCTCATAAACTTTTCATCAGTAGATCTCTAAGTACTTTACAAAGAAGGTCAGTTTCAATATCCCCACTTTACAGTTGGGAAAACCGAGGCACAGAGTGGTAACGTGACTTGCCCAAGGTCCCCCAGTGGCAGAGCTAGGAATAGAACCCAGATCTCCTGAGGTCACTAGGCCATAGTGCTACCCCTGAAGTACAGCTGCCTCTATGCTGGAACACAGCGGCTGTTTAACAGCAGATAGGAACACTACACAACACTTTAGGGCAGGAACTGAAGGAGGATTCTGTGTACAGATGAAACTACATAGGGAATTTAGGGAGGTAGAATGCAACTGCTCATATTGAAATTTGCCCAAGACTCCAGGGCTAACACAATCACTGTGGTAAAAAATGCGATAGGATCTTTAGTGCCTATAAGTGGTCAAAGTTTTGAAAGAGAAAATGGCACCTCCAACATTTGCTCCCCTCTAGCATCATCCTGAGGCATTGGGTTGGCACTGACCCAGATGGGAGATGCTCCCCTCCCACTGAACCAGCAGCACCCCTTCCTGAAGCTCATTTGAAAATGTGGCCCCTATTTAGAAGCCTAAATGGGAGCTGAGCTCTCTTAAAATCCTGGCCTCAATTGTGGGTGCCCAGCACTTGAAAATCTAGCCCTACATGAATGAATGCTTTTACAGTAGGGTGAGTGTCTTTATCAGAGCACACTGTGTGTATACAGTCGCTGTAAGTGTACATATGGGCTGCAAGTGTGATGTGCATGCACAGCATGTGCATTAGGTGTGTACACACTGAATATGCATGAATGTTTGCAGTAAAGAAGATGAGCACATGTACGTGTGCACACAGTGCATGTACACAGCCTGTGTGTGCGTATCTGCAATAGCCATGAGTGTCAGTGCACAAATTTTTGTATAACTATCCTCTATTTGGGTCATTAGCAGGGATTGCACCCAGGACCTTCACTGCTATAACCATAAGCTTTTATCTCTTGAGCGGAAGGAGGAATTCTACTATCTAGCAGCTGTAATAGAGTCTTATTATTTTATGACAGGTTTCAGAGTAGCAGCCGTGTTAGTCTGTATCTGCAAAAAGAAAAGGAGGACTTGAGGCACCTTAGAGACTAACAAATTTATTTGAGCATAAGCTTTCGTGAGCTAGAGCTCACTCCATCGGACGCATCCGATGAAGTGAGCTGTAGCTCACGAAAGCTTATGCTCAAATAAAGTTGTTAGTCTCTAAGGTGCCACAAGTACTCCTTTTCTTTTTATTATTTTATGTGGACTTTCCACCAAGAGGGGACAAAAGAACCATGCTTGCCTATGTTATATGTGTATAGTTGGGTTGTTAGTGTACAATGTGAGTGCAAATGAATGCACTTTCATTGTCAGTGCACAAGTGTTCTCAATGCCCAGTATGCATGTACAAAAGGCAGGCATGCATTTCCAGTGCACAATGTGTGCGTGCAGTCAGTGTGTGTGTGCTGCAAAATATGTGGGCGCAGTAGGTGTGGCTGTGTGTGTGTGTGTGTGTACGCCGTGGGCCGTGCATGTACAGTAGGTGTGTGTACAGTACAGCATGTGTTTGGATACTGGGAGTTGGGGATGTTGAGTAATTAAATCCCTTTTCATCCTTCTGCACCTGTCTCCTTCTGAAAACTGAGAGAACAGACGTCAACCGGGACAAGGGCTGGATTGAATACAGCCAATTCTGAAATATTTATTAGCTTGTGACACCACTCAATGGAGGAGAAGGAATGCTGGCTAATCCGCCCAGCAAGTGCTCGGGCATTTTTCTACAGTGCCTCATTATATTTCAACTACTGTCTACTTTGTCAAAAATGGTATCATTTTAATTTGTGTCTATATTTGCTTTCAAACGCTTTCACCACTAACCGGAGATTTAGGAGCACCAGGCTCTGGGTTTAGATTTATCACGCTGACGCTCTCCTTGCTTTCTAGCCTGAGTGCAGCACTGTCCCAGAGCTCCTATTAGGGGAGCTATTTTAGGGGTCTATTTTCTCCGTGGGTGTGCTCACCTAAGTCCTATTAATATTAGCGGGGACAAGGCAAGTGCACTGAGCAGAGAACAGAGTCCGTAGATTTCATGCGTACGCGCAGACACATACAGAGATCTCTGTCTCTAACGCAGCACAGGGCCCGTACAGAGCTCTAGATTAAGGGCCTGATCCTGAGAGGTGCTAAGAGCCTTCAACGCTCACTGAGTTCAGGATCAGTCCCCTTGAGTTATAGTACATGTGCACAAACACACTTTACGGGCTCTCTCTTTAGGCTAATACAGGGCCCTAGGCAGTACTTGACTGCACTCTGGACAGTAAGTGGACCTGGTTCAGTTACTTAGGACTGATTTTGGTCCCAAGCATCAGTCCATGGAGATGCGCAAGTCACAAGATTCGGATCCAGATTTTGAGCCCTCTATAGTTTGAGCCCTCTATAGATTTTGAGCCCTCCTCTACAGGGAGTTCCTGGAGCTGGAGTTTTGGTTCTGGTCCTGCTCCTGCATTGGAGATTGAAGATAAGCCTCATGTATCCTCTGAGATTGTTCTGGAGCCAAGCATGTGGGATCGTTATTGGGAAGCCCTCTTGACTTAAGCTCATGAGCTAAATTCTGGCTCATGTTGAACTTCACTGTGCTTTGAAAGTTCTCCTGGGCTGGGTGATTTGCTGATAGATTATTTTCCCCCTAGTGGTTACATTTTTCATTTGGGACACCAAAGCTACAAGGGGCTAACTGCACTCTCAGCTCAGGCAGTAAATCACGCTGCACTTTCACAGATTAACAGGAGGGAACAAGCAGAAGGGTGTGAGCATCACTGGGCTCTTCACCTTCATCTCTGGGTGGACAGGTCTCCACCATGGTTCTGTGGGAGGTCTCAGCCACAAACCCTGAAGGATCCTAGGGAATTGGTGGTAGTGTAAACAGGGTTTGACCAGTGAGATTTCTCCCAGTGAGGTAGGCATATATCTGAAAGCAGAATCTGAACCTAGACAAGGCTCAGCTGGCGTATGGAACCACCCACCTTCATATGTATGTGCACAGACAATGCGTGTACATGCACGCGTGTCTGCAAACATGCAGGCATCTACACGTTGTGTGTGCATGGATCTGTACAGGCGCACATGGGCCTGTGTTTGTGTCTATCTATTGCAAATGGACACACCATAAAACCTGGAGAAGTTAGTAACTTTTGAAGGGAAAAATACAACTCAGCTATGTGACCAAGGCCCATCAATCTGGGATGGATCATGCTGATACAGCAAAAATAAGGAACCATCCAACATTCAACAGTAATATTAAGTTGTCGCTAAGTGAGAAGAGCAACGAGTCCTTATGACATGTGACTGAACAACTGGATAGAAAGCTGCCTTCCAATAGAGATTGCAGCTGGAGAGGGCTCTTTTCTTTTTTGCTAAGCAGACATGAGATTATTCAGTGGCATTAGTGCTAGAATCAAAAGCCCAACCTGAAGTCTTACATTAGGGGAAGGTGAAAATCGGAGCTTGATCTCTTGTGACACTGGAGAATAATGCATACACACACACACACATGTTCACCGTGCACGCACACACAATCTGTTGTACTCAGGCCTCAGGAGGGAACTTGCCCCTTCACCTCCAAGAGAGGCTATCTCCTATTCTCACATGGGGCCCAGAAGTAATCGCTCCCCACTACACCCACACGTGCTGGGGTCTCCTGGGACATCTGTGGGCTGGTGGCATGATGTGGGTTCTGCAGACACTCGCTCTGTGCTTGGGGTGGTTGGTTAAAGTCTCCTTACTAGCACGGCACAAAAGAAAAGAAAAGAGAAGAAAAGACTGACAATAAATCCCATTGTGTGAAGGATCGCTGCAACCGTTGTGTTTCAGCAGTAATTAGACATGGCCCTGAGGGACAGTAAGTGCATTAGAAGGGACGGGCTCACCATGAGCCAAATGGCTGCTCTTATTGTTCTCAGCAGGGTACTTAGAATGTTCTTAGACCCAAATCCTTCCATAATGCAGCAGAAATGAGACTGCAGCATGGGACTGCAGCAGCGGCCAACTCCCTTCCTTCGATGGAACATTCACCCATCCCGCGCTTGTACATCCTCCACACAAGCCTCTGCCTTGACCACATGGACAAGAGCTATTTGTTCCAGGTGACATCAGTGCTGTCTCTACATCACAGCAACATGCACCCACCTGGATATGTCCTGCACATTCCATAAGGAACAACAGAGTTCCTTTGTAACAGCAGACAGTGCGGGGATGGACAGTACGAGGTTTGCAAGCGAGATGTCCTGATGTCCCATTGACTGTATCAGTGTCAACAACTCCAGTCCCACTGATAATATCCAGTCTCTCTCTCCAACTTTCATTGACTACATTGAGTTTCTTGATCGTATTGAATTTATCTAGCTTAGGTTTTTCCACAGTGCCCATCACCACAGTATCTCAGCACTGTAGCGTTCGTGATTGTATCGGGCTTTCCTGCCTACCTGATCATACTGATTCCTTCTGTTGTATTGATTTACATTGGGCCCTCCTGTCTCATTTGTTATATTGGTTCCCTCACTTGTACTGATTAGACCATAACATCTTCTCCAACTGGGTACAGCCAATCTCTTCTGTGATCTCTTTTTGAGTCCCGTTTGTCATGGGACCAGAGGACCCCACTAGGGCCTGTGCCCCATCGACTTCTTAGAATCTTTTCCTCTGTGCATGATATTGTTATTTTACAGGATGTCCCTCTCAATAATCTATATAAAAAATCCCACTGATCTCTCTGCAGTTACTCAATTTCTTACCAGTGCAACACGTGTGACAAACAAAAATGTAGAGTTTTCAACACCAGAGAGAGATGGAAGTTATTTCATGTGGATCTGATTTCTTGACTCCAACATGAGGCTGCACCTATCCCCTGTGAACCATGCTCAGAGGGGGATCTGTAACACACACTCACCAGTAGGCTTCAGAAGCATAAGCTATGTCCTCTTTTGTTGTGAGAACTTCTGCAGTGAAGTTGGTGACATCTGATTTGTCAAGTGAGAGCAGCAGTCTTGGATTAATCTGAACAAATCAGACAGCAATCGATGAGGCTGATGGAGACATAGTGGTGGCTGAGGTTGAATTGGGCTCAGATAAGCACCCAAAAGTTTGGATGTTTCACTGAGCTATTGGTCTGCAAATCTAGGTCAGAATTCTCATGGGGAAAGGGTTCCTTTTCTGGCACTGCCTGATTCTGACCAGGGCTGGAAATACCCTCTTTTGCAGTATTTTAGTGCTTCACAATCCTAGGCAGAAACTGGAAATACAGCAGCCATCATGAAGATGAAGAAAAATGGAAAAAGTTAACCACTATCTATTCCCTGGAAATCACCAGGGGTTCAGTTGAGTTTTCGGTGAAGGACTGAGTTGATCTGAGTTTTAATCCATCTGATTTCCCCATCTTTAGAGAGAAGCTGTCTGAATTTTTGTATTGTTTTTTGAACTAGAATCAGTGGGACAAATTCTGCTCTCATCTACGCCAGTGAATGCAATGGAATTACTCCAGATTTAACTGTTGTAGTTCAGAGCAGAATTTGTCTCAGTGGCCACAGCTGTGATGGATGATTTCAGATTGGCCTGTGCTTGGGTTGATATCATCAGCTATCTGTATCCATAAAGACCTAAAGAAGGTTGTGACCAGTCATCCCTGATAAACTCCATGGAAGTCAGTGGATGAAACTGACCTGTCAATTTCAAATCAGTGATCCATGTGTGATCCACTAGTACATCCTTGAGTGTGTCCAGCTGGATGAAAAGATACAATATAGGGTATATGGCATGCCCCGATTACAAACATGCTGCCCACCTTTGAGATGTCCTAACTTATACATACCCATGATAGGAGGCTCTCAGCTCTGTCAGAGTACCTTGGAGACATCTCCTGCACAGTACCTGCTTGGCCATGGCATGCACCATTCAGTCTGCTTCACAGTTGGCATAGGATTACTAGGCAATCTCAATAGAGGAAGGATTGTCCAGAGCTTAGGGCCTAGGCCTTGCCAATGCTCTGCCACAGACTTCCTGTGTGACCTTATATGAGTCACTTAGCCGCTCTGAGCCTTGTTCCCCCACCTGTAACATGGGGATAAATAGCCTGCCCTGTCTCACAGATTGCGAGGTGCTCAAATACTACAGTGGTGGGTACACAGAAGTACCTAAGAGATAGACAGTCCCCTCTTTGTAGTGACCATTCGGCCGATCAGCATGTCAGGAACATTTCCAGAAATCAAAAGCACCAAAGCCATCTTATCTCCATCCTCCGTCCTGAGGATCAGCGTTCTCAGCTCCCACTGATTTCAGTCTGGAGTCAAAAGTACTTACCCTTCAATGAGGAACTGCATAAGCTGGGCTTTCCCACTGAGATGGATGCCCCCAGTCCATGCCCAACTCCCCAGTGTTTCTCTCTCTTTGGAAAAACACCTGACATTAAATAAATGTAATTATTGGAAATCAGGAAACAATCCATCACCTGCAATGTTTCAGAGACTCCCGAGAACCTTGAGTCTTAATGCTTTGCAACCTGCAGCAGGACCCTTCCTTCTATCCCTCTTCTCCTCCATCCAGCTTCATTGTTGTACCACCCATGTCACTGGCACTGGCCCTGTCAAAAGTTCTGACATTTTGGGAGATATCTTGAGAGTCAGGGAAGTCCCATAAAAGCCTGTGCCTGAGGTCAAAACCCTGAAAATCGGCAAGTACGATGCTCAGCACCTCTTAGGATCAAACCCCTTGTCACTGGCTGAGGCCAGTTCACAGTATCACTAACATGGTGCCTTTTGACTCCGGTGCTGATATAGAATATGGGGTGCAGTGCCACCCTTGTCTGCTCTTTCTCATTCTCACTTACACTATCCACCCAAAACCATGACTGCACAAGCCCTCCCTGCGGATGGGTCGGGCGTGGCGTTAGGAGTATCAGGGCCTGTGTGTTTTTCTTTCTGGAGCACTTCCCCTTTAAGACAGGACTGTGCAGTCTTTATTTGCTTGTTGAAACTGTTCAGTTTTAGGACAGGGGGGGAGGTCACACCTGTTGTGGAACTTGATAGAAGGCTTATTTATAAACTTTCAGAGCTTGGGATTCTTGCAGAGCTGAATGCGCTGATGTCCGGAGGGGAAGGTCACCGAAATGCTTGTTTATAAAAGCAGCAGCAACTGGAAAAACCATAAAAGTCTGAAATGATGAAATTAACAAGCTATTTGATCAGGCGCATTGGGCTATGTGCTCTGTGGCCAGCCAGAAAAACCTAGCACGTAAGACCTACCCTGCTGGCTGCTGCCCTGCAATTCTCCCTAGGAGAAACAAGCACGTTACACCCTAAGAGGCGAAAAATAATCATCTGCTTTATATAGGCTACTTTTGGGTCCCTGGCTTGTCCAATCTTAATTTGACCTTGCATGGAAAGGGGAAAGCCAATACGGCACTTGGTATCACAGCTAATCCACTCTTTAGTTTCGCAACTTCAAAGGGACATGCCACTTGTTCCCATCCAGAATGATCTTTTAGCAGGAATAAATCCATTCCCCAAATCTACTGTCATTTTTTTTTGCTTTAGCAACCTGTATCCCCAGAAACGCTCCAGAAGTTTTGCAAAAGTGTATGAGGGGGTGTTTGTTGATGATGGTTTTTGGGGAGTTGTTTTTTGTTTGTTTTTGTTTGTTTTTTTGGAAAGGAGTACATATCATATTTGTTAGAGGGAGTGGGGAAATAAAGCCCTTTTCCTGGGGCTTCAGGAAAGATCCAACCAGTCCCAATTCTCATTTCACACGAGAGCAAACGCAAGGACTTTTCTTCTTCTTTTTCGTTTTAAGGGTTGGGGTTTTGGGTTTTTTTTTTAGTTTTCTGTATCTGTCAGAATCTTGATTTCAGGAAAGCTTCATTTTCACTTGGTGACTGATGGCCGAACAGGTGGCTTCTGAATTTACAAGTGTCATATGAACAAGCCGTTTAGAAATGGACAATTTGCAGCTCACTTTCTCCTGCTGACAGCCCTTTTTTCTGCTGACAGATTCTTGCCTCTTCCAGCCAAATAAATTCATGGAGCATCTGCCCACCCCCCAGTCAAAAAAACACCTTTAGGAAGAAAAAAAAAGAACACAACCCAACTCTTGCGAATGCTAGCCATGAAATGGAACGAACGTCACCGTTTAAGGCTTGTTTGCTCGCTCAGCCTCGGTGAGTATAATTTATAACAGGGGCAGGATCTCTCCTTAATCTTTCACGGGGGGCGGGTGTTTTTTCATGGGGTTTAGATGAGTTCCCAGTGCAGAGTGATGTTATACCACGGCTGGCGTCAGTGGCTGTCCCAGAAGCAGGACGCTGATTTCACTGAACGTGTTGGGCTTGTTCAAAGATCAGGTCCACCAAAGCACCCCAATTCCTTTATTTTTGTTTGGCCAGTGCTGTCCGAGATCCTTCTTAGGAACATTCCCAGCCAGAGACTGCTGCTGCTCAGTCCAAAACCTTCCTTGGCAGTAATGTCCCTTGATGATTGAAGCAGATGGGGCTGTATTTTTTTAGGCCAGTAAAAAACACAGGGACTCCCCCAACCCCATCCCTGCCACTCTCTGTCCAGTCAAGCAGGAATTCAGGGTGCTTAGATGTTAGAAAGAATCGTTGCTCCAGTCAATGGTGCCTGACACTGAATTGGCTCTCCCAAAGGCATGCTAAGGCAGGGCACTGGTTTACTGCCAAGGACGAGGGTATGTCGGAGATGCTCAAAGACCTCAAGAGACGTGCGCAGCTCAGGAACTACAGAAACCCACCTCGGCTGCTTTCCTGCCCCAGCCAATGAGAGGTTCTAATAATAATGCCATGCACTTACATCATCTAGGGATCTCCAAATGCTTTACCACACTAATGAAGCGTCAATATTCTGCTTGTAAAGGGAGTTCCATGCTCAGATATCAGGGTTATTAGAGATAGAGAAAGAGAGAGAGATTTTGCACATTGGGTTACTAAGGTCTGGACTTGCCTAAGTAGTCCCGACTCCAAGTGCCCTACTCTGTTAAATAGAGTGCATGGTCTTATACAGTAGTTGAAGGTCTTTCAGTCCCTCTCAGCTGCCCTTCATAAAGTTTTCCCCTTCTTTCTGCACCCCATCTTCCTAGCCCTTTCCCAGCTGCCCATCTGGGACCCAGTTTCATCCAAAAAACGGGTCCCGTACTGACAAAGGCTGAGAGGCCAATCAAAGAGAGACACATTTATCGAGTGGAAGGTCATCCGAGTGCGTCACTGCCCTGCACAAGGCTGGGCTTGGATGATCTGACAAGTTATCACATGGTCCATGAACAATTTGAGGGATGTGGTTCTGTTGCTCGCTTCCATCACTGAGGAGTGCTCACTGAGGAGAGAAGAGCCTTTCCACGGCAGACTGAGGTTCTCTGAAGTCTGTACCCTACAGGTGGGGTTTTCAAAACAGCCTAAGTGGCCTGTCAATGGAGTTCATGTCAGCAGGACTCATGCTTCAGTGTGCCAGCGCTGCCTCCACCCATTTCAGGTGGAGATTGTACTTCCAGCTTGTTGCTATTTCTCCACTTAGTTTTAAGAAAATAGGAGATCTCATTCTTCTAATGTTGGCCAGGGGTACAATTTTCAAAACCACCTCAAGAGCGTAAGTCCCATTTTCAAAAGGGATTTAGGCACTTGGAGCCAGATTTTCAAAATAAGTGCTTAAAGATGCAAATAAGATTTTCAGAAGTTCATAGTCCCACTGAAATCAATGGGACTTAGGTACCTAACCCACAAAAGCACTTCTGAAAATACCAAGAGGTGCCTATCTGCATCCATATGTACCTGAATACCTTTGAAAATCTGTTCCATAGGCACTTTTGAAAATGTTACCTTTGACAGCCTGAGCCCTGCTGACTTTCAATGAGATTTAGGCTCCAAAGTACCTGAGTCACTTTTAAAAGTGGGGCTCAGGATCTTAAGTCATGCAGGTATTTTTGAAAACCTTACACATATCTATAGGGACTGGATGGGGTTAGATGAATAGAGCTGGTGGGTGGATTGGAAGCATTTATCTAATCTAATCTATCTGTCTAGTCCTCACCCTCCTAGTACCTGAGTGCTTGTGTGTATGAGTAAAGGTGGATTGATGAGTGCATGGCTGGATGCGTGAGTACATAATATGGCAGATTGGATGGGATGGGGAGGGACAAGGGTTGGGTGGAAGTGATGGGTGATTACATGGATAAATAACATCATCTTACTGAACATTTATATAGTGCTTTCCATCCAGAGATAGCCTTAAGTGCTTTACAAACCATTATAAATACAAAAATCACTTCAGCCAGCCACAGCAGCTATTTAAAAGTACACAGTGGCACTATACCACAGTTTAGGACAGGAAGTGAAGGAGAACTCCATACCCAGCTGAAACTGCAGGGGACTTTTTGGTCAGCAGAACGTCACCCATTTGGAAGTTCGTCCAGACACACACATTAGGGCTGTTACTCTTGAGGCAGAGAGCCATGGATCTTAATGATAACATATTGACAAGACCACAGGTTTATATGCCGTTCAAAAGACAGGTGCTCCATAGCCCAGTACCCCTTACCAGCCTGCTGGAGGCAGAGGTTTAGCACTGACTCCGTGGGGAAGCGAAGCACCTACACCTCTTCCAGTGTTGACAGGGATGAATGTGTGCATGGTGGACTGGTGGGAAGAGGAACAGGTGGATGGATGGGCAGTAATTCAGCAACTGGTTGGGGGGGGTGGATTGATAGATGGATGGGTCAGCGATGAAGAGCCAGATGAACATGATGGGTGGGTTGGTGAATGGAGGAAAGACCCACACAGAGATGTATTTCAGACCCTGGAGGTTGTTTCCACTGAATGTCTGAAGCTTTAAACCCCATGGAAAGGAGGAGCTAGGAGGAGATCCAGCCCCTCCCCAGATTAGATAAACTGTGCTGCCAAACTCCCCACAGGTCATGGACATCCACAGGGGGCATGTGGTGCTGCCTGTTCTCTTGCCAAAACACGGAGTTAAAAGGTCTATGAAAAGTCATAGACGGTAAACAGGGCACCAGGAACTACAGCAGCAGGCCTCTCCCACCTCCTCCACCCCTGTGCCTTGCATCTTCATTCCCTTTTTCACACTCCGCCGTATCCTCTCCTCCAGAGAGGTGGAAACATGATGGAATTCCTAGGTCTGACACAGCCAGGGGAGGATCAGCGGCGGGACATGCCTCCTTCTTTCAACATAGTAGGCGAGAGACTTCTTTCAATATAGTAGTGAAAGACTCAATCCAGACTACTCCTATTAGCATCCTAGTATTGCCAAACCTCACCTCCCTCCCCAGTGCTGGGCACTGTACAAACTGAGGCAGCCATGGTCACTGTCCCAAAAAGCTGTCCCAGGCTATTGCTGAAACCCACGCTTTTAAACATGCCAAAGCCACTCCCAGCAACACAAGGGCTAATCCCCAGCAAAACTCAGCTCCCAGAGAGCCGTTTTATTCACCCACTGAGATTCCTGCCTGTTCCCCAGTTTCTCCAACAGGCACAAAAAGGCCAAGAGTCTTGACCGAACTCTATACAGTGAGTCAGCAGCCCAGACAGCAGCAGAATCCAGAGCCTTGTGTTACTGCTCCTTGGCCTGTTGCAAACATCAGTTAAATATGCAGTCTGTCCCCTGTCAGGAGGCTTGTGTCCCACCCTTGCAAAAGACAAGACTCAATGACCCAGTGGGCCTTTCCTGTCTCTAAGCAGGCCATTCAGCCCTGCAATCATCCCTCGTTTTGAGCAGACTGACAGGCAGTGAACCTGCTGGCAGAAGCCAACCGGGTGGCTCCATAATAACAGACGGACCCTGTCTTCTCTCAACTGTCCCCCGCCCCCTCCCCATCCCGCACCCTCCAGAGACACACTGAATTGCCAGTGCTGTCACTGGTGCCAGTGTGCCATGACTACATATCAGTCGCTTGGAATTCTGAATGCTGCCCTTCCCCTCTCCCTTTGGGTTATAGTGGCCTGAGCGCACTCTGGGTGGCACGCGAGTGTTATTTGTACTTCACTGCCACAGCCAAGTCCTTGGGCTGTGGGCAGGGGATCTGTGCAGGCTCCAACCACAGCAAGAAGTCAGCTGATGTGGCTGGTTTGCACAGGACAGGGAAATCCTTCCTGACCTCCATCCCACACGGACCTGAAAATCTCCCTAGGTGAGACCTGTTAAGAGCTAATATAAAGTGGTGCCAGAGGAAGCCAGACGAGTTAGATATTCACAGCAAGAGAGCTCTCCTGGAACAAGAGCCCACCATGCTCATCATGAATGCAGTTTCCAGAGGGCTCCACCAAACAGCTTAGTCTGAAAGTGCCAGGCTGCAGCTGGACTGAATCCATGGTGTGGCTCATTAACCTGTTTCTGATCCCTGTGTTTTGTGAATTAAAGGCTTTCTGTTCTTGCACATCTGCACTTAACTCTGCTTACTAGGAGGGTGATCCAAAGCCCACTGAAGACAGTGGGAATATTCCTCCTTGCTTCAAGGGGCGTGGATCAGGTCCTAAGGGATCTCCCTGTCCCGCAGGCCTGGCACAAGCCTGAGGAGAGAAAATGAGACTGAAGGGAGCTCCAGGCTCCTGCCAGCACAAGGCAAGTTAAAAATGCCAAGTCCAGGCCTCTCTCGTTCTCCCCATCTACCTTCCAGCCCCCGCAGTGTCTGACTGAATAGAAGCAACATCTCTAAAACCAACGCTGATGAGGTCATGCCAGGGAAGGAACCAGCATCCAGGAGCAGCTTGGGGACACCTGATCCTCAAAGCAGCCCTTTTTCACCAGGAGATACTGGAAATGGTGCAATAGAATATATAATCCCCCCAGCATTCTGGAGGTAGGAAAAACATAGTGGTCCTCTCCAAGCGCCTTGCAGAGTCGGAGAGAACCACAGGCTCTGTCCCCCGCAGCCTCAATAAAGCATCCCCATAATAACTGCGGCCTGGTTCCTCCTTACCATCAGGGAGACACGACAGATCACTCCTTGCGTACGGACGGACCTGTCTTGCATGCCTTCAACACCCACTGCCCCAGTGACTCCAGGTGGTCCAGGGGATGCAGTTTGTACGACCTACGCAGAATCAGCCCCATTTCAAACAAACTGTATTTACATCTCTGCAGTCATTCCTTCCCCTCTCCATTGCATCAGTAAATGTCACTGCACCTCTCCCTCCATCTCCATCTCACACTCCCATCTTCACAACTCCTTCCAGCTCTGGCTTTCTCTCCCTTGCTGTTTATTCACCAACCTATCCCATGCCTTCCTCTCTTACAACCCAGTGTGCTGGTGCAGGTCCATAATGTGGTCACAGCCCATACAAAGATGCTCTAATGCTTAGTCTATACACCTTAACCAACATAGCTATGCCAACAAAAGCCCTAGGGTAGACACAGTTATATAAGCAAAAATTAGCTTTTCCCGGTATAGCTTATTTCATTCAGGAACTGGTATAAACTACACTGGCAAAAGCACGCTTTGCTGGTAATAAGCTGCATCTCCACTAGGATACAGGCGAACTCCTTCTAGTGTAGACAAGACCTAAGACAGAATCTTCAGCAGAGTGCCTCAGTGCATATCGGGTGTGGTTTATTATGTCCATTGGCTTAGATTGTAAACTGCTCAGAACTAGGGCTATGTTCTTTGTGTCTTGTACATGTTGGGGCCTTACAGATACAAATGATCAGCAATATAACTCCATGGAGAGTATTTAACTTGAAAAGAAGGATGATCTGGCGATTAAAGCACTGGAGTGGGACTCAGGAGATGTGGGTTCAATTTGCCACAGACGCCCTGGGTGATCTCGAGCAAGTCATTTCATTTCTCTGTGCCTCAGTTTCCCCTTTGTAAAATGGAGATAATAATGCTCCCTTTCTCTGTCTGGTCTAGCTAAATTGTAAGCTCCCCAGGGCAAGGACTGCCTCTTACAATGTGTTCATATTGGGCATGGCACAATGGGTCCCTGATCTTGTTAGGGCCTGTATACTGTGATATAAACAACAATTATAGCAGAGACTATCCAACAGAAATGAAGCATGGGTAAAGCTTAGAGCTGGTCAAAAATGCCAAATGATTTTTAAAGATAAATTAAAAAATAATTTTCCTCGATTTTTTTTCAGTTTTTTAACCAACCAAAACAAAACAAGAGAATTTCAGCCAAAATGAAAACGTTCCATGAAAAAAAGTTGAATACAAAAAGGTTTTCTATGAAGAAATGTTTCTATCCCCTTTCCTCATAAAATATATATATAATCTACCTACTTTTTGGTTTGCACCATTCATTTTTTGCTCATTTATAAGGGGCCTTGTGCATGAGTTTGAGGACATAGAGGATGTGTGTCTGGGAAACGTTTTGATCACCCTCACAGATTTGAACCCAAGTCTGTAACATGGTCCAAATTCCATCTAGGGCTCTGCAGGTAACAGGTGCCTTCCCCCTGCAATGAGGCAATTGGTGTTTATTTTTTGCAAGTGAACATTACCAAACACTTCTGCCATTGGGGATAGAGATGCATTTGAATGGTGAGTCCTGAGTGTGTGTTTCTTGCATCTCTCTTCGGGCTGGTGCGTATATCCTTTGGTGCACATGTTGGTTTGTATATGGCCATGTGTTTGCCTGTGAAGAGGCAGAAATGTTTTCACTGTGGCCATGAACCTTGGTGTTTGTGGGTGGACTTCACTATCTTTGTGAGTAAGTCGGTTTCACTATGTCAGAGGTTTCTTGTAATGCATTCTGCTATGCTTAGGAGCATGCCTCCCTGCATTTGGAAATGAGTGGGTTTCATTTTATGAATGAGTTTCACAACTATACACATGTATTTCACTAGTACATGAGTGTGCTTCACTAAGCCTATATGTTCCACTAACTTTGGGTACCACTATGTTTCAGAACAAGCAAGTTTTACACTATTTGTGTGTTTCACAATGTTTGTGTATAGGTCACATACATTTATTATAAGCGTGTTTCACTTTGTGAATATGCGTTCACCTTGTTTGGGCCTGCTGTTTTTCTTCTTTGTGTCAGATTTGGTGGGTATATTATTTCTTTGGGTGTTTCACTATATAAGGTTCTTGTGCATGTCTCTTTATATTTGTGTTTCTCTCTGTGTGTTTCTTTGTACTTGTGTTGCAGTGGTTGTGTGGGCACGTTTTACTGTAAGTATTTATATTTGTTCTGGGTCCTGTGTCTTTTTCCTGTGTGTTTCACTGAGTGTGTGTTTTTCTCGAGCTATTTTGTTCCTCTTTCCCCTTTGTATGTTGTGAATGATTCTCTGGTTTTGTGCATGTGTATATATTTCCCTGTTTTGATTATCTGGGTTTTTGGGGGGAGGAGGTGGGGAAGGAACTGTTTGTCTTTTTGCTTTGTATTTATCTTTGGATGTTTTCCCTATGTTTGCATAAACTGGATGCAGACTACAATTTGGTGATGAATTCTATGAATACTAATCTTAGGCTACCCTTGACCCTGAGGTCAGCTAAAGATCAAAACCAAACCATTTAATATTTTCCTTTTGCAGATCAATAGAAGCATAAATTCACTCTCAATGACAACTATAATTTCAAACAGATCTATAGGAAGCATGCATGCATTTCCAGGATGAGCCACTCATGCAGCAGTTGGGGAGCACAAAAAGAAGAGTTTCTCAGCTTTTTCTTTTTTACTACTGACTCTCTTTTGCCTTTTTTTTTTTATTGCTCTGAAATGCTATTTTCAGCAGCTGCTGTCATATAAATATCTCTTGTTTTTCTTCTCCTCTTTCCCTCCTGGTGAAAAGGGCAGGGGACCTATTGAAAATTCTGCTTTATCTCTTTCAGGAGAGTTCAAGTGCGGGTCGAACAATCGATTCCTCCTCCTTTTCTTTTTTAAGTTTCCTGTCGTTCTTTTGCCCAGATCAGCATTGAAGGAAAATAGGAAGGGCAGTGTTGTATATGTATAGCTATATACTCAGAGAACGTGTATGTTTCTGTGTGCATATATATATATATTTCTCCATGCAAATGTGTACCGAACAATGAAATATTTTTACAGCAAAACTATCTTAAAGAGAGAAAAAAGCTGGAAAAGTTTGGAAGTGCTGTTTGGTACTAAACTGGAATATTAACCCTTCCAAAATTTCTCCTCTAAGAATTACACAGGCTTTCAGGACAATGCTGTAAGATCTTAGACAGTTCCTAAATTTTTTCATGTGTGGGGGAGCGAAGGGTTATTTTGCAAGTAGTATTGTTTCACACAAAAATTCAGCCAATCGGCTGGTAATCTGCAAATCTTTAAAGCAGCATTTAGTCTAGAAAAGGTATTTTCAAACGTTTTCACCAAACCAAAACAAAAAACAAAAAAACATTTATTTTTTTTTCAAAAGAAGGCAAAACAAATGAAACCATTAATCTGCCTGGATTTTCCACCTCATAGAACAATCTGTTAGGAACAACTGAAATAAAGTGGAATATGGTTTCGGGGCCCCCCCCCAAAAAATCTCTTTCCGCAAATTCCTTGTTTATGGAGAAACACTGAAAACAGGAGTAAGTCCCACCACCCCCTTAGCAAAAAAAAGGCTCCATAAGCACAGGGGGGGAAAGGGGCGGGGGTTGCTTTGTGTAGGAAATAAAGACCGTAAAGTGAGGACTTTTATTGCTGGCAATCAGAGTATTGCTGCTGGCAGTGGCTAAAGGTGGAAAGCAAAGATGATTTAATTTATAGAAAGGACAAAGATGTCATGTAGCAGATTTAATCATTGAAAAGAAAAAATATTTAAAAACTCCAGCTAACGTCATAATTTACATTTTGGGATAATAAAGAGGGGTGGAATAAAGAAACAACTGGAAAATACTGAAAGGGTGAACAAAAATGAAGGAAGATAAATAGATTTGCCTGTAAAACTAATACATTTTAAAACAAAACCAGAAAGCAAAACACAGCTCCTTGAAAGTGCTGGTAAAATGGACCATCGATTTTGGAATTCATCTGCATTTTGTATTTTAATAATGCTTACTCTCTCTCTCTCTCCCTCTCTCTCTTTTGCAAAATATAAAAGCTGATCTGATAAATATTAATTTGAACCATCATAATGTATTTGAAAATTCCAGCTAAAATGTCACCACATGGAACATTAATGTAATATTTCAAGGCCCTGAGAGCAATACTCATATTGATTGCATTTATTTCACTCTAGGGAGGAGAAATAATTCTTCAGTGTGGGACACATCTGGTAGCCAAAGATGCAAAAGGCTGAGGGTGGAAATGCAAAATTATATGGAAAATTTTTAAAAAATAAATAAATAAATAAAACCCACAAACCCAAAACAAACGAAAAAGTCCAAGTGAAATTGACAAATGCAGCCCTTTGAATCTTAAACTTGGGTTGCTACAATTTATTTTTTTAAATCTCACTTCTCTTTACATCTTTAGTTTTTGATAAACAAGAAAAAACAATTAAAACCCACGCCCCCCAAAATTTAACCATTATTTTATTAATCTTATAGTAGGAAAAACAGCAGTCTCATCAACACTATAAAGGAAGAATGTGTGATTGGATTTGCTTATTGGAAATACAAAAGCAAGACTGGGAGGACAGCAAAGCAGATCTCTGTCAAAGTTTTGCAGACTGTTTCCACGGAAGGGGTTCTCTTTTGGGGAGCCTTCTCTGAGGCTCAGAGTCCGAACTTTGCAAGGACGGAAGCCCGGACATGTGAAAGACGGGCTATTTTGCTGCGATTCTGCAGGAAAATAGGAGCACGGAGACTCGCTGCCTGTCTGGAGTCCCATAAAACAGATCTTTTCCTTGTCATTAAGAATATTGATGTTCATTAGGCCCGGGCGTCAACGAGTCTTTGTGCAAATGAAACGAAATCTGAGTCAAATTGTGACCCTGAGTCCAACACGTAACTGCAGACCTGCTGGGATCTGGGGATTCAGTCTCCCCCCAAGCACACAGACAGCCCATCCCTTTCCTGAGACAAAAAATCTACCTAAATACAGTAATTGGTCTTAAGTGACAGTTCGAGGAACGACAAAAAATTGTGCTCCACAGAGAGGCGAATTTTAATACAGGTGGAGCAGACTAGGGTGACTTTGGGGTGGTCTCTCAAGATAGAAGCTTCCCTACTAAGAGCGATCTCTCATTTCCCCTCTATCCCAGATTCTAGAGTAGCCATCAGCTCTTCTGGAGGTAAAGTTCTTTTTGCTACAAGGTTTTGTCTTTGGTGGGGGCCTGAGGCTGATTTTCCTGCTGTGCAAATATCAGGCTAATAAAGGAAGCTTGAGCCCAGTAATTCACGGCAAGCCAGTTTGACGGAGCCCTTTTAGTGTGACGGGTGCTTTTCGGAGCTAATGTCTTGCTGATATTAACAGCCATGCACATGGAGTGAAATCTGCAATGTAAAAACCAACAGCTTGCTAAATATTTCCAGGATCGCACATCTCGCTGTCCCATTCATTTCCTTGACCTTTTGTGGAGGGCGGGGGAGGAGAAGGAGGTGCTGGAGCATGGCACTTTCCAAGACATGAACACACTGCTGCCGAACTGGCTCCCCCAGCCTTGGATGCCAAGACCTTGAGCTGAGGACCTGCTCCCTCTGCGCCTGCAGTTCATAAAAATAAATAAAGAGAAACCAACTCCGGCAGCAGGCAGGCTTGCCCCAGCACTGCCTGAAAAGGGACTGGCGAGCAGCTCCCAAAAGGAGCCTGCTCTGCCATGAACATGCAGATCAATGGGGGATCTTACTTTGGATCTACACAATGGCCAGTTTGAGCACCATATCCCAGCAGATTCCATGCACAGCGGTTTCTCAGGGAGGGTAGTGTGGCCTAGCAGTAAAAGCAAAGAAGTCAAGAAGACTCCCTGTATTATATTCCTGGCTCTGCCACTGACTCACTGTGTGACCTTGGACAAATCCTTTCTCCCCGTACCTCAGTTTCCCCCAACTGGAAAAAAAAAAGGGGGTAACAAACCCTCCCACACAAGGAGGGGAGAGGGCGTTTGAGGCTTGCTTAGTGCTTAGAAAGCACTTTGAAATCTTCAGCTAGAAAGCACTACACAAGAGCCAAGGATTGTAATTAAACCTTATATAACCAGGCTTTGCAAAATCGTGGTGTGTAGGCAGCAGTGGCTCCGGTACCTGCAGGGTGATGTAGTGTGGCTGCTGCTGGATTCTGGTGCTCTACAAAACACAGGGGTGCTGGTGGGGCTGGGAGAGAACGATACAGCTCGGATGTGGCAAGACAACAATTTGGTCTAATAACTGTGCTGAGCTGGCTGAGTCTGGGGAACGACAAATCCTTCCTTTGTGCTTGTCTCATTATTCAGCCCTCAAATGGTTAAACACCCTCTGTGTTCACTTAAACTGTCACTTTGCAGAGCTGCCAAAATATTTTGATGGCTTGTACCAGATCTCCTTGGCAGACTGTTCTTTCAGATGAATGAGACACTTTGGACTGCCGAGCAATGAATAATGCATAACCAAGGCGCCCCCTACTGGCCATCGAGGTCCTTAGACGAGTTACAAACCTCCGCAAAGTTGCAAATAGAAAACTCTTTAGCCACTGCTGAACAAGTCCCCAAAGGACGTTGCTCCCTATATATCCATATTCTACCGCCTCTATTCCAGGTGGAACTAGGGATAGATCTCCCCCCTCTGATGGCAGATCTGCCTAGGTGGCAGAGAGTCAGTCACAGTTAAAGGTAGATTTTTGTTGGTAAAAGTCAATTTCACCGTACACCCGCAACCTAAGAAAAGATATTTCCATCCATAGCAATCACAATGTACAGACAGGCAAAGTAAGAAAAATGCTACTTGAGAACTTAGAGTTTGATTTAAAGATACTGACTTTGTATATTTTGACATGTGATGTTGACAATTTAAGTTTTAACGGTTATAAAGCTTTAACTTTTTGAATCTCAGCACCTACAGGCATTAAATAATTATCTTCTGAACCCCACCCCAATGTTTGAGCACCCTATAATTTCTTGCAAATAGGGAAATTTAAATTGATAAAAATCAGAAAAAAATACTTAAAATTAAACTGATAAATTCAATTTAAAAAATAATTGAATTCTGCCAAGCCTAGTTAAAGGACTTTGGACAAACTGCACTTTCCAGTTGTACATCCCTGGTGGCAGCTGGAAGGATCCAAGTGGGATATTACGGTATAAGGCGTTTGTTGAGAAATGGTCACATTTGTTAAAAGCTAAGGACCAAGGGATACCTATGGGTTCAGAGTGGGTCTGAATATAGTCCAGGACTTTTGAAGCCCTAAGTTCCTTGGAGATTTGATTCCAAGTTGAAAGCTTCAGGAAATGTCCTTTTGGTTAAAACTGAAATAGGAGGGGCTTAGTTCAGATCACCAAAGTCAACCCAGCAGGGGGATGGGGCAGGCAACACCAGGGTTCTGGTCCGGCACATTAGAAAGGCAGGGTCCGATGTACCAACTCTGGATCCCAATGTGGCCCCTTGAAGAGCCAAAAACGCACAACCAGGTTTCCCCCAGCCAAAACCCACAGGTCTAGAGAGTGGTTCACTTCAGCCCCAGCCTTTTCCCTGAAGATGCCTCCATCCCCACAGGAGTCTCACTGCCAGACTCAGCCCTCAGAGAGCATCCTGAGCGGGAGACCCCACAGCCGGCCTAAGCCTGCTACCCATCAAACTGTGCTGCTGCCTCTGGAGGGGTGGAGCTGAGAGAGAGAGAGATTAACCCCTTCCCAGCCAACCTCTGGGCTCTAAACACCCCATCACAAAACCCAAGTGCTTCTGGAAAATTCCTTTTGGGGTAATGCCCCTGGGAAGCAATGGAGGATTCCAGCCAGGATTGTCTGAATCCACCCCGGGCTGTGTAATGATAGTGATATGCATGCAGAGTTCTGAGTGCCCTCTAGTGGTAGCTCTAGTTCTAGTTCTGCCTAACTATCCTCGTCGGCAATCCCTTGGATTTCGAGGATGATTGTCTTCCATAAAATTATAGTCAGTTATTGCTGGTGGACCCGCAGGTGGGCAATGAGACTGATCCAGGATCCACAGATCTTATCACAATTGGGGCAAACATTTCCCAAGGGAAGGGGAGATTTGGATTGTTGAGTCAGGCTGCGGTGCGTTCTTTCCTCCTTTCCCATTTCTCCAATTCCTGTTGTCTCCATTGGATCTCGAAATACTGCGATCCTTGCCACAAGGGGCTTTTCCATTTTGGTTGGTCGAGGGCTTGGGTTTCCCGTGAGTTTATGTCAATATTGCACTCCTTTGTGTTGGCTTTGAGGGTGTTTTTGAAGCACTTTCTTTGCCCACCCCTTATCCGTGGGCCATGGCTCAGTAGTGAGAACATGACCTGCTTCGGAAGTCAATTTTCTGGCAATTGGAGAATATGAACTAGTACAGAAGATGCCTTGGATCTTTACAGGAAGCTAGGTTCGTTGGTGCTCTAGCGGGTGAAAATAAAGCCAGCAGATTGCTCCGTCCCGTGCTCAGTAGCTGGGAGTGTACATAGTGTGTCAGACACATGCCATACTCAATAGCTGGGAGTGTGAATCCAGGTACTAGTGCATTAGGGTGAGGCTCCTATCCCTGCCTGGGGCTGGCAGTGTGACTCTTGGCAGTAGCATGCGGGCGGGTGCATCACACTGCTAGGAGAGCTGTGCACTGGCATCAGATTCCTGCTTCCTTCCCTGGCACAGACGCCAGACCCCTGCCACATTTCACAAAGTAATGAGCTGCTCCACTCAGGATGCTGCACTACAGGGCCAGAGCAAAGAAGAGGGAAGCAGAAATTCCCTGACTCCCAGCTCAGGCAGCAATGCCGGTGTCACCTGGGGCTTTGAACCCTTTGCAGAGCTGGGCTGCAGCCCAGACAAAGCAAGGGCATGCCTTATGCCCTGGGAGATTGTAGCCTTTATTCTCCATTCTGGCTTCATACTGGGCCAGCACGATACTCCTTGTGTCCTTCAACTGGACACAAGGGGAAGGAAACCCAGCCACTGCCAGATTCCCACTCCTCTGCCTGTGTTACCAGAGGGATGAAGAACAAGTCTCCCTTCCCCAGGCACTTAGCCTTCCCCTGGTCTTCCGGATGCAGCCAAGCATGATGCTTCCTGTCGGGGCCACAGTGTGGAAAACTCGCAAGCCAGTTCTGGCCCCAGCTCTTGGCAGATCGAGATCTCCCCTTGCTTGAGGCTTGCAGAGCACAAAGCTGGCTCTGGTCCCTTCTGCCTGGGGTTACACCTGTGTCATCATCGATGTGGTTCCCGGAACCCAGCTGTGCTCTTCTGAGTCAGAGGCGAGAACATTCCTGAAACCACGTCCTCGGGCTGTGCCTTCAGGAGTCAGGCTCCACCCCCTTTCTGGTCTGTATCATATTGCCCACTGAAGTGCCCCGACCCTCTCTCATCTGTCTCCTGTGACAACCACTCTAGTCATTTACATGGAGCGCTGTTCCAAGTAGTGGGAGCAGAGCCAATCCCTGGCTACTGACCTCAGCCAACAACCCCCAATCTGGCTTCCAAAGAATGTGTGCCACTAGGAGAAGGGTGGGCAAACGTCCTGGCCTTTCCCCTGGGGGACTTGACATCAAACGGTTTGGGTCTCTGATGAACATGGTTTCTACCTGGTCTCTCCTCTTCACGATACCAGCACCCAAGTTTGACCTAACTGGCAGCCTCAGCTTAGGGAGCCAGGACTAGAAGGATAGGGCAGGAAGGAGGCAGTGTGGTGCAGCAGGGTGTCTCCAGGAACTTGCATGATGCTTGTCAGCCTCTGGCGTGTGTCAGGCCCACGCTCCACGTGACACACACTAATGTCCAGGGCCCTGTGTGAGGGACTGCTATTTCTCTCTCAGGATTGTGCAAACCCCAGGGATGGGCCTCAAATGCAGAGACCAGGATCCCGACTCCTCCCAGGCCCAGGTCATTTCGCTTGGAGATCATTTTATGTTTCTTTTGCCAGGGGCTTTTCTCAGGGCCTATGGGAGCTGCTGGTGGGGCTGAGAGAACAAGCTATTGGGTTTTCGCAAGACATTTCAGCACCTGGACAGTGGAATTCCACAAGGAGCCCAGCTCTGGTGCAATCTGGACACCATAGTTGGCTCCTGGAGGCCAAGGGAGCCCAGGAGAAGTGGAACGACAAATACAGAGGGATTCGGTTTTCTGCAGCATCTGCGCATGCAATGCTCTGGCATTCACACCAAAGGGGATAAGGGAACGGTGTGTGAGCGTAACCGGCCTAGAGCACCGCTCACACCTCTTAGCCAAAGCAAAGGCCCAGTGGGTACAGCACAATACCCAAGGGCCATGAGTCAGCGGCATATACAGCCCCAGGATCAGGCACCTGCAGTCTGCTCCTTGGAAGGACCTGCATTATTTGACAATGCTGCCTTTGACGCTTTGCTGCCTAGCTGGGGCTCATTTGTTGCAGACCGGGCAGCTCACCTTTCAGACCTTAAGCAAGGCGGCCTGGCTGCTTAAAGGCCCAGTCCCAATAGGACCCAATAGGCGTTCACTGCCTAGCATGGTCCCAGCAGCAGTGTCACCAAAAGATTCCAACACAGCTGCCCTCCCCTTATGGGTGTGTCAGTCCCAGAGCCTGTGCATGTGCTGCTGTCATCAAAGGAAGCCAAATCCCACAACATACCATCCTGGCCCATATCTTGGAGATTACACCATGGCTTTTTATTTACCCCTGGATGATCCCAATGCATATTCCATGTCCTGATGCTGCAGAGCTCCATTCCTACCTACCTCGACGAGCTCATCACTTCCTACACCCTGCACCAGCGCAAGCTCATTCCTCTCCTTTGTCTCCTTCCCCTACTCCCGTTTCCAGGTGGGCCCTTATGCCACGAATGGGATCATTATCTATATTCTCTTAGTACCCTTCTGTCCTCCTTCAGATCTCCCCTGGAAACCCCACCTGTCCTGGGAGTCCTGCGTGCATGCCATTGTACCAACTGCTCCCTGTGCTACTAGCACTTCATTGTGAGCTTCTCTAGGGCTCTACGATCTTCAAGCTTCTCCTGAAGCCAATGGGACTTTGGGGCACACAAGGAACGCACGGCCAGACCCTTGGATTCTCAGCTCTTTACATTAGACACACCATTTGATGTGTATTTTCACTACTGCAGTATGCTTTGTAGCCCTGACTGTTAATCATCTAGCTGGCAGCATGGCTGAATAAACAGACAAGGTCTCTGCCCCAAGGAGCTCCCAGAGACAACACAAGACAATAAAGGCAGCAGCATGTAGTGGGTAGGAAAGGGAGAGAGATGACAGCACGAGAGAGCACGGGGGATCTCAAGGGGACAGATGTTATCTATGTGACTTGGCTTCATCCATTACTTGTTTGATATTTTAAAAAAATACCTAGTGTGAGAGCAGACCGAGGTGGAGCAGGGAGGCAGTGGTACAGTGCACAGCAGAGACAAATGGCTCAGTGCAGATGGGTGATGCACTGTATAGCAATCCAGAGTGGTGCACGAGAGATCAGTGTTGCAGCAGAAAGCAGCGGTGCAGAGGAATAGAAAGGAGGCGTGGATCAGTGGAGATCAATAATCCAGCATAGGCCAGCATAGGAGCAGTGATGCACAGAACAGTGATGCAGGCCAGAGTAGTAGTGGAGTAGGGAGCAGTGATGCAGTGCATAATAGTAAAGGAGCAGTGAGCAATGATGGGAGCAGTAATGCAATGCAGAGCAGATGGGGAGTGGGGAGTAGTGATGCAGTGCAGGGAAAAGTGATAAGGAGCAGAAGCAGGGATGCAATGCACAGCAGTAGGGGAGGGGGGAGCAATGATGCAGTGCAGAGCAGTAGGGGAGCCGTGATGAAAGAAGAAGAAAGGCATGAAGAAAGGCACAGGTGGGAGCAGAGCCAATGAGAAGAGCAGACAGAGCATGGGGAGTGAGAGGGTCAGAGATATGGAGACGTCCAGGAGGCTGGGCTGAGCTATGTACTCAGCCAGCACTGCACAGCTCACCAGTGAGGAAGAGCCCTGTGAAGACATGATCCCTGGCTCTCTGGCATATGTCCCATCCCATCAGAGAATGTGCAAAGCATTGTCTGTGGGTACAGGGCTCACTTTGGCCATGTCCTGACTCAAAACCGGGCCTGGTGTTGCTGTGGGGTTGTCAGCAAACTTTCCAAAGCTAACAAAGGGTTTGGGCAAGGGAGCCACATGCTGGGGTCAAACACTGCTTAGGAGGCTTAGCAGCCAGGCCAGCATGGGAACAAGGAGTAACCACATGCACTGGTTATCCCCTTTCTGCCTGACCCCTGGTGTCATCCTTTACAGCAATGCAAAGTGCTACCTGGAATGAGTGGAAGGTTCTGAGTTGGTCGCATTTCACAGGAGCATGGGGTGAATCAAGCCTCACAAACTACCCCATCATCGACTACTGTTCCCATTTGCCAATGGGGAAACTGAGGCAAGGAGCTTTGCCCAGAGACAGTTAGTGGCAGAGCTGAAATTAGAACCCAGGAGTCCTAGGGTCTTGTGTAATGAATGGGGAAACATGGCCCCTTGCACCTAAGTCCACAGCTCAAGCACAAGAGCTCCCGCGAGTGCTGAGGATGGGGAGAACGGCCGAGAGATCTCCTCCTCTTATCAATAACCTCCTGCCTTCTCTGGAGGAAAGCTGCCCCTCCACTGGATGTTCACTTGGCATGTCCAATCCATGATGCAGATGCCTCTTCCCTTCAGGTGCTGGGTGCCATGGGTTTGTAGCATTTGAGTGTTCCATGGCCTTGGCTCTCACCCTGCGCGGCCGCATGGGGCCAGAGCTCTGTCCACTAACAAAAAATCACCTCGCCCATGCTCTGCAGAGGAGCCACAGTAATGTGCGGGGCTGTCACACAGGCCCTGGGAGAGCCACTGCCTTTACTGCAATCTCAGTTGCTGAGGGGCCCTTTGCTCTTCCCTCTCATCCCCTCCTGAGCCAGGTGTCCAGGTGAGATCCTCCACATTACTGCATACTGGCTTGGGGGTGCTGAATGGGCCAGGAAGGCTCCATTCAGCTTGTGTTCCTCTGACAACAATTCGCTACCTGGGCTCTGCACAGGCAGACTCAAGAGCCAGCTTCATTCTGCCCTTCGCATCCCAGTTTTACAGATGGAGAGGCTGGGGCACAAAGGGGTGAAATGATCAAGGTTTCCCAGCTGTCACAGAGTCACAGGCACTGGTCTATGTCCCAGCTCATCACCAGTCTCCAGGCAGTCTCCTGCACAGTTCCTGTGGCCTCCAAGACTTCAAGACTGGGCCTTTGAGACCAGCGTTCCCTGTCTCCATGGTTCCCTGCAGCGAATCTAGCCCAGCCAGACTCCTGCAGGAAGTTAAACTATAGTCTATCTTAGTCAAACCAGCACCGTTATGAGCCAGCCAAGCTGTGATGGACTCTGTCTCTGTCTCCCTCTCAACCCTTTGTTCACCCAGGTCAGGGCTACTACTAGAATCTCGCCCAGGGGCAGCCCTTGTCTCCGTCACCAGCCACCTTTCCCCCTTTGTTCTCCAGCTCAGTTCATGTCTTGGCCACTGGGTTTCCTGCTGTTGAGTGTGGATTGTTCAGTTGTTTGTGCGTCTCTTTATCTTGCCAGATCCTCTGTTGATTTGGGTCCATTTCAGCCAGACAGCTCAATGACACATGCCTATCTATGTCTCTTGTTCTGCCCTCAGAGCAGACTTAACCATTCCCCCACCCACACACACACACACACCAGGTAGCCATGCAAGGTGTAGGAGGAAATCAAGACACACACAGGAATCATACAAATATTAACAAAAAAATCCCATTTCATCACACTAGCAACTCAGCAGCCTGCCTCAGAATGGAAGCTAGGCCGCCTGATGCCCCAGTTCCATAAAGGACCCTGCCTGCTGTGATGGAGCAGGGCGGGGGAGGCCAGGGCAAGAGCGAATCCCACTCTTCCTTTGCCGTGAAAAGATTGAACGTTGTTCAGTGCAGATGAACCGCGGATGCCCTGGCCCCGATTCAGCAAAGCATTCAAGCATGTGCTTTCCTTTAAGCAGCTGCTCAAGTGCTTTGCTGACTGGGGGGCCCCTGTGAAAAGCAGCCAATTGGCCTAAAGCAAACAGTATGTTCCTCTCATGGCAGCCTTTAGGTTGGATTGGCACCCTTGCCCTGAGCTGCAAGACAGATCTGTATTTAAACTGGGACACCTCGCTGCGCTTGGCCTTTGGGAACCTCACAGTAGTTTATCTCCTGCTGTGTCAGACCTTTGCTTAATGTGTCCATTCTTCTCCGCTCAGCCCCCGCTGACATCGCTTTGCCGTCGCCCCTGCTGGTTCTGCCTTGAGAAGAGTTGCCTTTTTGGCTGGAGCTGTCCAATGATGCACTCACACCCTTCTTCTCCCTGGGACAAACCTTCCCCAAGACGGCAGAGCCACTCAGCTTGCTGGAGGCCTCTGCCTGTGGCACTACATCAGGCAGGCATTTCAGAGGGGAAACCTTTTTAAACAACACAGTGCACATGTACAGCACATTCCGTTGTTGCCACAGCCCCAGCAGGGTCACACTCCAATGCCCTGCCTCAAGCTAAACCTCTCCCCGGATTTCAATGGGACAGCCCATGGAGTGCTGCTTGGCTGGAATGAAGCTGGCAGAATCAGACCCCTTGTAAGAGAAAGTCCCTGCTCCAGGGTCTTGTCTGCCCTACAGGAATTGTCCCTTGGCTGACAGCTGGGGGGGTCAGCGGATCTGGTGCATAACAAGGGTTAGCTGCAAGAGCAGAGAAGGGCACACTGCGCTCAGCACTACTAAGAGCCTGCGCCCAGTGGCAACTGTGATTCCTTGTAGCACAGACTGGGCTTGAAATGATGAGGACCCCGCAAACAAAGGGAAAGCAGAACGCCTTGCAAGCAAGCTAGAGTGCTTGACAAAGGGTAAATGTTATTATCCCCTTTATAGAGATGGGGAAACTGAAGCACAAAAAAGGGGCTTAGAGCTTGTCTACATGGCGTGTTAGAGCGTGGCCAGACAGGGTGTAAAACTATAGCACACTAAATGACCATGTGGGCCCAGCTACTGAACACTAATGCTTTACACAGGAGTTTGCCAAAGAACTTTTACTGCACAGCAGCAGGGTGCACACAGTGAGTTAGTGTGCAACAGGCTACAGATTCACACCCTGACTTGCCACATGCTGGCTCGCTGTGTAGGCAAGCCCCAAATGACTCATGCAAAGCCCTACAGCAACGAGTAGCAGAGCTGAATTTAGAACCCAGGTCTCCTGACCCTTGGTCCTTTACCCTCTCCACCGCTCCACAGCATTCCCCAGTGACCTAGTCTCAAAAGAACTGTCTTAAAAGATTTTAAGTGTTTAGTTCACATCCCGCTGCTCAGCTGCACCCCTTTTCCATCCCCATCCCCACCCCCACATGAACAGTGCAAAAGCAGCCAACTGCAGTATAACTAGCACACTTTTCACAGGGACCATAATAAGCCAGGGGAACATGAAGGGATGCGGTGAATTCTCTGCCACTTGGAGTTTTTAAATCCAGAGGGGATGTCTTTCTAAAAAGCAAACTCTCGTCCAACCACAAGCTACCGAGCTGGATGCAGTCACCTCTGGGTCGGATTCTACACCTGGGTTGCATAGAAGATCAGAACTAATGACTATAATGGTCCCTTCTGGCTTTAAAAATCTATGGATCTGTCCAAACATTTCAAAGAATTTTCTCCCTTGGCCTCCTGCTCTTCTAGGCCCCAGGACACCAGGTTCTATTTACACCTCTGCCACTGACTCACTATAGCCAAGTCACTCAACTTCCTCTTACATGGCTATAATAATACTAATACAATAAGACCCCAAATGATGTATAAATATTGTGTGGTGTAGTGGGGATGGAGGTTTTTTAAGTATGTAAATGTGCATGCTATAAACCAAACACTAACAGATAGAAAGGAGCAAGAGGATTTTCATCCCAGAAGATATTCTCTAACCCTCCTCCACCACCAAAATATATAAAGCAGCTGAAAACAGCCAAGGGTGATGAAAACAGCAGGGCAAGATGGACTCAGAGCTGCCTCTGAGCCAGCTGGCAGCCCAAGGTAACTGACCATCTTGAATCTAACACTATAAGAAGTGAGGGGGAATAAAGCAATCCCTAAGCGTCTGCCACTGACTGAGAACAAGGGCTGAGAGCTGAAAAAGCCACTTCATTCATAACTTGAGATGGGGTGGGCCCCCAGGTTCAAAACTGGATTGGAGAGTGAGAGTTTGGCCCCATCTCAGAGAAAAGATCCCGAGCCATGATGTTCAGTCATCTACCCCTCTGTTTGTCATGGGATTTATAGAGCACCCATCACCCTTGCAGAAGAGTGCTTCCCAACTGACTCAGGTTTGCCTGGGAGGTCCCCCATGGACTTCAGGAGTTTGCTCCTCTTCTGATGGACCCTCTAGAAACGAGGTAGATCAATCTGGATCCAAGCTTCTCCAAAGGAATTCAGACTGGGGCTCGTGATTTGGTTCCCTCCCCACTCCTAACTCTAGTGCTGCCGGAATACCCAGGGGCTGGTCTATAAACATGCAGTCAAGGCTCCACTCCTGGAAGCTGATCTGTGAGAGAGGCTCCCTCCACCTGTGCAGAGCACCAAAGACACACCTGCCTGAGGATCTGCTGTCATAGTGGAGACTGCAGGATCAGGGTCTTCATTTGCAATTGAACTTCTACATGCCCTGGGACAGACTGTGCATCCCTTCCTCACGTGGGGGAGTGCGGACTCCCCATGCGAGAAGCCCCGTTGACTCTGGGATGACTACTTGCATGAGTAAATGTGGCAGAATCCAGCCCTCTGCAGTTCTGCTCTGGAAGTAACTGACTGCATAACTGCCCCGCCATCCCTGACCATGACCACAACTGCCCCTCATTCATTGGTTAAAGGGGTATTTTGGGAATGAGATTCACCCTCAATGCTCTATGGGCAAAACATCTCCAGCTCACCTCATTTACTCAGCCAGAGCATGTTTTATTAATCTGGAGTCTCACCAAGGCTCTTTACTTCTATTAATTTATTAATATTGCTAATTAAATATCATATTCGCAAATGTAAATTTCCTAATACTGTCCCTTCCATTTCCAAATTAGAAAAAAAAAACTGCTTCTTGTTCGGTTAGTCAGTTGAAACAAATTCAATCTGCTCATAGGTGCAGAGTTCGGAATTCGGCAGGGGGCTGCTGGGAGTCTGCTTTTGGGCAAATAAACTGCCCAGGTGTTCTAACAAAAGGGGTAACGTTTGACCTGCAGAGGGGAACACAATGGGGTGCACTTTGATGGGTACAAGGAGAATACACTAGGTGCCACATGGAGATAAGGGGAACAAGTTTGGGGTGCCCAGAGAGAGACACAAGGGAATAATTTTTGGATACCTGGGGGCAATGTAAGGGAAAGAATAATTGGGAGTTACACATTGGGGGTCACAGTGAGGAATAACTTGGAGTGCAGAGTGAGTGGCACACACGGAGTGCTTAGAGGTGCACAACAAGGGGCTCAAGGGGAATAAACGGAGGTGCACGGGGGCAGGGGTAAGAGAAGGAATAATTTGCAGGGAACCATAGGGAAGGTACTTTCCCAGGATTCAGTGATGTTTGAGGCCTGGGGGAGGAGAACAAGCCCTCTGCAAAGATACCACAGCCAAGGAACACTGAGATCCCAGGATTGGAGCTGTACTTTGGATAACACCCTCCCACCACTTTCATTCATTTATTTGTTTAATTTTGGAAGACAGGATCAGCTGGGGCGGATGGGCTGGTGTTGCATTAAGAAAAGTTTTTAAAATACATTATATCGTTTTTTATTATTAATGGTAATGATCTGAGCGTGCTCATCTTTTCTTTTGTAAGGACCGCTGTAATCTGATGATGCTATGTAAGGTGAAATGGATAATGCAGCAGTACCACTGGATTTTGTTTATTTATTAAAACAGAACCAATATAAAGAGGGATAGACAGATGTGGGGACAAAGAGAGAGATTCCAAGAAAATCAAACAGTAATAATACTTTGTTGCTCTTATAAATGGTTTGATTTGTCACTACTGAGTCAGTGGGAGTTTTGACATTGATTCAATGGGTGCAGAGTTTATCCCGGTAGCACCTGGGATTTACAGATCTCACAGGCCCTTAGTCAGATGGCTATTATCCTCATTCTACGGCTGGAACCACTGAGAGGCACAGAAGTTAGGGACCCAATCCTGGAGTCTTTATTTGGTTTTTACTAAGACAAAACTGCTCAAAAAATGCAGAGACAACTCCAGACTAGGGTAGGAAAAAGACAGACAGCCTCATCCCCAGCTCAGGAGAAAACTGCACAAGGACAGGAGAAGGGTCTAGCCAGTCCCCTCCTGGCAGGTGACCCCTTCCTGTCACAGGCCAGGAGGAACTCTGGAGTTTAAACAGGAACAGGGATGCTGCACCAAATGAAGAACATCACTTTTCAGGCCCATAAACAGTCCCCTTCCAGCGTGGGAACTCTGGGGTGATAGAGGAACATTCATCCAGATCTGTACTTGCTGGGACAAAAAGCAGAGGGAGGTGAGCTTCCAACCTGAGCACCTGCTGCGAATCACAACAGCTGCAGCAACCCTCCTTGGTGTTATTGTGTGTGCATGTGTGTATGTAAGGGGGTGGAGGGTGAATGCCACTAGACCAGAGGGGGTTTTCATTTTAACAGAGATCTGTCGTTGGGGGGCGGGGGGGAGGAGGAGGAGGAGAGGAAGAGAGAGAAGAAACTTACACAAATATAAGCACACCATAAAAAGCCTCCTCAAACTCCCGGAAAGAGGAGACAAAGCAAATAGTGCTGGTTGAACTGGAAGGAACTGGTTCCCCCCTGGTCTCCAGTTGTTAATGATCTCGGTTGACGTGAACATCATTTCCTCTGCGTTCTGCCGCGTCTAATTGAGTGGGTCTGCGAAGGGGAGAGCATGCGGCTGCTCCCAGCTTCCCAGTCAGCAGTTACTGACAGCCTAATCTTGGCTCAAGAAATGTTGCCGAGGTATTGGCTTCTGATGCCATGTTATCTCGCTGGCTTGAGCAAGGCGAGCGCTCGCCCCTCCGTGCAAATATAATAGGAGAGGACATCACCTTAATTCCACCTCCATTAGACCTCCGAGAGTAGACTGCGACCCCTTTCACCTCATCAATATTCAAAAGCTTAACAAAAAAAGGCTATAACCGGGGAAGTCAGAAATAATATAATGCGGTATTGATTATTTTATGGTACAATTAGGTGTAATTACATCTCTCAAATTTTATTTTAATGTTACTTTCTACTACTTTTAGCCTTTTAAAATTGTCCAAAACATCTCCCTTTAATGGAATGAACATGCCTTCAATTTAAATGTGAAACACTCTTTTTCTGCTAAAGTGTGACCTCAATATATTTGAAAACATAAATTACTGCTATGTATAAACCATAAAAAATGAATGATGAATTTAATTCTGGTGAAGCGTGAGGGACTGTGAATGCAAGAGGGGGGGAAAATGCTGCTTATCCGGAGGAGAAGGGACAGCCGGGGGGGAGGGGCGGGGGAGGAAAAAGGAGGTGACCTTCTCTAACATTGCAATAGGACAGGACACTCGAAGGACTTGTCTGACTTACAAAGGGGGTAGTGAGAGAGTAATGTATTCTCGGGGCCAGGTCCTCTGCTGCCGTCAGTTGGTACTGATCCGCTCACAGCTAGGGAGTTATGCTGATTCATGCCAGCTGGGGAGCTGGCCCTGTGTGATTACTCAGCTCTTGGTGCCCTCAAGCTCTGCAGCAGGAGCAGAGAGACAGACACCATGCTAGAGAACTAGACAATGACCTTCTACTGCTATCACCACATCCCGGGCCTCTCGAGAAACTGGAGGAGACAGAACTCAACAGGGGGCAAGTGACCCTTGCTTTAAGTCCTCTTTGCTAAGCCAGAGCTTGGGTGAAAAAGAGAATCAGGGAATTTAGCTTAATTAACAAACTCTTCCTCCAACCAACCACATCCTAACTTGCAGGTATTGGCTCGTCTACTATTATTACTAGCTATCTGTATTACCACAGCACCTGGAAGCCCCAGCCATGGACCAGGACTCTGCTGTTGAAGAAGCAAGAGAGTGTCCCTGTTTGGCCCTAGTAGAGAGCCTAGTACAATGGTACCCTGACCTGGCTTGTCCTTAGGCACTAATGTTAATAAATAATAAATACCCTACCACTGCTTCATCAATGGACATAAGCAAGGATGCCATCTTCGACTGCAATCAGCCTGAGATGCAGAGTCGGTGGTGAAATTTAATTTAATCCCAGGCTTCTCCAATGGTCCACATGCCTGGGATCACTCTCCTTGTGTGAGAGTGGGGAGTTCAGATGCCATGTTCCATCTATCTGAGGCCTCCATCAATAGACCTCCCCATAAGACATGAAGAGGGTGGAGGGTAGGCTCTCACCCCATAAGTCTACAGGATCATACATGCTTCTGCCAGAGAAAAGAAGCCTGAAGCTGGGCATCCGTGTCATAGATAATGGACATGGAGCCCCTCTGGGCCCTGTGCAAAGAACAGACCATTAAATTAAAATAATTTTTGCGTTAAATAATTTTTGCAATTGAATAATTGTGAGCTTGGGCTCCCTACATCACTGTGGGCAGAGACAGATAGAGGGGCATGTACAGGCATAGATAAAGAGACAGAATCTGAAACAGAGTGGCTGGAGGATCTCAGCCTCCCTGCTAATGTGTTCCACATATTTGTTGCAAATGGGAGACTCTAAACAATCGGGCTACCAAATACCTGGGGAGGGTTATTCTCCTCTGCCTCTCTCCACTACATACTCCTGAAGACATCAATCACCAAGAGCCTCCCTCAATATGAATGTCAGAGAAGGCCATAGAGGGTAGCGGTGGGTGTATTTAGTAAGCTGTCTTGAAATACACAAACTTGGCTGAACACTTATCGATCTGGGAGATCAAAGAGGGCACACCCATAAGTGGGAGGCCTAACGAGCGCTGGAGCATCTCTCTGACAATTAGACGGGTCTGCCCTAAGTGTGGACTTTCAGGACCAGTGCTGAATGTGGAAAATCAGAAAGGGTACAGTGCTTTGGTAAAAAGGAGAAGATTCACCCTCACCCCAGAAGTTAGAACAGAACATGAAGACAACTGCAGGCAGCAGCCTTCAATATCATGCCAATGTCCCGGGAGCGACCTGTGTTTTGGAGGAACCTTTGAAAAGCCAGCAGAGAATTTGCTCATCGCCAGGAACAATATGTCACCTGGGGAAGCACTGCAGGGCTGAAGGGTTTATTCAGCAGCCTTTAGAGAAGGGCATTAAGGGTACCAGTAAAGACCCAGATGAACTTGTCCATGAATTAAAACGGTCTTGCTCTTCTACTGGGTATTGCTTCTCTGAGTAAAACTGTCCCCTGGTAGCCATGGTCAGCTAGAAGAACCTGCCTGCTGCAAATAACAGCATCTTATATGTTGTCATTCTAAAGATGACTTTGCCCCTTCCTGACTAGCCAGGAGCGGCAGTTGTCTTTCTGGTCTTGGCTGTGCCCTGGAACCCTGCCTGCCAGCTGCCACAGCACTTCAGCCCAAAAGGAGGCCTTAGAAATTGGCACAACAGGTACCGATCAACCCCTCATCTGACAGCACCATGTGAGTTAGTGGGAAATCAAATTCATTCAGAGGAAGAAGAGAGAATCTGAGGCATTGTCAATAATCAAAAGCTTACACCAAAACCCATCCAGTTCCACTGGTGCAAAACAGACCCTTCTAAACAGATTGAGCTGAATGCAGTAGTTGACCCCACTACACTCACCCAGTTTAAGTTACACCAGTTTAAGGTTAAGTGCATCTATAGTAGGAGATGCACAGCACAACAGGACCAGCCTCAATCACACCAGGGAAAGTTCTCCATCACAGACAAGGACTCAGACAGGTGATGCTAGTCATTTGAATCAGAAGAGCACTAAAGTTGGCCTGGGTTGTTCTTTATAACCCTATGCTCCATGATGTCTGTGCTGCTGTGATCACAATGGCGCTTACATAATCTTCCCCCCTTTGCATTTGTTCAAATTATTTTACTCTGAATCAAAGTTTGATTGACAAGCCAGTCATTGCCCGGGATCACTCTTCTCAGCCTTTCTGGAAGATCGGTACCAAGCTGTCTTGGTTCCAGGACGCAGGGACAGAACCAACATCAAGGACCTGCTTGTTTAAGCTACAAGTTTTCAAAAATATCCAACAGTTCAGTGAGTTCAGCATTCCAGGATGCTAATCACCTGGACCTGCTGATCAGAGCAAGTAAAGAGGCTGTAGCATCCTAGAAGATGCCATAGTTAAGGCTGGGCAAATGACAGTCCTTCTGAAGAAGCAGCTACCTTAGCTTTGTGTGGGACTGTCTCAAAGATCTGAGGCTGCTTTAAACACTGGAAGCCATACTGCAAAAGGAGACAGCAGCCAACGAGCAAACAGAGAATCAGCTACAGCTTACAGGGCAGATAAACAGAGTTAACGTTGGCCCAGGAACAGCTGCTTTGGAGGAAGGTTCAAGAGATCACAGGGAATGCAGTTACGGGATAACCTGCCCACAAGGAAAGTTTCCTCACAATCGTTAGAGACTGCCTAAAGACAGAGCAACAGTACGCTTCCTTCAGATCTAACCCCTCGTGCTACTATATTCTATACAAACCAATTTCTCTGTGTGCTGAATTGAAGGAACTCAGGGTCACACACACCAGGTTCCCTGGTACTCCCATGTTCTCAGATCAGTTGCTCCTTGTTGGTAAAAAAGGGGCCTAAGATGCCTTTTTCTTTGGCTCCCTTGCCTCTGCTTCCTTGGCACTTCCCTTGCACTGGCCTTTTGGTTACTGGTTGCACTGCTATTGGTCCTCAGCCTCCAGTTGCCTTATCATCCTGCAACTTGCCTTGTCTTGACTGAATGGCTCCTTGTGCGTCTGCTCTTATCTTCCTCCCTCCGCCTCCAAGATCATCTCATTCCATTAGATCCCACTTTTGAACATTTTCCCCCGTTCCCCAACACATGGAACAGCAGTGTCCTACTACAGTCCTCAACTCCAGTCAATACAAACATACACACAATGGTTTGGCTTTTCAAAGTAGTCTAAGGGAGTTAGGCACCAAATCCCATCGACTTTCAATGAGAGATGAGCTGACTCCTTTGAAAATCCTGCCCTGTAGAGAAAAGCCTACTGGCTGTTAGTATGTGCTGGATTTTACCTCTTTCCAGATGAGCAGTTTATTCATAAGACCAAGGTGAGGAAATCCACCCCTCCCTGGCCTAAACCAAGTTTTCACATCAATTAGGGAAACTGACATCAGATTTAACATTGTTTCCAATTATGCCTGTGAAAATGCTGTTAAAGGGAACACCCAAATTGATACAAACAAAATGCCCTGATAAAATACTCTCAGGAAAAAGCTTCAAACAGGTAAACATGGTTAATGAGGATAAGAGAAAACTTCAGTAGCAGAAGAAGATCAGCCAACCACAAAGAGGTTCTGATCATAGGGACCAGAATATACAGTAGAGCTTACAGGCATGCTGGAGAATTCATGTTCGGACAGTCTGCTGTCACCCAAACAACCACATATTGGGGGCAAACCAGGCCAGACGTAGAGACTCGCAGGTAGCCTCCACCTGCCCATGCTGGAAGGAAAACTGCTACAGCCATTTGTGAGGTAGACTAATGAGAAGAGGATGTTTGGGGAGATTTGGGGAGTGACGCCATAGGAATCAAATGTGCAGGTGTGAATGGCCAGCTGTGCCCATGCGTATTAGAAAGTGTGTGCTCTGGGATACGCTCATGCAGGCAGCTCCCCATCAGAGCTGGGGGCACACTGCTGACCCCTGGCCCGATCCAGCCTTGGAATGACAATGGGGGAGTGGCGACACCCCACTGACCCATATTTGGTCGCTCCTGGACACGAACAAACTCCCCACCCTTGCATTGTCCCTCTGGTTTGCATTTGGAAAAAGGACGCCAAACGGCGGCTCCCAGTGGTGTTCGCTTCCAGGCAAATGAATCCTCTCTCCAATTTATTTGCAAGAAGCAGCTACGTTATTCCCTGGTGAATACCAAAGGCCATGCTTCCTGTTCAAAGGATGTCTGGTGGCTGGTTAGGTGAGGTATATTTCTGATGAACATCCCAGATGATCTAGCCCAGGCTCTGTTGTCTATTTAAGGTTGACACAGCGACCGCTTAGAGAGACCCCATAGGTGCATCCCTTATGAAGAGTCCCAGTATCAGGTCTGTCCTAGGACAATACCGTCCACCCATTATTATTAGTGTCACAGGAACACCTAGAGAAGCCCATCGAGTTCAAGGCCCCACTGTCCTATGCACTGTACAGACAATCCCTACCCAGAAAATCTTGCAATTTAAAAACAGACAAGGCAGACCAAGGTGGGAGAGAAAGAGAGGCACAGAGAGGTTGAGTGATTTGCCCAAGGGCACACAGCAGGTTGGTGGCAGAGCCAGGAGTAGAACACAGGTCTCCTGACTCCCTGTCCTATACCCAAACCATAAGACCAATAAGTAAAATAGAACATGAGCAACAGAAGGGTTTTTGTATTATTTTGTAGCCGGTACTCATTGTCTAGCAGGATGTATGACGGGTTTCCTTCCCTTGCCTCCTACCCATCCTGACTCCCAATTCCATCAGCATTAGACAGCACAGAATCTCCAAGATGTAACAGCTCAGAAATTAGTCTTGCATATTCCCCGCATGCCAGCCAAAAAAGCTTGTTTTGATATTTGCAGAAGTGAATTAATTTGGGCTTTCAGATAAGATCTCAGACACTCCCTGATGACACTCACACCCACAGCCACGGAGGCTGATAACATCAGCGGCTGACTACTCAGCTGCAGCCTTTTTCAGTCGTTTCTAGGATTATGAAATACACATTTTGTTAGGCTGGCTAATGCCAAAATTACAAAATCCATGTAATTAAGATTAATTTAAGAGCTGGATTGGATCATCCTGTGGCATCCACCCATTAATTAAAAGAAACACTTTGAATTTCAAGTGCCTGCCTGAATATTTCATTCTGTGCTGGCATTATTAACCTCTAGTTGGCAAGAAAGATTTAAGTGCCCAGGTGTAAGAGGCTGTGGGCTAACAGAAGGCTGTCTGGGCCGGAAGATAAGTGCCCTCTTCTGGAAGGTATGTATAGTGGGAGGATAAACAAGTGTACTTATTCTGTACACAAATATATATTCATATTCTCTCTCTCCCTCTCCACATGTATAAAGCATATTTTATGCACATATTTGTTTGTACATATTCTACATGCATATTTATAATGATGCAGTATGTATGTGACTGCCTGGGAGAATATATGGGCACATAGATATGACTTACAAACATGTGGCTACATAGAAATCTGTAGGTGTGTTCATCTATGCAAGCTGTGTGAGTAGACATCTACACTCATGCAAGAGTGCACGAGTGCACATGGCTTTCTGAGTGTACATATGCATGCACGTGTGAAATGCAAGTTTAAATGGATGGACATGTGCAAAGCTGTATCAGAGTACGTGAAACAGAGCGGCGTAAATCAGACGCCCAAGTTTCTGCAGAATTTCATGCGAACATTTTTGATGTTTCTTTTGAGGCAATTTCATGCTCCTCAAATTTCACTTTTCAATCAAATCGGACAATTGCTATTGTTATTAATTACTTGCTTTGCAGCAGCACCTGGGATCCCAATCAGGCCCTGCATGCTAGATGCTGTACAGACAAACAGGTAGACAGACTACCTGATCCAAAGAGCTTCTGAGCTAAGGCATGGCTAGTTAAAACCATGCCAAATATTAAAAATGCTGAATTTCAGACTCCCAGGACTCTCCCCTTTCACATAAAATAGGCCCAACACTCACACTGGGCATGAAATGGAAAATGGCACAAAGTCAGAGAAGCTTTGTGCTTCATTGTGAATATCTTGTTCACCTCTTGTACATCAGTCCTCTTGTACATCAGTCCTTGCATATTCAGAGGTGTGAACACAGGTGCATACATGTACATGGAAGTGCATTAGCATACATGCATGTGAGTCCATGTTAATTCATAGGAAGCTGGGTGGCTGTATAGATTTGTGTGAGCCTGCGTCCATCAAACGTGAAGTATGCAACACATATACATGGCTGTATGAGTGTGAATGTGTGTGTGTATATATGTCCATATGGATATGTACACGAACATGGATGAGCAAACACGCCTGCCAGCATGAGATGCATAAGCAGATGGGAGGAAGTGTCAGCACATTTCTTCCTTACGGATAAGGTACAAAAAAGCTTAAAATCTTTTCCAGATCCACAGATTTTCTCTCTGATTTTACAGCTGCAGGGCCTATTTGTTTTATGTATTTTTTATACTCTGAACTGCTCTCATGCAAAGACACAATTTTAAATCAGAGAATAAAATCTCTCACATGGTTCCATTTTCTGCAGTGCCCCATACTTCGTGAGGCATATACTGCTCTAACCACTACACATCTCACTACTCCCCGTTCTCTTCCGCACCCCCTGGTCTATCCCATGTGTATCCCTTCATTTAACCCAGGGCCTGCAGCCAAAATGGAGATCAACAACATCATGTTGTTCTGCATCTAACCCACTCCCAACAGCGCCTTCTTCTGATTGGACCTGCCTCTCTCTCCCCGCCTTATTCCCTCTACATCAACGGTTCTCAAACTGTGGGTTGGGACCCCAAAGTGGGTCACGACCCCATTTTAATGGGTTCACCAGGGCTGGCTTAGACTTGCTGGGGCCCGGGGCCAAAGCCAAAGCCCAAGCCAGAGGACTTCAGCCCTGGACAGCAGGCCTAAAGTTACAGCCCCTTCCCTGGGGCTGAAGCCCTTGGGTTAGGCTTTCGCCCCCTGGCCTGGGGCATTGGCTTTGCCCTCCCCCCACCAAGGGTGGTGGAGCTTGGACAGGCTCAGGCTTTGGTCCCCCTAATAATTTTTGTTGTCAAAAGGGGGTCGCGCTGCAATGAAGTTTGAGAACCCCTGCTCTATATCATTCCATGCGGCACTCAGTGCTGCCTGAATGCAATGCTTTGATAAAGTCAGTAGTTTCTCTTCCGGACACCATCATGTAGGATGCCTGACTGTTCTCCTGCAAGGCAAACTCCAATTCCTCTATTAGCTGCTTTGTATTTTCAATAGGCAAGTGTGCCTACAGGCTGGATAAGAATAGTTGGGGTGGGGGCATATAATCTAAATAACTAACATGAACTAAATCCTCTTCCATCTACAAATCTGTTAGATAATTCCCCAGTATTACCAGCCTTCCTTCTCTCTTGAGATCCTGAACAGCAGAGACAATCCAGTCACTGACATTTATATAGAACCTGCCACCAAAGTACTTCACAAACTGATACATATAATTTCACGTACCTGTGAAACAGCAGCTGTTTAACAGAGCACAGGAATGCCGCACCCCAATGAATCTGGAAGGGGAAGACAGAATGCAATTAACCAAGTTACAAATTGAAGAGACAAAAATACCCATATATTTCAAACTTTCATTATTAATTTTATTACCATAGTTGGGTAAACTAAGGTACAGAAAGGTTAAAGTGACTTGCCCAAGGTCACATGCAAGTCAATGGGAGAGCTGGGGATAGAACACAGGTCTCCTGGACTCCCCAGTTTCTGCTTTAAGTGCTAGACCACAAAGCCTCTCAATCTAGCACCTCTACTCTTGTAAAAAGTTCCATGGGATCTTTAACAAGCACAAATGGCCGGGACTTTAAGTGTCATCCAAAAAGACAGCAATGAAGCAGCAGTGGCTGATAACCAGCACAAGCATCTCCATTGGGACCCACAGATGCAGCCATTTCTGCTAGTGATGGTAGAGCACAGAGTGCTGCCCTGTGCCATAAGTAGGTCCCATGCCCACCTGCACCTGAAGCCAGGGCCTGGTGCTGTTTCTCGAGGTGTCGGTGTACTCTACATGTGTTCTCATTCTTGGGGAAAACGTTCATGATTATTTCATTTTGTGGCAGTAATGGAAAATACATTTTAGTGCTTGTGTTCTGCATTTGCAATTCATGTTCCCATACATGATTACATTAAGTCTGTGTTCTGTCATTTTTGATGAATGTAGCTTGTTTTCCGTAAAAAACAGACTCCAGGATGGAAAGTGACAGAAGTGAAGCTATAACAAAGGATGATCAATTTTTTATGGCCAGCACCAAATGCAGGGGGAAGTCCCTAAGTGTCTCTTTATAGCTAGGGACCCTTCAGTCACACACTGAAGTGTGACCCATTCCTTTCACCGCAGTGCCTCTGGCAGTCACAGGGCAGCAATGGCTAATAGTTCCTCTTTCTTTCTTTCTTTTTTTTTTTTTTTTTTTTTGACTGAAATTGACAGACTGGCTTTTCATTAGCAGCTCAATGGTTCAGGCGGCAGCAGCAGACGATTGGGTGATAGTGATTTAGCCTCTGCTCCTGAATTTCCACAGGTCATGAATGAGTAGAATGGCTGATGGCAATGGGTAGGTTTGAACTAATTTGGGGCTTCTTTGGCTTGTTCTGAACTATTAGCAAGGCAGTGCCTATGAGCCCCAAGCAAGATAAGGGGCCTCCTTGTGGGAGAGTGTTCCCATTTCAAATTTCTCTGCTTCTCACCCTCCTTGTCTACTAGACGCTAAGGAACTCGCACAAGACCAACAGCAGAGCTGGGTATAGAACGCAGACCTCCCCTGTCCCAGCCTAGGGCTCCAGCCATGAGACCAGATAGTCTTCCCAGTTGCTTCTCTACTTTGTTTAGTTCCTAGGTAAATGTGCAGCAGGTTCTGTCTCTCTCACCAGAATGGTTCCTTAGCACCATAGCCTGAATGCCTTGGTCGGTCAACCCCTCAGTGGGGAGGGTTTGGCCCCAGGGAAGTTCTGCCTGAGTAGGACCTAATTAAAAGCTTGAGTAAGAAGATTTGGCCCTGTTTGTTTCTAGGGTTTGTGATCTTCCTCTTGACTCACAGCAGTTTCAAATCCTAGTGTGACCACTGTCCCTATGACCTTGGGACAGATCTTGAGCTCAGTGAAGTTAGAGAAACCAACCTAAAGTCAGTGGAGTGACCCTAGAGTCATTTTAGTGTACGAGAGAGGAGAATCAGGCCCCTTGTCATACCCCTTGAACCCATTTTTTTTTTTTTTGTTAAAAATCCTTGCTCTGGCTGCAGCAGAGTAAAGCAGGGGTTTGCTGGGTTTGTTTCACCCTCAGGGAAATGTGCTTGCCATAAGCAGATGGTTTCAGAGATTAAGTTCTAAGAAAGCATTAGCAGGAATATCTGCGCACAAGGCCCAGGCAGCTGTCTCCGCTCGCACCTGTTCAATGTGCTGCAGCTTTCAAAGAATCAGTGTCCTCAGGGTTGGTTTGAGGGGGGTTTGGGGAGAGTGTGTGTTTTTAAAAAAAAACAAAAAATAAAAAAAAAGAAGCTTTCGGGACAAATGCAGCTGCAGCTTCTACAGAAGCTTAGATTTTTTGTCCCTGCAAACAGGCTTGCTCCAGCTACGCCATGGCCAGGAATTTCACCTGCTGTCATCTCGGCTCGGACACAGAATCAGGTTATTTCCTGCCATCTGGGAACTGTGATGACAAGGAGAGTGGCAGCCAGGGCAGAAATCAAAGGTAATTGCTTTTGCACCAGACGAAAGGTAAATTCACAGAACAGGGATAAAAATACGCTAGCCAGACCCTCTTCACTCTCTGCTCCCATTCCCTTTGCTCCTTAACTTATTCCTCCAGCAGAGCTCAGTCCGGGTGGAGGATCCAAGCTCTGGGGAGAGCACAGGCCAGAGCAGCACCTGAGACGTCTTCTACAGGCTGTAGCATATGCTCTTCACTGCGCTGGACCAGTACCAATGGCCGCTAAGGAGGGGTTATAGAATCATAGAAGATTAGGGTTGGAAGAGACCTCAGGAGGTCACCTAGTCCAGCCCCCTGCTCAAAGCAGTGCCAACCCCAACTAAATCATCCCAGCCAGAGCTTTGTCAAGCTGGACCTTAAAAATCTCTAAGGATGGAGATTCCACCACCTCCTAGGTAACCCATTCCAGTGCTTCACCACCCTCCTAGTGAAATAGTTTTTCCTAATATCCAACTTAGACCTCCCCCACTGCAACTTGAGACTATTGCTCCTTGTTCTGACATCTGCTGCCACTGAGAACAGCCTGCTCCATCCTCTTTGGAACCCTGTCTTCAGGTAGTTGAAGGCTGCTATCTAATCCCCCCTCACTCTTCTCTTCTGCAGACTAAATAAGCCCAGTTCCCTCAGCCTCTCCTCATAAATCATGTGCCCCAGCCCCCTAATCATTTTTGTTGCCCTCCGCTGGACTCTCACCAATTTGTCCACATCCTTTCTATAGTGGGGGGACCAAAACTGGACGCAATACTCCAGATGTGGCCTCACCAGTGCTGAATAGAGGGGAACAAATCACTTCCCCTCAATCTGCTGAGAATGCTCCTACTAATGCAGCCCAATATGCTGTTAGCCTTCTTGGAAACAAGGGCACACTGCTGACTCATATCCAGCTTCTCATCCACTGTAATCCCCAGGTCCTTTTCTATAGAACTGCCGCTTAGCCAGTCAGTCCCCAGCCTGTAGCAGTGCATGGGATTCTTCCATCTTAAGTGCAGGACTCTGCACTTGTCAAACCTCATCAGGATTTCTTTTGGCCCAATCCTCTAATTTGTCTAAGTCATTCTGGACCCTATCCCTCCCTCCTATCATATCTACTTCTCCCCCCAGTTTAGTGTCATTCACAAACTTGCTGAGGGTGCAATCCATCCCATCATCCAGATCATTAATGAAGAGGTTGAACAAAACCAGCCCCAGGACTGACCTCAGGGGTACTCTGCTTGACACTGGCTGCCAACTAGACATCAAGCCATTGATCAGTACCCATTGAGCCTGACAATCTAGCAAGTTTTCTATCCACCTTATAGTCGTTTCATCCAATCCATACTTCTTTAGCTTGCTGGCAAGAACACTGTGGGAGACCATATCAAAAGCTTTGCTAAAGTCAAGGTATGTCATGTCCACCGCTTTCCCCATATCCACAGAGCCAGTTATCTCAACATAGAAGGCAATGAGGTTGGTCAGGCATGACTCGCCTTGGTGAATCCATGTTGACTGTTCCTGATCACCTTCCTCTCCTCCAAGTGCTTCAAAATTGATTCCTTGAGGACCTGCTCCATGATTTTTCCAGGAACTGAGTTGAGGTCACAGCCCATCCCTGCTCTCCCTGATGGTACTAATGCTGCTGGTGGTAGCAGCCTGGAGCAGCCCTTGTGTTACTGAATTCCATTCAGTCTGGCTGTAGAAAGCTGGGGGGCAGTCCCAAAGCAAGGCCACTTAGGCCAGGCACATTCTGCCCATGTCATTATAGGGAAAGGACCTCTTAAAACACGGCTATGCCTTGGACTTTGCAAGGGGTTATTGGTGACATGGACCATTTCAACCCAAAACTTACGTGGGGAGAAAAGTGCGGGATATCTGAGAGATTGAGGGTCTTAGCATGCCCACTCTATGTTACTCCCTTAGCCATGCTTCCCATGACCTCCCAATGCACTCTGATTTAATGGGGGAAATGTCTGTGTGTCACATTATAGGTCACCACATTGAGATTCAGCTGCTGGGCATTAGGTGTAAGAGACTGCAAGTCACCGTGACAAGATGTTATGTGCTGGTGGGGACAGTGGCTAGTGAGATGTGGGGTCACGGGACAACGCTGGAGGCCCCGAGGTGGTACTGAAGCCACTCTGAGAAGAGCTCCACGCTGGCCATTGTTGGCAACTGAAGGCAGATTCTCATGCTGGGCAATAAGCTGTAGCTTCCACAGCACAAGGCCAGGGAACTGTGAATCATGCAAAGCAGACTGCCATGAGGAGGTGAAGCTGCCAGTGCTGGGGATATCAGGAGACAACTCCCACTAAAAGGGCTGGGCACTATCTGTTCTTTTCTCCCAGCAAGCGAGTCTGAGGAGACTCCCAACTGCCCTGCGATAACTTCATCTGCCAGATGCTACAATTATTGTACCAACTACCGACTAGTGACCAAGACCCACTGATTCTCCTTGCTAGCTGGTCCCTAATTATTAGCCATCCCTCCCCAGCATACGGTGTTTGCCAATCAAGAGCTAGAACATAATCTAGGCCCAGCACAAGTCAGGGGTCAGAAATGCAGCAGTTCTAATACGTTAGCAGATACAGCAGCAAGTCCATCATGCCAGGAACGTCCCCTACAGACCACCAAGCTCTCCAGTGCCATGTCATCAAAAGCAGCTGGCCCCTCCTGAGCCCACTTGGAGCCATGGTACCCAATGAGTTATGTGCTATTTGAGTTAATTACAGAACAGGTCTGGTCTAGACAAGCTGTGGGGAAAAGGAGAACCAGATCCAAACTTTATGGGCTTAATTTCTGTCATGGGTCTGAACCAAAGCCCCAGATCCAAACTATCTGAACTTGACGGGAATTCGAATCTGGATGTGAATTTTGTGGCTCAGATCCATCCCCAGATTTAATTAGTAAGTTTTGCAATGACCCATAAAGATGACAAGTGTTATCTATCATCATCTTCAGCACCCCCATCCAGCAATCTCAAAGCACTTCACAAAAGTTATTATTAGCCCCATTTTACAGATGACCCCAAATCAGTGGCAGAGTGAGGAACAGAATCCATGTCTCTTAATTCTCATTCCTGGGCTGTAGCCTCTAGACCACGTTGCCTCCACCTTCGAGGAAGAGTTCACACTGAGGGTTTATTTCACCAGAGGTCACCAGAAGAAAGGGGCATGGGCATGTCACAGCCAGCTTGTCTCGCTGAGCTCAGACCTCGCAGCACCACCAGAAATGTGTACAAGGCCACATACAAGGATCTCCCCAGAGAGATAAATGGCCAGAGTTACTTGTTTGTCTGGCTGGGAGCAAAGGAAGTCAGGATGTTCCTCGGTCTGTTTCTCTGCATTAAATATTCCTATGGGTTTTTCCAATCTCATTTGGCATCTTGGAGTCAGTGACTGGGGGATTTTGGTCAGCCGATCAGGATTCAGGAGTCTAACTAATATTAGTTCAGCAATCAATAAGGAAGAAAAAAAGAACAAAAATCAAATCAGCATTTGAAAGGGAGGCGTTTCTGAAGATATTTTAGATAGAGCGATCGGTAGAGCCACGCTAATCTGCCGCTGGATCTCCATGGACCATGTTTGCAGATAGTGGATCAGATGCGGATACAAATTTTGTATCCGCGCAGGGCTCTAGGGATCAGAATGCTCTCATCTGCCTACCAACTTGATAGATGCACATTAGCACATGGTCCCCCATTTATCACCTGGGTATGTACGTACAGACAGACACATTTTCAAATGTGGCCAGCAATTGTAGACATCTCACTGTTTACATGCTCAACCTGAGATGCCTAATCTTCAGAGGTGTCCACTGACCTCAAGCAGAGCTGCAGGAACTCATCACCTTGGAAAATTAGGTCCCAAAGTGGGCATCTGCAACCAGTGGCCACCTATGAAAGTTTTGGTCTGAGTGTGTATACATAACTATTAGTGCACCTAACCACGCTTATAAGTTAAGGGGTGTGCACATGTATGTGCATCTATCACCAGTTTACATGTAAATCCACAAGAACCTCTCCCTCTACATGCTGATGCCAGATGTACAGGTCTCATTTCCAAAGGCTAAAGCAACAATCTGATAAGATTAGAAAATCCAGTCTTCTAGGCAGTGATGAGTGAACATCACAGAGTTTGGAACTAAGGCTCAGGTCAGATAAGCAGCTAAACATTTCGATGCTTCTCCAAAGGGACCCATATTTCTGTCCTCAGTCCCAACACAACCCCTACCTCCTTCCCTCAACAGTCAGCAAAAAACTTCCCTGGTCTTGACAGAACCCCCTACTGTGACAGACATCCCCCTAATACAGCAAGGTGCTGAGCAAGTGCTGAGACAGATGAAGAGGAAAAGGGTCCCTGATGGGTGACAGGGAGCACTCTAGGCCAAGGAGGCAGTATAAGACAAGGCCCAAAGATGAAAGGGTGAGCAGAGCATTAGAGAGAAGCAGAACCAAAGGACTGGGACCAACACAGGGAATGGGAAGCAGAGTAGGGGGAAGATTATGAAGAGGCTCGCAAATGAGGATAAGGTGTTTCAGTGTGATGCATAAGAGACAGGGAGACAATGGACAGGTTCAAAGAGCTGGTTCAAAGGCAGCAAAACAAATAAATCTATCAACAGTGCATGCCTTCAGCCATCAATGCCACTTTGTTATCCCACTGCTTCACACACGTCTCTCAGTACCAAGGTGCCATCTGCATTTATTTACTAATAGCAATATGTCACCTGCATCATCCACCAGCTCCAAAGCACCGACAGCATCTATCAATACCCATTTGCTATTCACATTTATCATTGCAACCCACAGTTGTCAGAGGTGGTTCACCTATTATAAACAATGCCTGATGAGCACCCTGAGTGCCAGGATGCCACCTGCACCCCACCAGAATATACCTCACCCATGAGAATTTCTTGGGTGGGAGAATTAGTAAATTCTCTGGTGCAGTCTTAAGGCAATGCAAACTCCTGTGCTTAGGACAGGCAAGTTGGGGTGCTTCTTCTGATCAGAGGAAGAGGCTTAAGCCCTGCCCTTTCAACCTCTGGATAAGGTCTGTTTACACAAACCAACAGTGCCATCTGCAGGGCTTGAGTTGGGTCACTTTGCATTGGCTCTGCCAGTCAGTCTTTTTTTTTTTTTTTTTTTTACGTCTTCCCTTTTTGAGCTACTGATTCTACATCTTCATCTAAAAAAATTAAGCTTCTATCCCTTCTGGTTATGATAATAATCTTCAGAATTTGAACCAAGTGTAACTGATATAGCAATGTGTGGCTAACTCTGCAGACTGCCTGGAATAACTGCTCTAACTGGTAGAGGTGTGAACTGTCCCCCTCTTCAGCTCAACAAAAGGTTAACTCTGAAACCTAATGAAGTCCATTTACGTGTCATCAGTATTAACTATTTCACTGCTGACCGAAGCACACAAAAAAGGAGAGAGACAATCATATTATGAGGAGCTGCACGGTCTATGGTGAGTGTCATCTCATTGTGGTGTCTCGCACGGGGAAAGCTGGGTTTGAGGCTGGGGCACAGGAAATTACAACTATTCTTTTGTATCCAATTCACCTGAATCTATCAATTCCAGGAAACTATTTATTGATCTGCCATCTCCATCACTGAATATCAGCCTACTGACCTTGGTATCTGCCACCTGCATCTATCAGCGCCATGGTGACCCCTGCTTCTGTCATTGTTAGTGTGCCATCTGCACCTATCAATGCCAGTAATCTGCTAGCATCTATCAATGTCCATGCACTTTCCATAGTGATTCCACACATCTGAGGGTGGGGCCCATGTGATAAATTTCCAGAAATGGAATTTACTATGCACTTTGATCGCCTCACCTGCATGCGCCCCATTCATCCCTCTCAGCTGGTATTGCTTCTACCTTCCCATACCTTGCAAACAGCTACATTTAAAAAATAATCCCATCCCATTACCAAAACATATGCTCACCCCTCATGAAGAGACTGAGGGTTGGTGCAAACAGCCAATTGGCACAGGGCAGAGACGTACAATACCCAACTCCTGGACCGGTGACCGGGTTTCAAGCATGTTTTCCTGCAAAATCATTTGGGCTTTAAGTGGGAGCCTCGTCTTCAGGGAGAATTGCTGAGAATCTCCTCTCCCAAATGATACAAAGAATCTGGTTCTTGCCCTCCCAGACAGGTGAGCTAGCAGGCCTTCAAACCAATAGGGTTCTGTACGCAGAACAGCTCCCTGAGATCATGGTTAGCCTGGCTGCCCTGGACTAATCATCATTTCCTCCCCCCTCAGAAGTCTGTGCTGTTGGATGCATGGCCCTAAGGCAGCCTGGCTTTGCGGAAGGAAAAAATTGTGCCGATGCAACATTAAAACACATTCTTAATGTTGTTTTTGGCAAACTACGTGGCATAAACATAGCACAGGTGGATGTGACGTGGTCTAATGGGTTCACCGCCACTCATTCGCGATAGCTGACTCGTGGCAAAGGTAGCCAGCCAGTTCACACCAATGCAATGTTTGTGCCATCCCACATCATCAGATGTTCTCTACCAGTGCACTGTACACCATTTACTCACTTCCCTGCACAACCTGTTCATGCCAGTGATCCATTGGTAGCCTTTGATGCCACTGTGCTACCCATGTGATGGGCTGCTATCACTGTGCCCTCTGCATATAACACTGCCAGTGCACCCTCTGCATTCATTGCTTCCTGTGCATCATCTAGCAATACTAATTTACAATGTGCATCAGACACGAGAGTGCCATCCCTATGCAATCATACTGGTTTGCTACCTGCATTTTGTAACACATGCCATCTGCATCGGTGTAGCCAGCAATACCAGTGTGCCATCAGCTGCTGTTATCTTCCATAGTGGTTGGCACCATTGTTGTATTTTATTTTATTTTTTTTCAGTAGACACATTTGAGCCTCTTCCCAACCTCTTGTTGCCAGGATGCCAAGAAAAAAGGGGGGGCTGGTGGTATAGGGCACAGGTTCTGCCCCCAGCTCTACCACCAACTCACCATGTACTCTCAGGCAAGTCGCTTTGCCCATCTGTGCCTCAGTTTCCCCATCCACAAAATGAGGATAAGAATTTCAACCTCACAGCATGGGGCATTCAGATCCAACAGCAACGAGCACCACAGAAACTGCCTATCAATAAACTAATGGAGATGGCACCAGGGCACCAGAGGTCACAGTGAACTTCCCTTCTCCCATCCCATCGCCAATCTTGCCAGGGAGAACAACTGCCGGAGCTATCCTTCTCCTGCCTGTAACTGCGCAGAAGTCCAGCCAGTTCCATCCTCATTGAACCACCCTCTCTCTATTTGATAAAGATGAATATTGCTTTTTAAATAAATATAAAAACTCTGCTTCCTCCTTGGCGAGTTCATTTTGAGTCATTTTATCTCTTTCATCCCCCCCCCAGATTTTTTCCCCAAATAATGTGATTAAGTGAGTCAGCATTCTGCTTTCCCTGGCAATCTCTGGATTTAATTCAGTTTGAGGACTGCAACCTTTGACTCCTTTTTACTATACTAACCCAGCTCAGAGAACACTTAGCGATTTCTCCGCTTCCTACAGGGAGAGGATCTGGGGGGGTGAGGGGGGAACCGAGGTTGGGGGGAGGAAGGGAAACAAACTTTCACATAAAATTATGGTATATGGATAATTGAGAAGTTTAAAAACATGAATCTAATTGTGCTGTCCCCTGGGAAGCAGATATTGAGCCATCCTATAAAAGGCTTGGAGTATCCCAATGGTGATTTATTGCTAAATCCTAGTATTTTTCAATACATTATAGTTTTTAAATTGTGTTTAAATTGAGTGTAGAAGAGCAGAGGCCATTAGGAGATGCAGAAATGATGATTATATTTAAATATTCATGCACGCAGTACCTTATTATTGAATCTGAACACTAACAAAATCAATATTAAGTGCGGTTTGACATGAATTTATTTATGAATTTCGACTTTCTAAGTACTGTATTTTTTCACTCAAAAATTGTGAGTATAATGTAGTAATGATATCAAAACAGAGTGTCAGAGAGCATTAGCCGAGGAGGTTATAAACCTCCATATTACGGGGCCCCATATCGCCCTCAAAAGTGCTTAGTGCACAAAACCAAAATGTGCTGGTTTTTTTTGAAACACGTAAATATACACACACACACACAAATAGGAAGGAAATTCTCAGGTCGGAAATTGCACTGCAGCAGCTTTGATTGCTCTCAGAACCTGCTTCGAGGACCAAGCAAGCTGGGACTTGGAGACACCCAAATCTGAATAGAGTCCTTCGGGCATGTGGTTTTTGGGGGCACCTCAGTGTGCTGGTAAAAGGAGCACAGCCAACAGCATGGCCTGGCCTGGGGTGTACCCAAGATTCCTATCGGAAGGGAACCAAATATATATAAATCCATGCCAAGAATGCACCACCTCCTCCCTCTCCACCTTTTCCTGCTGGGGTTCAGTTGTGCTGGCACCCTAGGGAGGAAGTTGCCCCAGTTGGTAATCTCACAGATAAAGAGAGTTAGATTGGGAATTTTGTGCTGGATGGTGGGGGTAGAGTGAGCAGGACGCCCTCAGCTCATAGCTCACATGTAATATCGGGAAGGGGCATGGGAACAGTATCAGGTTCATAACAGGCTCTGGAACAGACAGCGGAGCAGGTGAAGATAATAATAGCTTGAGGCCTTCACTGAAGGCTCTCAAAGCGCTGAGCAAAGATGGGGGAACAGCCCCATTTTATAGGTGGGGAAACTGAGGCAGCAAGTGGTGAAATCTTTTTTTTTTTTTTTCCAAAGGTCTCCACTGATTTTGGGTGTCTTCATTTTCAGGCATTAGCGTCTCATGTTGGGCACCCAGCAATGGAGGCCCCCAAAATTAGAGGCTGCTTTTGAAAGCTGGGGCCTCAGTGACTTGCCCAAGATCCTCCAGTAGGAAAGTTAGGCTTAGACCTCAGCTTCCCTGATTCCTAGCCACCCCACTCTGATCATTAGACAATGCCATTCTGCTAGAGTTCCTCCTGGTGAGTCCTGGGTGGGTCCTTGCCAGAGTTAGTACCACCCTGTGATTAAATGTGATCAGGGCTTTCATTAATGGAAGCTCTAATTTTTCAGTTTGGATACAGGGGGACGGTCCACACTGAAGCCCTGCTCAGACTGGACCCAACAGACCGTGGTGAGGATATGTACCTGCTTATGCACCTGGACAGCCTGGAGTGAGAGCTTCTGAGGCTTCCTGCACCCTGGAGTTCTCAGTTATGACACAGACTCTCCGACCTCTGTCCCCACTGACTGACAGTGACCACTCTTAGATGTGAGGGATTAATTGAGCCTCTGGTGCCCATCCACACCTTGGCCTCTGTGCTGAGGCTGACAACAAGGGGTGAAATTAGTGCCATGTACAGGGATGGTTTGGGGGAAGGGTTAGTGCCCTGCAAGGAGCCAGACTGAGTCTGCTACATGGACCACCACGCAACTATCTAGACCAGGGGTAGGCAACCTATGGCACACATGCCAAAGGCGGCACACGAGCTGATTTTCAGTGGCACTCACACTGCCCGGGTCCTGGCCACCAGTCCGGGGGCTCTGCATTTTAATTTAATTTTAAATGAAGCTTCTTAAACATTTTAAAAACCTTATTTACTTTACATACAACAATAGTTTAGTTATATGTTAAAGACTTATAGGAAGAGACCTTCTAAAAACATTAAAATGTATTATTGGCACACGAAACCTTAAATTAGAGTGAATAAATGAAGACTTGGCACACCACTTCTGAAAGACTGACGACCCCAATCTAGACTCTATCCTATAGCCCGTGGACTGAGGCAGCCAATCTCTCACCCTGCTCTCAACCTTCAGTGTAGGAACCACACCCATCCTGGCATTGTTCTCAATGGGACATGCTATCACTGCTGTGTGCAAACTGCACCCAGATCGGAGCTAGGTTGCAGACTATGCCAAAGTAAGGTGAAACCGGTTGGGTGGACCTCAGTCCAGATCACGGTTCACAAGAGTAACCACCATAAAGGGCAACGATGGGCACTATGGCTTAACCACCTTTCTCTGCCCCTGGCCTTCTGGCAAGGCTAATGCAGCAGCAAAACAAGTCTGGCATGCATGAGAGAGAGAGAGAGAGAGAGAGACTGACTGACTCTCTCGCTCTCCATTTTTTCCTTACTTCCTCATTGGGGCATGATCCAATGCTCACTGAAGCCAGCAGAAAGGCTTCCATTGACTTTAGTAGGCACTGGATCATGCTTTAAGGGCCACATTTTCAGGTACTCAGCACCTGCAGTCAGGGTCAGATGCTCAAGAGGGCTCAGCTCCCACTTAGTCATCTGAATTGAGCCCGATCTGCAGAGCAGCCCAGCACCCAATGTACACTCAATGTGCTGAGTGTCCTTGAGAATCTTGCCCTAGGAGCCATGAGTCAGGGATGCAGAGCAAACTGGGCACCTTGGGAATGTTGTCAAGAGCCCAGGGTAGAATTCCTGAGCTCAGAAGGCTCTTTGCCTGAGCCCTCCAGCAAGGTGAGCAATTCTCTGCAGCTCCCCTCACCCTCAGCAGCAAAGAGGCTGCTGAAGACGATCCCCCCTGAAAGCCGTTTTCAGATGCTGAATTTCTGCTCAAACTAATCTTTTCTTCCTCTTTCCCGCCTCCTTATTCTCTAGCCTGCATCTCTCCTCCCCTCTTGTTCTAGCATTTCCCTGTACAGCCTGCCAGGCTCTTAATGGACTGGCAAAGTTCTTTGGGGACTGGAACTGACACAGAAACCTTTGTAAGGTATCCCCTCATGGAAGGACTTTGATCACAGAACACCGACATGATGGCAGATCATGCAGCACAGCAGGGAGGGGGGCACATGGCAGGGCAAGCGGCAGCAAAAACATCACTCATTAAAATTAATTCTTTTCTCATTTTCATCTTAAAAAGAATGCTTGGATTCAGCTTGGGCTGAGTCCCCGTGAACAGAGATCTGCATTAACAGCCACCAGCATACCCAGGTTTGGCTCAATTCGTGGTCTGCACCAGGAGAATGGACATGGACTGGAGAGTGTGCTACCTCTCTTGCTGGAAGGGGCAGGAGCCATTGATGAAGCCCAAGACTGCATGGAGATGGAGGATCCCAGTCTCCCTCTAGCCCCAGAAAGAAAGACTGTGGGATCATGCCAGTGCTTTTGAGGGCTGAACACCGTTGGTCCAAGTAAGAGCCCAAGCAACTCTTGTCACTGGATGTCAGAACTTTGGAGCTGAGAATGGGACCCCCCCTTGTACCAGGCACAGTACAAACATGGTAAGAGACAGTCCCTGCTCCAGAGAGCTTACAATCTACAGAGACAAGGCAAGCACAAGGCAGGAGAAAGGAAAGATTACTGCCCCATTTTATAGATGCAGAACTCAGGCACAGAGAGGGTAAGTGACTTCCCCAAGGTTACTCAAGACGACAGCAGAGCTCAGAATCAACTCCCAAGTGCCAATCCAACGCCTTAACTACAAGACCATCCTCAGACCGGGACCTATAGTTCACCACTGGTGGTAGTAATAGTGGAAACTGGAGCACAGACTGGGATCAGGAGTTGTCACCATCATGCTGTCGAACCCTGTTCTCATCCCCAACTACACTGTGGCTTCCACCTCCACTACCACCCATGGCGAATCACAGGTCCTATATTTGCCAGTGTTAGATGTAGTCTCAGAGATAGGATGCTGGACTGGATAGGCCGGAGATTTGACTGGCTGCAGTAGTTCCAGAGTTGCAGTGAGGTCTTGTTTTCAGACAAGCTGAGCACCAGCAGTTTCTGCTGGCTTCAGTTGAAGCTGTGCATGCTCAGCACCTCCAAAATCTAGACACCTTGTCTATAGCCTGGTTCTCCTGACTGGTTGAATTGGTGCTCAGCAAGAGGTGCTCTGTCTTGGAGATTCTGCTCGCAAGGAGATCTCTAGCATGGGCACTATTTTTAAAAAATTACTACTAGTTAATGGAAAAACTTAAGTGTCTGTATCAATATTTTAACACAACTGTTACAAGGAAAATTGGGGGAGGCTTTCTCCTCCCCACTCTCATTAAATCAGTATAGCACAATGACAGATTCCAAAAGCTTTCCAATCGAGAGGTTCCAATCCTCCCCTCTTCTTCCAGCAGCTCCAACCAGGCTGCCTGCAAGAGAGCTCCACAAGAAAGGAATCCAAGCAGAGGCAGAGAGCCTGATTCTGACTTCCCTGTGGTACTAATCAAGAGTAACACCACTGAAGTCAATAGCGTGAGTCCCCATGGCCTTGCACTTTGTATGGGCATCAACACTAGCATAAAGCAAATGCCAACCCCAGCCGTTCTGACTTGCTAGCATTTTACAGCCCCCTAGCCCTGGGGTAAGGAACAACCCAAGGAACAGGAGCAATGGAGGACTGGAAACAGCAAGGCAAAAATCAGTGTAAGTGAGATCAGAATCTGGATCGGAGAATCTAGAGATCGAAAAGGGCTGATGAAGTCCCCCCCACAGTTCAGCTCCCAGCCAGTGCAGGAGAACTGGCCATTTACCAGGGTTCTGCAAATACGTGTTTGGTGCAAATAAAAACACATGGCGGGAGGAGAGAGAATTATACCATCAGACACCAACAGAAGAATGAGCCTGGACTGGGGCACTAATCAACGCTCTACAACAGGGGAGAATCAGTCAAAGGTCAAGACAAATTTAGAGAACTTTGAACTGGAATATTCACCAGTGTTTTAAAGATGGAGGCGGGGGGAGGAGGGGAAAGAGTGCTATCATCAAGAGGGGGGAAAAAGAACCAAACAAACAAACCCTCTTTTCCAGTAAATCGATGTATTTTGCTCTAATTTTATTAGGAATATAAAAGGAGCTTTTTCAAAAGTGCTTAGCGAGCAGAAAGAAATAAAAAAAAAAGGAGAGATAGGGAAGGCTAGCAGTGGAAACATTAGTCTGTCTGTATTAGGAATCCCATACTCACATTTTATTGTTACTGTCAGGATGCAAAAGGCAGCGCTTAAAACGAAATAATACATAATGTATTACGGGGGCATAAACATCAGCAGTCATTTTTATTTTAAAAAGAAAATGCAAAAAAAAATAATAATAATATGGAGATGGCTCATGAGTGAGGGATCGGAGGCGCGCACCGTTTATATCCGTGTCCACCAAGATAATCAAAAAGGTATTAGAGCAAATGATGGAAGGGGGGATTGCAAAGGACTCCTCAGCAGTTTAGTGCTGCTCTTCTCTTTGCCTGGCATCAGAGAGATGGGGAGGTGAGAGAGAGGTGGTTTAAAGGGGCCGTTGGGGGGAATTTTCTGGTAGAGAAAAGGGGAGCCCTGAGCTCTGGAGAAAGGGGCTCCGTGGGGGAAAGCGTAATTAACGAGCATTGTACTTTGGAGATGTGACATCAAAATGAGTCAGTGAGAACGGAAAACAGATCTGTGTTTTGGTGAAAATTTTGGCCCATTTTTTGGGGGCAGGGGGGTGGCAAAATCTGAAATTTCGATGGGGAAAAAAAAGGTCATTACGTTTTTCCACCAGCTCTATTTATTGTTTTTTGTCTAGTTCTGCCTATTTAGGACTTTCAGTTTTTTGAGGCTGGCTTTTACCCTGTCGGTACAGGGCCTAGCACCATGTGTCCCTCTGCCTGAATGGGGCTCTCTAAGCTCTATTACAATAACCATTTGGAGCTGAAGAGTCAGGGGAGTGAAGCGCTGCATGCACAGTCACTCTTTTTTTTCTTCTTTTGAGGCAGAGCTATCAAAATCTAGACGTGAGCAAGGACGGAGTGGGGGAAGCTGACCCTCCCCCCAACTCCACCTGCCAAGACCTCTCTCTTCCGACTGGCATCTCAGTTCTAGTATTTCCTTCTCAGACCTTACTCAGCTCACAGAGCCTCCCTTGCAGCTTCAGCATCCATCAGGGACTCTCCCCTCCACACCTGACCCGAGGCTCCCTGCCCCACATCAGCCAGGTTCTACCACCCATTTCCATAAACCATTGCATCAGCCTCTCTCTATCCTTGACTTCTTCACTCAGCCCTGTCAGCACGTAGCCTTTGCCACAACCCTACATTGTAGAGCAAGCCCACCACTCCCATTTAGCTTCTAAATTCTAATGCAGGCACTGTCAGTCCCTTCAAAAACCCACCCCAGCTTCTACCCTACTCCACCTTAAATCCCATCACAACACAGAGCGCCACCTCCCTCCATTCCACCATTGACCCCCCTCCCATCCATATCATCCTCCATCACATTAGGATGTCCCTGCACTTTTATAGCCTGCTGCCACCTCCACCATCCTGCCTCAACATCTCACCACAGATCCCACCTCCTTCCTTGTATTTCCCACAGAACCTACCCCCACCAGTCAAACCCATCACAGCCCTCCTATCCCACATCAACATCCCTCATAGATTCAATTACCTCTGCACAGTTTTCTGTAGAGACCTCTGTTAACTCACTTCAGTTTCCACCCCAGTCTCCCACCACGTTACCTCAGCTTTGGGCGCGCATGCACGCGCGCGCACACACACACACACACACACACCATTGCCCCAATGAGGATACAAGGTTAATTAGGTGTGTTATGTGCATATGTCGAAGGTGCCGCAGTTTCCTTTCAAACTGCCCCCTTTCCTCACAGCTTCCCCTTTTGTTTCATACTGGGAATAGAGAAGGCCCCCTGATTGGCATGTGTGAACTGGGGCAGAAGTGGATCCTGAATGAAAGGGGACAGGTGCATAGAAGAAGGCACAAAGATGGGAGTGTGGGGAGAATGCAATGCATGTGTCTGGGGTGCAGTAAGTGGAGAACGTAAGAGACAGGACCTGAAGTTAGACCAGGGTGGCATCATCTGGGGTCTTGGAGAAGTCTGAAATGGATATGGCAGCCAAATGTAACCTCAGGTTGGGAGTGGTGAGCTCATAGCACCAGGGGAGGGAGCTAACGTTCACAGCAGCATTGTGGCTGGAGGGAAGAGGAGTGATGCATAGTATATCAGGCAGCCCAAGAGAGGAGGAGATTGCAGTCCTCAAGGCAGAAGACCAGTAACTGGACCAGTTTTAGTCCCTGGGATGGGAAGGAAGTGTCAAATTTTTGAAATGCTCTGCAGGAGAGAGTGGCAAGATGTGGCAACTGGCTGACTTTGTAGGGAGGAGGAGAGCCAGGAGTCACAGGGGACACTCACGTTTTGGTCCTGAGAGGGGTAGAGAAGATGGCAGTGGTGGAGGAAAGAGGAGGCAGAACATGGTTAAGAGGGACAAGAAGCAGCTTAGTTTTGGCCCTGTTGAGCTGGAGTTGCCAGCGAGCCATCCAGGAGAGCCAGACGTGGCACTGTACAAAAGGACACCGGTCAGATGTGGAGAGGTCCTCAGCACAGAGATGGCACCTGAAGCTATGCACATAGCCAAAAATCAATCAAGCATCAGGCGCAAAGGAGAGAACCAAAGCCCTCAAAAACTCCAACAGAAACATGGAAGGGAAGAGGCGCAGCCAAAGAAAATGACTCCCTGGAGGGATGGGTGGGCTTGTGCTGAGGAACAGGACAAGACATGTTCCATGCCTCTTCAGAGAGCATCACCAAGAAGAAAGAGTGTCTCTCTCCTGAAGTGCAGGTACAGGCTGTAGCGCCCTCTCTCCTTCAGACAACCCTTAGTATCTGGCTTCTGTACCAGCTACATCCAGGGGGCACCTACCAGGCCCTGCTGATAAGGTAGGTAGGCAGGCAGCATGGAAACCAGCCCCCCTAAACATGGATGACTCACCACTGCATACTGGCTAAAAATGCAGTGGTCTCTCTAGACAGTCTAGCAGCTTTGGGTCTTCACGCCTCCCTCTGTGGATGTACCCAGCTCAGTCAATTCCAGCACACCTCCCTCATGCTAGCGTGAGAATCTGAGGTGTATCCTGAGATGGTCTAGAGCCACATCCCAGAGCCAAGAAATTGGCGACTTAGCAAGTGAAAAATCAGTAACGCAGTTTTATGTAAGGTGGTAGGGAGAAGAGACACCACAAAGCAGCCTGACCCCTTCAGTAGATTTCCTTTTTGTACACAGAGACCACAGACTTTAAATATTCCAGCTGATAGCTGGATTCAGTACCCCTCAGACTGCCTACATCCGGGCACCCCACCCTGGAAAAAGCAGCTTTTCCTTTTCATTCCCTGCAGACTCTCAGCAGGCCTCAGGGGTTCTTCCCTACCCCCCCGCCCCATTTCCCGCTATGGTTGCACCCGCTTTGTCACATTGTATCATGCACGGTGATGCGGCATGGCCATAGCGACCTGATGGGAGGGCGGTCAAGAGGATGTGACAGCTGGTGCCCTGAACATGCACTCATCTGGGGTGGGGATGGGGGGTAGTCACAGAAATGGCGTAGGAAAAAATAAAACCAAGGATTACACAGCTTTGGGAATGGAACAAGACATGATATAAGGGCGCAAGAACCCTGAGATGGGAACACAATGGGACGATTCTCAGCTGTCCTGCATCTTGGGTCACAGGGCACAGAGTAGGGGGTGAATTAGGCTCGCTGAGTTCCTTGACCTGGACCAATTTGGGAAACTGAAAGGTTGGGCCCTGAAGGTTGGATTTGTTCCCCTCCGTAGCTGGGGTGTCACATCGCCACTTCCTACAATGATGTGTGATGCTCTGCAATTCAGGGAGCATTTGCCGCTGGGAGATGGAGAAGGACCGTCAACTGGGGGCTAGAGCCAGGGAAACAGGGTTCCATCCCCAGCTTTGCCACTGATTGGCCGTGTGACCTCAGGCAAGTCACTTCATTTCTCGGGGCCTGAGTTTACCTGTAACACTTCGCTACCTCACAGGTAAACATCACCCTACCTCTAATGCCTGCAAAGAGCATCAAGATCCTTGGAGCAGAGGCCCTATATAAATGCAAAGCACTGGTGTTATTACAGTGGTGTTAGATATTGGGGGAAGGGTGTCACCAGTGTCAACCTTCAGGGCTCTGCGGATGGTAGGTGCTGGAAGCTCTGAAGGAGATAAGCTCCACAGGTGCTCATTGTTAGGAGGTACAGCTACTGGGGGCTCTGCGGGGGTCTGTTCAAATCCAAGTGGTGACATAAGGTGATATGTCAACGAGTTCGCTGGTCTCAACCTTGCTTTTGGATGTGCTTTGTCCATGCCATGAAACAACTACATGTTAGAAGCCTCCGTTCAGGAGAGGATCGGGGATGGCAAGTCGGGGCTGAGATGCACTGCTAGAGCTGGATAAATGGCACTATTGGGGGCAGAACTGGAACGGCAAGATCTACTGCAGACCAGGAGTGAGGGGCACTGGCTGGGCGGAGCATGGGGCGCTTGCCCCTGTCCATGGTGTGCCTGGCTCTGGATAGCCCTCAGAGCCCGTTGCTTTCATTTGTACTACATTCAGCCCAAATTTAAAGAAAAAAAAAAATCAGAAAGAGAGAGATGAACCAAATACCCTGTGAAAATCCTGTCCTCAAGCCACGGCCCAGAAGATAAACCTCCCTTTCCCACACAGCAACTAGTATATGTGACATCTTTCCATTTCATAAATCTCCACCCTGATTGCTGGATACACAGGGGCCTGCGAGCCCAGTCACTGAGAGGCAGATCTGGGAAACGGCCCCTTAGGGACCCAGCGAAGAACAGTTCCTGAAAAGCCTCCATGTGAAGCCAGAGGTATCTTCTCATCATGGTACAAAGTGAGCAGGGGCCTAATGCTCACGGCAACTGCACGAGGGTTCTTGGCACCATCTAGTGCCAAGAAAGGAGACTGCGGCATCCCTGCCAGCGTGGAAAGAGCTGAGAGAGAAATTAGACAAATCCTCTGCTCAGGTGGAACCGGCAGCTCCTCTAGAACAGCAGGGAGGACCTGCAATAGGTGGGTGGCTTTCCCCATTGCACTCACAGGATGGATACTCCCCCGTAACGGTCTCACTGGTTGGGGGCATCCCACTGGGGAAGGAAAATGGCACCTGAGCAGAGAGTACTGGCTCCTGCCATGCTCTCACTGGTGGTGCGGTCAGCTCCTGGGGGGCTGCGCATGCTACTTCCTTTGCTGCAGAGTCCTCCCACAGTTCTCAGTTCCATCCAGCGCAAGGAGGGGGTCTCCGCTGACAGCTTCCATGGCTTATACCGACAGCCTGCAAGGCTGTCATGCTCCTCAGCTGCAAGAGAGGCCGTCTGGCCCACAAGACAAGGAAGGTTTTTTCAGGCATAATGGCAGCATGAAGGAAAAACAAAGAAGGTAACATCACTGGTGGGAGAGGGAGACCAAGGCAGCTGGATTGGGGGAGTGGGATGAAATGAGTGTAGAGACAGACAGTGTAGAGACATGGAGGCGGAGCAGTGACAGAAAGGCAGTGAACGGGTCAAGTAGGGCGACATGGTAAGAACAGGAGGAGAGGAAGAGTATTTTAGCCATATTGTTTTGGGAAGGCCAATGGGGAGTGAGGGTATGGACAATCATTGCAGGGCAAGAGAACCAAAGCAGAAACCAGTAGGGGGAAGAGAGGAAGGGTGGGCATTAGGGACACTAAAGGAAGAAGAGGCAGGATTTGACCAGAGCCTCAGTGTACAAAGGATTGAGAGTGACTGAAGAGGACACCATGCGAGGCTAGGTGACAGGGAGGCTGGTGGAGGTGACAGTAGGGAATGGGAACAGGGCAGTATCACGCTGCGATATTAGGAAGATTGGGGTATGGCATGCTCTCCCAGGTTTTTGGCAACAGGCACTAGCAAAGACCAATTGAGTGCCTTATTCAACATTTGCCCATCCATCCATTCACCATCCAGATCTCATCTTCAGTGTTCTTATCACCATGGAGTTCAAATCCTACCTGCTGTCACCGACTACAGTCCGAGAAAGTGACACAGGCTGTCCATGCAAGTGGCATGGAAATAAAATGGTTGATTGGACAAGGAGTCGGGTAAATTGAGTAAACTGCGTCTGTCCAGCAATCTGCACGTGCATCCCCAGCACAGGTGCTGCACTAAGGGGACAGGGAATAACTGAGGGAATAGCAAAAATGTGTATTGTGCAGGTGGGTGGGCACAGGTATGCCAGAGGGGGTAATTATCACCTCAAGAGCAAGGGAAAAGTCATACAGCAGAGCGCATTATTCATCCACTCCCTTCCTCTCCTGTATAGCATGGATTAGTGAGCAGCTGCCCAAGCTACCTGATGCAAACAGCATGTAAATAACCCTTCTGGATTTTCAGATTTTCCTTAAGCTCCTCCTCTTCCTGCTCAGGTGCAATGTCCTTCTCTCAGGCCAGAACGTGCAATGGACAATTACAACAAGTTACACTGAATCATGACATTGCCGAACCCTGATATAAACAGCTCCCAGACATTCGTCACCTGGGACAGGCTGTTGGCTGGAGGTTTGAAACACGTCGACCTTCTGAGCCAAGTCATCCCCAGCTGGACTCTATTGAAACCAATGGAGAACCCATAAGGGATCAGTTTAGCCCTCTGGAGAGTAACATTCAAATCAACCAAGTCCTTCACCTTTGCAATGTAAGTAAGCCAAGGATCTGTTTGCTGTGGCAAGCGGAGGGACTTGTGTAGGAGACCACAACAGGCACTGGCCATGCTGTGGACATTGAAGATGCCATGGCAATTCTCCGAAGAGCAGGCATGTGCCTCAGTGTCCTTAGCCAGCATTTACTCTCCTTGCTGTGGTGAGGACCTAGTTAGGGATCGATCTGGCTGGTGTTTGATCTGCAAGGAGGCTATGTCCCTTTGTGATGTGCCATGAAGATGATGATGATTGCTGATGTGAAGTGTGCTGTCAGCCAGTGGGGTGCTATTTTCCCGGGCCAGGGTTGCTATGGGAGAGACTGGGGGCCTGGTTCTCCCCTGCCTCGGAACTTGCACCATCATTTACACCTGTGCAAAACAGGGGGGCGGGGGAAGTCTGAACTCTCCACTCACACTGGGAGAGTGTTTGATACACCCTTTGCATGGTGCAAGATAGCACTGGGGAATCAGGCCCTGGGACTGCTGTGTGGATGATCACTGCTCATGGCTGTCACTGACAGGAGATCCATCTATACGGGTGTGACCTTGACAGTGCTGAGAAAGCAAAGTGCTTGGTGCAGGCAGTGCTCAGCCCCACAGGATCAGGCCCTTATCCTGGTCCTATATCTTTCCTATGAAGACATGAGTGCACACAGCTCTCCTCAATCTTGCTTGTCCAAAAGAGTCTTGCTGAACCTAGTTACCAACAGCCTTTCAAGAGCTTTAAGCAGCTAATTAGGGCATCTTTTTTTTTCTTTTCTCCCCACAAGATAATAATTGCATTATAAAAATGAATATGTAACGAAGCAGAAACCACAGGCGCGGTGATGGTAGAGAGAGAGAGATGGAGTGTGTGCCAGTCCTCACTCCCCAGTCGCAGGGGGAAGCCCTCACATCAGAGGGACTAGAGAGCCAGTGCGGTTTCCACAGCCGTGGGGAGGAAAACCTCGAAAAACCACTATGTCATTTAGAGTCACAAGAGTCAACGGATGGTTTAGTGCTTAAACAATCGATGTGCAGGAAGAGAGACGATCCATGTGCGTGTGCGCGTCTGTGTGTGTGTCCGTGTCCATCTCTCCCTCAGTCTCCTCATATACAACGAGGAGCAAATGTCAACAACAATCAGGGTAATTTAGAGAAAAAAAGCCAGACTTGGCTTGGCTTCTAGTTCTACACGTGAAGGGAAGTAAGAGTGCGCGTCAGCTGGGTCCAGGGATATCTGGAAGACGGCTAAAGGGGGAGCCTGGAAGGAGAGCGTTTGTGGGACCCTGGGAAGAGTCCGAGGGCAGCGTGGCGAGGCCAGAAGCTGAAGGAGAGATGGCCTTGAAGAAGCTCCAAATTGATGCAGTTCCAGCATCCTGAACAAGGAGTTAGGGCAGGATGTGGATTGGGAGCAAGGGCTATCGCTGTTGCCCCCCCCACGGGTATCACTGGAAGTATGGGGGAGGGATGTGGCATGTCCTGGACAGAACCAGGCATCTCTTTTTAAGAGCAAATAGCTGCAGGGATAGTAATTAACGGGCTATGATTTTGCGGGGGGAGGGCCTTTTCCCTCCCACTGCCCATTCTTTACTGCCCCCTGTGGTGCAAAAGCAGCCTCTGTTCTCCTGGCCTGGCCTCCATCTCCAAAGCGCAGTTATGAACCCTCCAGCACACACAGTTAATTAGAGAAAATATCCTTTCTAGCAATTTAAATGATTTTGGCATTTTCAGGAGGGCACATGTAATATTCAAATTACTTCCACTCCACGCTGCCTTGTCTTGCCTGGCTCATCTTCCCAGGTGAATTTGTAGTCTCTGAAATGCTCTAATTTCCCACACAAGCCATGTCAAATATAATTTTGGTGCAAAGTTGGTAATTATACGTAACATCAGTCTGATGTTAAAAACACTGAAAAATTTAGCAAGAAGAGACGAATGGAGAGGCACAAGTCTGAGACCAGCCAACGAAAGGCGTGCGGCCCCCTTAGTATTTGTGCTCTTTAATTAATAATAGCATGTTTTCAGGAACTGAAAAGATGTGTTTCCCGAACTGACTAGAATTCACTTATGTCCCAATTACGTTGTCTTGGTGAGAACTTGGGTCAGGTCTGCTAAAAAGCCGTGGCTGCACCAGAGACAACATCTGGGTCCCCTTCTGAAGTCCAGCAGGATCATGAGGGTGTAACCAACAGAAGAATCTCATTCTTGGCTGATAACCTGGAGTCTAGACCCCACACATACACTTCCCTTCCCTGTACAGCCCCTTTGGAGAGAGCCAAACGTATTTGCATCAATGAGTCATGCAGTAAAATTAGGTGGTAGAATAAATGGAGTTTTACCTCCAGCTCAAACGTATTGAACAAACGTTTTAACAGACTTGGTACTTGGCCCAAAGAGAAGAATTAACGTGGAGAGTGAATTATCTGACACCCCTTCCCCCACCAGCAGCTCTTCCCCAAGGATGCTGTGCCTGCCAGTTTCACATAGTATATCAGCCTTCCTTGCTTTCTGACATCGCTGACCCACAGAGCAGCCTGTCCGGGACGGTGTAGAACCCTCTGAGTTAATCCGGGCCATTCTGAAATGGGCGCCCGTTGCTTAGGCTGCTAAGAACTGAAGGGTTAAGCCCATGGAAACCACTGCCCCGGAGATTTTGGAGAAGACGAGCAGAACTCAGGCACATCGAGACGTTTCTGCCTTTTGCCTCACACAAGTGAGAACTCAGCACAGCGTTTGTAAAGTTCCTCCAGCATGTGGGAAAGAGGGGTGTGGTCAGCCATGGTATTGTCACCTCAATCTCCTGGCCACCACCTCCTTAGCAGCCCATCAAAGGGGCTCATGGGTCAGCCAGAAGGTGCTGCTCATAAGCAATATAACGGCCTTCTTCCCGAGGGCATTGAGACCTCTGTAGTGCCTCCAGCATCAGTCAACAGCAGAGCCAAATTTTGCAAACTATCGCACAACCATTAGAGCAGACTTGAGGTTAAAGTGAAGGACTGGGGGGGGGGGGGGGGGTCAGAATACCTGGGTTCAATTCAGGGTTCAGCCACTGACACTATGTGACCCTGGATCCATTCCTTAACCTCTCTGTGCTGGAGATTCTTCATCTGGAAAACTGGGGTAATGAAACTTACTCAGAGGATTCAATGACTGTTAGTACGGCACTTTGGATGGAAGGTGTTATTGAAATGCAGAGTGTTCCCCATCACTTGTATGACTGGTCCCAGTCCTATTGCTACATCTTAAATAAACAGTGCACCTAGTCAGCTATGAGACGTGACCCACAGCTGTGCCTAAGAGTCTATCAGCGCCATAGGGAACATGCATGTCACAGCCAGCAGAATCCTCTTATAGCAAAGTGACTGTTTTCACAGACCACCACCACACTGAATGGAGATTTACTAGATGAAGTTAGCTGTAGCTCACGAAAGCTCATGCTCAAATAAATTTGTTAGTCTCTAAGGTGCCACAAGTACTCCTTTTCTTTTTTAGAACCCCAATGGCAACGCACCAGAGCAACTCAGAATCTGTCCTCTAGCTTCACTACCAGTGAGGCCCACTGTAATCTGATCACAGGACCTTCACGATCACCACCAGGAACGTCACTGGCCATAACCTGACACCTGCCACACATGTAACTCTACCGCATCGAGGTAAGAATCTGGCCCTAAATGATTAGGGAGCAAGACCCACCCATTAAGAGAGTTCACATTTTAGAGGGATACGTTTTCAAAGATAGGTGCATCCCCAAAATATGCCTGCACCCTTCATGGCATATGTAAACCCTTCATATACCTCACATTTTGCCTGTGCAAAGCAGATCACCTCGGCATATCAGACCTACTATGCTTTAGCATTTCCTGCCCTCCAATGTCTTCCCTAGAGCCCAGCTCAGAAAAAAAGAGAAAGCAGGCTCTTTAGAGAGTGATCCTTCTCCACCCTCACACAGATCCTCCCTTCCACCCCCTCAAAACTAACTCCCCCTTCTGAAGCCCTTACACTCTCTTTGGTTTGTGCTGCTCAGTTAACAGTTACTGGCTGTGCATAAACAGAAAATCCATCACACTGCAACCACACGGGCCAAAGAAACCGTAGGAACTTTCACCACAGCTTTGTGGCGAGAGATGAAAAAGAAGGGACTCTGTTCAGCTCGGAGTGAGACGGGGGTGAAAAATCTCTGGCTCTGAAAGGCAGGTCCACAGTCCTGCTAAAGAGCAGTCTGAGCTTCAGTCAGGGCAAAGGGGAATACAGAAGATCCAGCTATTGCTTCTTGTCCCTCAACCAGTACACAATGGAGAACATAATATTATCCACTACTGGAACTTGCAACAACCCACCTAAACGTGTAGCAGCAAAGGGAAGTGGGGGATAGGGCTGAGAGAGATTTTCTGCCACTTCCGCTGGGCTCACTGACAAACTGACTTACCCTACAAGTGTCATCATGGGCTCTTGTAGATCCACTCACATCTCGGCTGACGTCCAGGAGCCTGTTTCTATTGTGTACTGAAGCATTGCAAAGCACCCTCGTGGAGTCCTTTACCAAGATGCTTAGCTTGCATTAAACAGAGAAGAGATTCCAAAGCCTCACACTAAGAAGCCTTCACACTAAGCACAAATCTGTGCCCTGACTTAATTAGACACAGGGTTCAGGCTGTAACATTAGTTTCAACAATGTACCTTTCAGTGGCTGCACTGCAATATAACACTGTGCAAAGCACATCTAAACAAACTTCTACTGTCCTAAGCATACCTTAGAACCTACATTTGCACATACACTGAACTGGTAATTGTGCGAGCAAACGGGCACATATGCACACAGTTACTCAGGTGCACAAGCAAAAGCCTATTTGCAGGCACAAATGAATGTTTCATTCATTTCACAGGTAAAATGTTGTTGCCTGCATTTGAAAATTTGACCCACAACAGTTCTCTGGCACCCACGGTCTTAAAAAAAGGACTCGTGGGTACAGTCATAACCAGGCAGGGGAGCCCCATGTGACACAAATCTCACAAGCTGCACATATAGCAACTTACACTGGATATTTTCAGGTAAGGATTTCAAAGCACATTAAAGACATTAACTAAATAAGCATTTGCTTGATCACCCACTGCTCTCACCCTGTAAGTTTATTCCACAAGCTTGAGGTCCCAAACACTTTTGCTACCTCCTTTCCAAACCCCAGTTGGGGAAATCAACCAACTAATCAGAAAAATACTCTCTCGTATATGGGGGGTCTCGGGGAGGGGAGGGGGAAGAGAGGGCTTTTATGCAATGATATGGGACCAAATTTTCACCAGTGCCCAGCACTCAGCATACTGAACTCTCATGAAGATCTGGGCCCTGGTGGCTGGGGCTAAGGATCCATTTTACCTACATCAATGGCATACAGAGGGAAAAGGTTTGTCTCACACCACTGCTTGTCCACCTTGCATTAAAATGCCACCAGTATGGCCAACTGACTAGCACAGACCATTCGCAGCCAGGGGACCTGGATTCTAGTCAAGGCTGTCACTGATCTGCTATGTGACTTTTAACCATGTAGCTCCCTTGTCTCCATTGCCCAATCTATAAACAGGTAATAGTACTGCCCACCTATCTAGTTACCTGCAGGGCTCAGGAAGGATTTTTTTCCCTCTGATGCTCAGATGTAGTCTGAGGTAATTTTTTTGCCTTCCTCTGAAGTATCAGAGATTGGCCACAGCTGGAGAAGGGACACCAGATGGAGTGGCCCAGAGCTCTGAGGTGGTATAGACTAGAATCCTCTTCTTCAGTGCCTGGCTGGTGTCTTGCCCACGTGCTCCCGGACATATATTGGTCGCCAGATTGGCAGTCAGGAAGGAACAGGCAGATTGGCAGGGACCTTGAGGTTTTTCACCTTCCTCTGCAGGATAGGCCATGATTTGTCCACTGAGATCATTTGGGCATCTCTCATCTAATCAATTCCCTGCAATTGCAAGGGCCTCAAGCATTGGTGCACCTCAGTCTCTCCCTATGGCATACAGTTTTGTTTCCTAGGGAATTAAATGCTTTAGTCTGTCTGGCCTCAATATAGGGATATTCGGGTGAAAATTAATGGCCTGTGATACACGATGTCAGACTAGATGACCCAATGGTCCCGTCTGGTCTTAAACTCTATGAATTTATTAAACTATCTCTCAGGCGTGCTTTTAGGATTAATTAGTTAACTTTGCAATGGAGTTTGACCAATTCACTATTGCCATGCACTTTGTGCAAAAGGTGCAAAGTCAGAGTGAAACATTACTACTGCACTGGTGCCAATATTTGCGTGAATAGCAGGATAATGGTGAATCTGGCCCACAAAGCACTATACTTGGTAATAGTGATCAGAGCTGGGGTCTGGGTGTCAGGAGAGCTAGGTTCTGTTCCCAGTTTTGCCATTGACTTTCTGAGCAACTCACTTACACAGCTCTGTGCCTCAGTTTCCCCACCTGTAAAATGGAAGTGACAAAGCTTATTTGCTGGGGATACATGACCAAATCTAGTGCTGGTGTAGCTCCTTTCTACCTCAGGTAGAGGCTGATGGTTATAAAGCACTCCAAAGCCCTTGGATGAAGCAGCTGTATAAGCGCGAAGGATTATTTGGTGAGGCTTTCCCCCCCGCAGTCTGACTAGATACTCTCTGGAAGGGAGGAGAGCCAGAGACAAAGCCACGCGTGACTCTAAAGCCTGCCAACGCTAAGTGGCTCTGCTTGCCATTTCATATCAAGCCGGGCTTTGTCTCAGACAGAAGACCAGGATGTGGCAAGGTAGCGGGGTGAGTAAATAGTTCCTTTGCTGCCATGGCAATGGTGCAAAGAGACTGAAGCAAACACCGAGGGAAATGGCCGTAAATCACTACTTGGTCAATTCTGTTTAGTTTCCATGAAGGCGTTTGGTACGGTGGTCGGAAAGTGCCTTGTTGACAAGCCCACTTGCATTTTCTCCAGGAAAGGAGTGCGGTTTCGCTCCATTTAATGGGCTGTCTGATGCGGGCTCTGGAGGAGAATAGCCAGAAGCTCCAAACCAACGTCCTTTTAGCCTTGCACCTTGCTCTCCCTCATGCTGAGAGGTTGTTTCCAGGTCCAGCACTGCCCGTGCAGCCCCAGCTCCCTTTAGAAACTAGTAGGCTGCCCATGCAGCTTAAACTCCTTAAACTCTGCCGGGGTAACAGAGGCACTAAGGGCCGGGGCGGGGGGGGGGGGTTCAGAAGTCAGACTCCTCCCACCTGTCACTCCATTAATGTCAGCCTAGGGGCCAGATTCTGGTTTCACTGACAATCCTGAGAAGCTCTGCTGACTTCAGGGAACTTATCTGGAAATCTGCTGGTGCGAGGCCAGAATGCAGCACCAATGTTCAGGCTTTCATGTGTTTTCAGAGAGCTGCTTTCCCTCCCCGACCCATCTCTCAGCAGGGTTGTGGTCTGGGTGACTCTGCATAAGAGACGTGGTGGGATTCCCTGTTTATTCTCTCACTCACTCAGCAGGACAGTCGTTCCAGTTGCAAATTCATGGGATATTTCCTCTGACTGTCGCCACCACAAACCCCACCTGGGATCTGAACACCTTGCTGGGTTCTTTCTGCCTCTTTCATCACCACCAGGAAATAAAGATTCTGCACTCATAGCACTGAACGAAGATGCATGGGGCAGAATAGATTCCAGCTCATCGGTCTACGCCTGTATCAGTAAAGAACCCTGGAGCCCCCTCAGGCTGCAGCTTTGGCAGCATCAGCTGGTCCAGTCCAAACCCTGACCTGCCTTGCAAGGTAGCCATTTGGCAACCACCTCCCACGCATTGTTGTGAGACCGCCTGGGAGGGCCAGCTAACAGAGTTGTTCAGCAAACCTTGGAGAGCCCTGTCAACACCACATTTCAACTGGTTTAATCAAAAACATGTTGGAGACTAACCACTCCTCACCTCCCCCAGGAGGGTTCAGATAAGGGTTGTAAAATGTTAGCGTGCTGACAGGGTCTCAGGCAATGGGCTCCAGTTGTATCATTAGGCCCATATTCATCACATTCCATTCTTGTCCCTTATGGCATCTTACTTTATTCTCAATCCAGACCCAGCCTTCTTCCCCATCCGTGCATTACCACTATTAACCACTGGGCCCGATTCTCCCCTGCTTTGCACTCGAGTGTCATTTACACCCATCCTAGGAAAGCATAAAATGCTACTTACTCAGAATGGTGCAGTTTTCACGCTCGCCGGTGCATAGATTGTAAATGGCACAAGGCAGGGAAGAATCAGATCTCTTTCCTGCTGCTTCCCTTAGGCTGTTCCTGAAATATCAGCCTGCTTAGCTGATTGCACAGGTACAGGAGGGTAGGAATGTTTTCCCAGGCTAGACAATACCCTGCTGACTGGTTTATTGCTAGCCTGCCACTGTTTGAGTTACTGGTCTGATCCAAAGCCTATCTAACTCAATGGAAAGACAGTCAGCATCAGTGGGCTTAAGGATCAGGCTCTGTGAGAATAGTGAAAAAGCACCAGCTCCAGCCATGAAAGTCCTCAGTCATTCGCTGATGAGATTCTCTTCTAGTGGGTAGACAGACCCCACAAGCTGCTCCTCATTTGGAATAATTCATTAGCAAACCGTCCTACCTGAGACAGCACCAAGGATATCAAGAGTTGGGTGGGTCTGTGCCTCTCCATCATACATTACAGCATCACCCTAGGCCTGGCTCAGGGCCAAAGGCACAGACAGGGCAGAGCGTGTTGAATGCTTAAATAGGCTCTGAAAGAGTTTAACTGGTTCTGGTTCTGAAATCATTGGTTAGATTAGAAAGGGGGCAAAGGGGTGGAGAAAGAGAGGAGGGATTGGCCTCTAGCCACTTCACTTCAGCATGGTCAACCCTAAGCGGGCAAAATTCATGAATCAGGCCCCAAATAATCATGAGATTGGCTTAAAAATCATGACATTTAAACATGAATAAATGCTGAGTTGTTATACTGACCTTCTGATTCTTAGCCCTTTAGGGGTCACATTTTTAAGCTTTTCTCTGCAACCTGCAGGTCTAGAAACTGACTTTTTTTAAATGAAAGCCAAGACTGTCACCTAATCACTTGACTCCAAGAGTTGAGGCTTTAAGAAAAATACTAATATTGCATGAGTTGTCAACATCACATTTTAACTGAACTGTCCTCACCCTTCCCCCAGAGTCTGAAACTGAATTATTACTAGGTAAAGGTTGGTAGGCTCGAACCAAAACCCCAGATCCAAACAGCCCAAGGTTTGGGCACGGGGATTTGGTTCACAATAGGAGCCATTTTATTATATTTTTAGATTTTGTGTTAATCCAGAGGGAAGGTGGGGAAAAAACTGAGCCCCAAGATATTCTGTGGGGCAGGCCGGGTAGAAGTAGAGGGCATTGTGCGTCAGCAGTGACTACAGAGGCCAGTCCACACAAGGGATAACAGCCTACTACTGCAACTAGCTAATGGAGCCACTCTTTTAGCTCAAAACAGAGAGGTATGTGCTGGGGTGGTGTAGGTCCCATGCTGATGACCCATGATGCACACCCAAAACCTTGGGAGGCAGCCTATTTCCAATGGGAAACCCTACCGTTGCCTCACTACAGCCCAGCTATGACATCCAGCCACTCTGTTACCACTGGGATGACACAATCCAGCAGTGTCTGACGGGCTGCTATGGCCATCTTCCCCCCAACACCAGTGGATATGTCAGAGTGAAAGCATCCCTGAGTTTCTCATCGCCCTGGGGTCACATCTGGTTCAAATTGGGGCTCCCATTTGGTTCCAATCTGCTGATTTCCTGCTACTGTCCATAAAAAGAGAGCACAGCTCTGTGGCTTCCCATGGGTGTAATGGTCTAATCTCTACCTTGTTGTATGCTGTATGGGGGAGGGGAAAATCAGGGCTACTCGGGAGTCAGTTTCTCTTCCTTTATGGCTGCAGCCTGTGCTTATGCCATGCACCTTTATTCCTGCCAACAAGCAGCCCTAGACATCCCAGTGCCCTACCCCCCTTCACCGGAGTTCTTCTGGCCTCTTAATTGAATCCTTCCCTGGCTGGGACAGGTTTTCCTCATTACTGAGGAGCTGGCACATGGATCCAATCCTGCTTCCCCCTTCCCCTCCCCTTATGAACTCAGTGCAGACCCCAGGAGGCTCCTGCGGATGGGTGACCTCACCAGTGAACTGCTCCCACAGCTACTGTAATGCTGCTAATGAGGTCAAGGAGCAGTGAGGCCCCAGACAGGTACAGGGCAGCAGGAGAGAGTTCTCAGTCAAAATTCTGGCAAGCACCAAGATACAATTCAATTCTGAATTACAATACCCAACACCTTTAATCTACAGACCTTACTGCACTTCAGAAAGGAGGTCAATACCACTATCCCCATTTTACAGGTGGGGAAACTGAGGCACAGAGTGGTGAAGTGACTTGCTGAAGGTCACCCAGCAGACCAGTGGCATAGCCAGGAATAGAACCCAGTCCAGTGATTCCCTGCACTGATTGTCCTAAAAGCCAGCTTCCATTCTGTACAGGATAGCATGAGCAGTGCAAACTCTTTCACTCCAGCCCAGCCTCACACTCTGACCCGCTCTAGACCCGAAAGGCGTCCATTCCCCAGAGTCCATTCAACCCTTGGTCTCTCATTAGTGCACACTTGGGGCACACCTGAGACCCAGCAACCTCACACTGGCCAGTCAGCAGCCACCATTTGCGACAGATCATTCTGGCAGGGGTGTTGTTGCCATGTTGTCTTTCCCCTTCTTTACAGGGAGAGATTCCTTGGGAGTGTCTTTGGAATTAAAGACAGAGCTCCAGGGGTGAAGCTGGGTCAGGATTGGGGCAGAGGTGACAGCTGTTACTCAGAGCTGCAGCGCACTCACAGACATCTCACCTCAGCTCCACTGGAGATTTCCAAAAGACCATGGATATTTGGATATTTACATTGATGGATATTTGCAGCTGCCAACGTCGAGAATTCCGGCCAGATTCGGCATCAGGTCTCATGCATGGGCTCTCTCTGCCAGGACTCTTTGGGGGGGATACTGGGGGTTGTTTTCTTTACAAACTGCTGTGGAAATGTTAACCATCAATATATCCATCAAAAGCCACTGGTAGGAAATATCCACCAAAGCATAATACCCTTTCCCCAAATCCCAAAGACCTAAAACTGTGCTGCCAGGAGAGTCTCTAGTGGAAGAAATATAGAGCAATTTGTCTTGGAGGTCATACCCAGACCCCACCCATGGGAGAGGCTACTGCATTTCATACAGCTCGGTGCTTTACAGCCAGGTGCTAGCATCCAGACTTCACACAGAACTATGCAATGACTCAGCTCTGCCCCTTCCTGACAATAGTTTCAGATAAATCTCCTTTCTCATCGTGTCTGCAGGAAGTGGTGTCACACAGCAGTTGCTTAGGTTGTTCCCCAGTTTGTATCCCCTATAAGGGGAAAACCGTCCCAAGTTCTGCTTCCTATAAATGTAAGACCGTGGCTAGTTACATTATTCTGTGGCATTTCCAGCACTAGTCCCTTTGGATTTCCCCAGAGAGACACTCTTATCTATTTCATAGCTAGAGAAAAAAGTCAGGATTCAGTCCTACTATTAACACTTTGCTCTTAAACTGTATCTTTGAGGAATTCAAAACACTTTTGCAACAATCAGAAACACCTCAGTGCGTAAACACAGGCACAAGAGAGGGTAGTTGCATTACTTGCCCACAGTTAGTCCATAGCAGAACTGGGAGTAGAACCCAAGAGTTCAAATTTCCAAGTCCGCTGCTCTGACTGCTAGTCCACACTCTCAAACTGCACTAGCTACATCTGGATTTCATCAAGGTCTGAATATTATTAAAAAAATAACTAACCCTTTGGGGGAGAAAAACCCTCTGATCCAGAGGCTTTTTAGTAGTGCAGGGAATGAGTGGTGGTATTATTATTAATTAATTAATTATTATTATTATTATTAGACAGGATGTAAAGGCAACAGAACAAGAGGTGGACCTTCCCCTACGGGGCACAAGTATGTTTGTTATGAAACGATTTGGATCCATAGAGGAATTCCATATGTGGCTTCCCCCCACTGGCTAGAGGTTCTCACTTTGGAAGCAACCCTGGGCTCCCGTGCCTACGGGCTCGGCAGCGTGGAAGGGGAGGGTGGACGCTGGAGGAGTAATGGGATTGTCAGCCACCGAGGCTGCTGTTTGGCAAGCCGACAATGTTTGTTTGCACCTCTTTGAAGATGAGAGATGAAAGTGGCGCCCACATGGGCTGCCTTTGATTAGCTTCTTATTTTAAACATTGCAGCTGCGATTATTTTTCTTTTTCTTGAAGCATTTCTGCCACAGCACCAGAAACTCTGAGGTTCCCTTCTCCGTGGAGGTTTGACTTCAAGGAAACATAACAAAGAGAAGTGTGAATATAAAGGAGACTGGACAACCCTGGGCCAAGAGGGACTTATGTCATTTTATTTTTAATTTTACTTCCATTTTTTCCCCAGCCCCAATGGGCCTTGGAAAGAAAATATTTGTTTACTTCTGTTTTAATAGGGAAAATAAATGAGTCCTGGGATTGCACAGAGCTGTCATGGAGAGGCAAATGTCTAATGGTTAGAGCAGGGGTCTGGAAATCCAAAATTCTATCCCCAGATCTGCCACCCTGGCACTTGCGGAAAAGTCAGTTTGCCCATCTGTAAACAGGGATTGTAAAGTGCTGCCTCCTGGAGGCAAGGGACAGCGTAAGCAGCATCAGTGAAGTGCTTCATGAGCTTTGACAGATGGTGCAATAGCCTTGTAAAGTATTGTCATCAATAGATATTCAGCAGACTTTCTGCTATCTAGGTACTTATATGGCCTTCATCACTGCAGCAACTGAGGGTCTCACAGCTACATATGTATTTTATTCTTACTATTTCCCTATCTCATAGGGGGATTCGCAGGAAACTAAGGAACAGGGTAGATTAAGTGATTTGGTCAAGGTCACATGGGCAGTCAGTGGCAGAGCCAGTTACTGCTCCCATAGCTCTTCAGTTCCAGTCTGGTACCCTATCCACTGGACCATCTCCTTCCCCACTGATTGGGCTTGCAGACAAGAGGTGCCCCAGGGAGCTGTCCTACCTTTTCCATGTTTCGGTCAGTCTAACACAAACACTCAGGTTGTCCCATTCTTCCTGCTACAGAGGGAAGAGCACTGACTGAGCAGGTCTGAAAAAGGGAACTGCTTTTTGGTGTCCACTAGAATCCAAAATCTGGTTATACCCTGGACCAAAGTCTCTGTTTTCTCTTCTGAAGACCTGACAGAGTAATTTTCAGCCAGGCGTCTGATCAGATGATAGGCCAAAATTACCCTTGATATGACTCCACTGACTTCAGTGGCATGACACCAGGAATCAACTTAGCCACTTGCTCCCTATTTTGGGACTGATTTTCAGATGTGATGACCAGCTGTGAGTCCAGCTGATGTCAATGAAAGCTTCAGGTGCTCAGCCTCTTTGAGAGAGTCCCATGGTCCTTCGAGAAGCTCCCACTCCCTTCTCAGTGCACACCCAACTGCTACCACTGCACACGAAAAGACAGCTAGGACAAGGACCCTTTGCTGAGGGTGGCAGTTGATGAGCTGTGGCACCACAGAGAAAGTGGATGAGAGGAAAGGTCTGTACGGATGAGTCATGGTCAGGATCACAATGCCTATCTATTAAAATAAATACCACTTTCCTGGTATTCTTATGAACAATTTGCCAAGACATTCACCAGCCAAAGAGAAAGGTCTGGGGGAGAGGGTATGATCACACCATGAAATTTCAAATCCACTCCATCCTGAGAAGAGGGTCTAATTCCACCAAATAAAATACCCACCAAAAGGGCAACCCCAGCCCAATTTGATCTAATCCAGCCCTATCTCAGAAAATCCAAAGAAACAACTTTCCCAGTCTTTCTCCATCTCATGCAGCCCATTCCTCAACCTGTCACCCTTATCTCCCCTCATTAGCTCCAGTGCAAAGAGACAATCAGCTGAACCAGCTCCACTAACCATCCATCCCAAACAATCCAAAGTCAGTTCTGGCCTACTACCCACTTCCCATCCAAACCAGCCCTCTCTAAAGAGATAATCAATCAGCTCCTCTCTAGAGAGGCAACCCACTTCCACCCACTTCCACAGACCCCCAATAAAAGCACCACAAACCCACTATACCCCATCTGATCAATATGTCCAGCCAGAGCAAAGAGGAATCCTATACCCAACGTCAGTCAGGGAAGTGGGGCAATCCAGTGCAGTCACTTCAAGGAGATCACCAGAGAGCCCAGACCCAAATGCCAAAAACCTTATACTGGCAAAAATAAAACACAATAAAAATAAAAAGTTATTAAAGGAAAAACTAATGGTGTTAATTCAAGGGCTGTTATTTGTACACAGGTTTCCATGACCAACCCTACCGTTTAATAACCTAGGTAAGGGAGCGTAAGTGTGGACACATAATTAGGAAAAGGGGAAGAGAATCATTCTAGGCACTCACTCCTTTCTGCCGCAGGTGATTCAGAAATGAAGGCACACAGACTCCATAGTGAGATACAGCACTAGCCACTTTGTGGAGCAAGTCTACATAGCATGACCATACTCATTGCACTGACCAGCCTCCCAAAGTCCTGTCCCATCATGCACTGGGCTTAGCATAAAACCTGGGATGGACTTTCTGGAAAGAGTCCCTTCTTTGGTTGCTCCAAATTCCAGGTCAGGAACGTGGAGGGGTTTCTTCAAAGCCCTCTGAAAGGCCCTCCTACAAGATTGTTCTCCACTTGAACGTGGGTTAACCTCCTGAGTCAGATGGCAGCAGGTAGGCTGGTGAGGCGAATGTGCTACAGAAATGGCTCATCTCAGGGATGGAGATGAAAGTCATTCACACCAATGAGGTGAACTTTAAAAACAATAGCTTGGGATATTTACTAAAGTTATAAACCCACCTCAGCCCTTTCCTCATTGCTCTTGTCATGCACAGCAAAGATCCTTGATGAAGTCAGTGTCATCCATCCCAATTGCTGGAGAGAGAAGAAAGTTAAAAATCAAATCTCGCCTACCTCTGGGGGGGTGCTCTAAAGCTGAATTCATTTAGATTTGAAAAAGGCCTTGAGAAAAAGTTGTGTAGAAGGGCAAAGTATTATTATTAATATAGAAGATATTTTAAAGGGTCAAGGATGATCGAATAGAAAAGCAGCATCTGAGAGGCAGTATAGTCTAGTGGATAGAGCACTGGCCTGGGACTCAAGAGACCTCACTTCTACTCCTGACTCTGCCACTGGCTTTTTGGGTGACCCTGGGCAACTCACTTCCTCACTGTTTCCCATCACATCCTTTGTGTTTCTTGTCTAGGTAGACTTAAAGCTTTTCAGGGGAGGAATGGTCTCTTGCTGTCCATATGTACAGCACCTGTACAATAGAGCTATGATCTCAGTTGAGGCCTCTAGCTGCTACTGTAACACAAACAATAATAGCCCTGTCTTGGTACTGCAGGTATAAGTTCAAGGAGATGGGAGAGAAAACCACACGAGAAGAGAGTCCATATACTGATCCTTCCACTGGGACCTCCAGCCCCCACCCTCAGTCCAGTTATTCCAACTGCACCAACACATCCAACTCCCACGGCAGAGCTGGCTGCCACATTGTGGCCCATTCCTCCGCACGTCACATCTGGCTGATGTAAAACACACATGTTTTGACTGAAGCTTTTTCTTTAAAACACCAACATTAAAGGAAGGTTTGCTTTGTAAAACTGAAACTGTAAAACTTCTCTGAAACCCAATCTGGGGGATTAAAAGAACCACATGAAAAGCGCTAAATATGACCTGGATATTTACTTCCTGTTCATAAGTTTGCTGAACATGTGCCTCCCAGCCTTTCAGTAAGAAGTGAGACCTTCAGGAACTTCTCCTCTTTTGTTTCAAGAAAGAAAGGAAGGAAGGAAGGAAGAAAGGAAGTTTGGAAGCTGCTAACTCTTTTTTAGCTCTTGGCTAATTTTAAGGGTTTTGCTTTCTGTTCAGTAGCATCTCACACTTCTTGGAGGCCCAATGAAGTTGCACAGCTAGGAATAACCATTTGGCTACTAATGGATAAATTGTCCCTATGAGCACTGTACCAAACAAAAGCCCTGATCCTGCTTTTTTTAGAGGCAGTGGCAAAACTCCCATTGATTTCAGTGGGAACAGGATTAGGACTAGAGATAATATTATTGAGGGGCAGGAGCAGGTTGAAAGATTCTATGATGATGCACATGAGGATGGATAGACAGATATCATTTTCTTCAGGCAGTCAGAAAGCAGCTCTTTTTCAACACACCAGTTCAAAGGAACCTTTTAATAGCAATAGCATCAACTCCACATATTCAAAAGTTCATAGATTCATAAGATTCTAAGGCCAGGAGGGAATGTTGTGATCTTCTAGTCTGACCCCCTGTGTAACACAGGCCATACAACTTCCCCAAAATAATTCCTAGAGCAGATCATTTAGAAAAACATCCCATCTTGATTTAAAAATTGTCAGTGATCTGTAGATACTTAATAGACTATAATCAAGTAACCCCTTAGACTTCTCTTTGTTAAGCTAAATAGATTGAGCTCTTTGAGTCTATTAGTATAGGGCATGTTTTCTAATCTTTTAATCATTCTTGTGGCTTTTCTCTGAACCCTCTCCAATTTATCAACATCTTTCTTGATGTAAATCTGACCTACATTCTTTGTTCCTAGATGTATTAAAACACATATTGATTGCTTGCACCCAGTTTACCAAGAGATTCAGCTCACTCTGAATCAATGACCTGTCCTCTTCACTATTTATCACTCTAACAATTTTTGTGTCATCTGCAAACTTTATCAGTGATGATTTTATGCTTTCTTCCAAGTCATTTATAAAAATGCTAAATCATTAGTCAAGCCCCCCAGAAAATTATGAAATTGGCTTAAAAATAACATTTTTAAAACATAATAATTATAAATTCTTTTTACTTGCCTTCAAGATTTTGAGCCTTTGTGGGTCATTGTTTCCAAATTTTCTCAGCAACCATGAAACTGCTAGAAACATGGGGGGGTTTTTAAATGAAAGCTGAGAGTCTACTATACTATACCATGACTCCAGGAGCTGGGGCATTAAGAAAAACAACAATTATTGCAAGATTTGGCAACACTATGGAGTCATTTTTTCCCCACAGAATAATGTTATTCTGTGCTGAGGGTCCCATATAAATGATCTGCAATATAACTGGAATTGCAGACTTCATTCTTCTGTGACACAAGTGTTGCTTCATCATAGCCACGTTCTCTATGAGCCAATTCTACTGTAACTTGCTTTTAAGGGGGAAAAAAAATTTGAAAGACTTTTTTTCATTGATTTTCACTTAGATAATAATGCCACAGCACGGCACTGAAAATTACATGACTGCCCTGGAATCTACTTGGAAACCACACACTAGGGGAACACTCTGTTTCAGCGGCAGATAGGCTTCAGATGCAAAGCACCAAATCCTACAGCTGGAACACTGTGGGCTGCCCCCACCCCCTGCATCCTCATGTCTATATGCAGATCCCCACTGACTCTGCACCAGTGAAGGGGTTCACCCATGTGGATCCAGGTGCAGGATCCAGCTCACAGTTTGGATTTGGATCCGGGGTTTTGGTTCAGTTTCTGTCACCAGTTCAAATGTATTTGCTCTTTTTCATTATGATTAATTTCCAATATGTTGCCATCTCTATGCGCCCCTCTCCTTTTGGGGAGGCTAGTAATAATGCTGGGTTGTGCGCACTCATACATTTCCTCTCACACACACTTTGATATGTGATCCCAGAGACAATCGCACCCTACATATGGCCTGATTTTGGGGAGTAAAAGCACATCTACCCCATCTGTCCATCCTCATTCAGAAGTTATCATTCTCTCATACTCACTGAATCACTTCATAACCCCTGGAATCTGCGAGAGCCACTCTGGCAAACTTTTAATTACATCTGTCAAGGTCTAGACCAGGCAGGTCACAGGGAAATAAAAAAGCTCTTTCATGAATGAGATGTTTTTTGATTTGCTACAACTTAGAAAACACACACAGAGAAGGAGAGAAGAGCCAGTTTATGAGCCAGAAACAGGTCAATTTCTTAGCCAAAAAGAAGCCCATTGTTTAGCCTCTTACAATCCATGGTGTAAGCCAATCAATACTAAAGAGCAGGATGAGACCTATGTGGGTGGCAGATCATCCCACATCTGCTACTGTAGAGCTTTTTCTCAGTTTCATGGTTGCTGAGAAAATTTGGAAAAAATGACCCACAAAGGCTCAAAATCTTGTAGACATACCCATAGAAGCCAGTGTCCAAAGCCAAAAGAGGCCAGTTTCTGAATCATTTCCACCACAGAAAAAAGCAATTTATGAGCCAAAAGCATCCATTTTCCAAGTCACTCCTGAGCCACAAAGCCTAGTGTCTGAGTCAGTTCCAGGGGGGATATCTGGCACTTCTCCAAGCTTGGGAGTGTTGCTATCACAGCAATTGTTTGGTGATGCCATCCCAATAAAGCTTCATTACGGTGTTCCTCTTTCTATAAACTTCAGTGCCCTCCAGTGTCCCCAGCAATCACTTATCTAATATTAGGATATTAAAAAATATGGAAAGATTTTAAAGAGACTTATTAAAATGCAATTAGTGGCGCGTACGACTTAAGCAGCAAGATTATTTTTAAAAACGACTTGATTGTGTGGAATGCCATGCACCTTACAGAGATAATAAAGCTGCCAATCAAGTCCATTTTCAAATTAGGAAATTTTCATTCATTTTTTACAGCCCCCTAAGTGAATATTAAAACTGATTATTAACCTCAAAGTGTGGCAGCGGCCCCTAAAACCTGCATGCTCAAAAAAAAAAAAAAGAGAGCGTTTCATAATTGTTAGGCTGGGCTTTGTTCCCCATTTGGGCTGAGCGGGCTGTGATCTTTTAAAGGGCCAGTGTCCCCACTTTGACCAAGGCAGTTTAAAAAGCTTGCATCCCTTGGCTGGAAAGGGGAAGCGCTCCAGATTTTGCCACTGCAACTTGGGAGGTAGGAGTGAACTGACTGTAATGAACCATCCTCTATATTACACAGCAAAATGAATTTCGCTGCCAACAAACAGCAGATAACACTGCCCCCTCATGTCCAAAGTGTGAATCCCACCAGGTCTTTAAAGCCCCTCACAAGTAACCCTGGCTTTGTCTGAGCAAACAGGAACACGCAAGGCAAATTAACGCTAATGTAAGAACACATACCTTTGTCACATTCAGGTAGCAGGTGTGCAGGGCTTCAGTGTATGTTAGTATTTGCTTTTCCTATATGTCACATGTCTCCCCCTTCTCTGATTTTTTTTTTTTTTTAAATTCCTACTGGCAGTCAATTGAGTATGATACTTCCTGGCATTTGACTTGGCTGGCATTTTTATTCCACCCCATAAAATGGATCTTTCTCTGAGAAATAAAGCCACATCATCAGCCTGACATGTTACTTCTTTCACAGCTCTTTATCCACTGTCAAAGTGGATTTATTGATGCTTCCTGGATTTCTCTCCTTGAGTCTGCAGCTGGAAATGACGAATGCTCCATAAAGTAGTAGGCTGGGTCTCACCTTGGGAGCTTTGTTTTGGGGGATAAATGCAAAGATTCGGGGGCAAGAATTTAGTTCTATGGGCTCAGTCTTCCAAGGTGCTCAGAACTCTGATCCCAACCAGCAAAACACACAAGCTCATGCTTAACTTAAAGCATGTGAATAGTCTCATGGATCTCCAGGGGACCACTCACATGCTTAAAGTTACATATGTGCTTCAGTGCTTTGCTAAATGAGGGCCAGATTGCTCAGTACCTTGTAGGATTGGGCCTTAGAAAATATCTACTCAGGGATACTGTCAGTGACAGGAGAGAAACCCAGGACAGAAGTTACTTGGGCAGTGCAGGCATCTGATATGTACAGCTCCCTCTGGAATCTGGGGCACCTGGAATCTATTTAGGATTCACATGGAAACAATCTATGGCACCATTTTCAAGGAAAACAATCTGCCAGGGCTGGAATAATGGGGGTTAGGAGGTTGACAAATTGGCTTAGCAAAGCACCACCACAAAGCCAGATTTCAAATCTGGAGTGAGTCACAAGTGAAGAAAGTTTAGTGGCCAGGGTCTCACCTTAGTCCTTGGTGGATATTTGTCCACAACACTAAACGACCACATGATCCGGCATAATTCAATACAATAGATAATCCATAATAAAGACGCATGGTCATCACCAGCAGGGGGCTACAGCAAGTCAAGGTAATGGGACATTAGCAGAACTGGGTAGGGTGGGGTAGAGTAGAGTAGAGTAAGGGTGGAATAGCGGGGGTGCTGTTGATGAGGACTGAGGAGTATTGGCAGAGCTTTGGAAGGGCTGGAAAACCAGGGGGTGCTTTGGGTCAAGACTGAGGTATATCAGAAGAACGGTATGGAGGCCTAGGACAGGAATAGTAAGTAATAGCAATGTACCATAGGTGCATTGGTAGAGCTGTGTATGAGAACCCTGCTTTAGCCAATTCTAACATTTTCTCTGTGTCATAAAAATGACACTTTATAGCTAAGCAGAGTTTATAGAGACATGAATCACAGTAGCAGTATCAGGTTGCATGTAATGCATAGAATGGAATTAAAGGACATATAATATCAATATAATCTTTGGGTTCCTGAGATACTGTGTATACTGTAACACCGGCACAGTAAATAACTCAGTTATTAACACACTCCCAACAAAAATAACATTCATAATCATAGGGACAATTCCTGGCTTGATGTAAAAATGATCCCAAAAGCTTGAGTGACTGGTGAGAATAATGCATGGGGCGATTACCAGGTTAGGGGTTGAACATGCAAAACTATGCAGACCATGTCCCTGAACCTGCCCTGTGCCCCCAATCACGAACGACTTCAAGAGCAGCCTCTCTGTGGCTCCTGGGAGAGCCAGGAACAAGCAGGACAAGTTCTACCTAATGTTGCCCCTGCTGGGTGCTGGTTCTCCAAAAGGCAACCCCCAGCAAGCCATTATCCCAGAAAGTCACAGGCCAAGATTACCCATGTAATAAAGAAGCAGCTGTATGAAGCTGGCACATAGGGAGAAATCTGAGATCCAGCTATTCAAAAGCATCAGACTAAAAAACCAAAAAACACAAAAAAAGAGAAACTAACCTTAGATGGTGCAAAACAACTGGTAGGTAGGGATGGGTCCTGGATCCAAACACACCTGAACTGTGAGGGAGCGCAGATCCAGATTGGATGGAGAGTTTGCCTCATCTCAGACTCATCTCCACTCCTGAGAAACAGAGGTGGGAAATCTGGAGTGAAAAGGTTTGTTTCCTTAATGATGGAAAAGAGGGGAAATAATTAGTGCTACTGAAACCTTTATTAGAAAAGGAGGCAGGATCCAAGAAGCTGGTCTTTTCCTTCCCCTTGCAACATTCCCGAAGCTGAGTTTGCATCTTGCATGGAGTTTCTGGCTTTCTCATTAAGACCTAGCTAGCTACATCTCAGCAGTTCCCCTCCAGGTGTCAGCCTTGCACTTCACATGCAATTTTCTTCCCTCAGCCAACACTGGAGGGAGGCGCCTGGCTCAATGCTCAGAGAAGTGCAGATCCTCCTCAAGCAGAGATCATCAGAGCCCTTAAAATATTACATAGATTCTGCAATCTGATTTCAAGAAAGAAACTGAAATAACACACACCCCCTTTGCCACGGCAGAAATGTCTCAATGCCATTGTGTAAAGGGAAAACCTAAATGGGCCCATTAGCCTTCTTCAGGCTACATCTGCCAAGAGAACAGAGCTGCCAGGCCAGAAACAATTTAGAAGCCAGGACTTTCACTTAAGTTTTCTTTATTTAGGATGTAATTGATGTGCCTGTTCTTCTTTCTTTGGCCTTATTTCCCAACCGCTAAAAGCCTCCACTCTCTTCCTCTGCACTTTTGTGCATAACTCTGGACTGCATTAGTAGTCTTCTCAGCTGGATTTCTCAACCAGTGCAGCTTCATTGGATGCTGGAATGGAGACAAGGCACATGCAGGCTCAGGTGTTTTTATCACTGCATTGAGGTCATATGTGTCACCTGCTCTGAGGTCAGGATTGAGGACTTTGCCAGAGCTCGACTGGCATGTCTGTTAGAGTGCAGGTCAGGATGTTGAGGCAACTGCCCATTAGCAATACCCTGAGTCATCCATTCCTCCTGTATTCCACCTTGATACAGTGTAAACTTCATCACTGTGATGAGGGCTTATCCTGTTTCCCACGAGATCACTCACAGGCCAAGATTTTTATAGCTGTTGGGAGGAAGCTTATACACCACCTAATCCAATGGGGCATTGGTCCATGACTGGAGCTCCCAAGCACTATGGTAATACAAATAAATAATAATAATACTTCAGGCTAAGGACTGGGTGTCAGGAGGCATGGGTCTCCGCTAGAGACTTCCTGTGTGACAGTGGGCAAATCACTTTGCCGCTCTGTGCCTCAGTTTCCCTATTGGTTGGCTTTAATGCTAACTGAACAGCGCCAGAGTGAGTAAATGCAATATAAACACAAGGGTGCTGAGAAGAGTCAGGAGGAGACAGGTGGAGCTCTTACACTTTTCATGAGTTTGCCTGAATAAGGAGTCCATCGCATCCTATGCAGCTGACTGCTTGCTCCCCTCAATCTAAATACTCATTGGTGTGTCTTACAGCTGGACCCCACTGTACAATGTGTGTTATGTGCCCTCTCTCTGGGGCTGATCCACTGTCTTGCTTTTCCATGCCTGCTTCTAGTTCTAAAGTGACCTATATTCCATACCAAATGGTGGCACCTCACTTTCGTTGTAGAACGTTATTCACAATGAGAAATAAAGACTCATGAAACAGAGGGTACAGAAGGGGGGTTATTCACACTAGGAGAAGGGAACCCACAGCATTTAAAGTCTCCAGCACTAATAATTTGTGTGTGTGTTCCTCATCTGGGATCTTTGTCACATATTGTGTCCCATACTTGGGCCTTGATAGATTGAGAGGTCTGAGAATAACTTCCTGCTACTCATCCCAGTTCCTGGATTTAGTTCTTTAGTCACAGAGGTCTCTGGTGAAGGTTCACACCCTGTTATCAGTTCATGGCGAGGGTTGCGGTACACAAGAAGGTCTCTGACTCCCAGCTCCAATGGACTGTGAAAGGCAGCAAGTTCCACCGGGAACTCCATGTCACCCTCCAACCAAGAATTCGACTCTGGGAACGGACAGGATGAGTCCCTGATGAACATAACCACAGTGATGGTTCTTCCCACACCCTGCTGCGGATGGCCCTGCAGTTCTGTGGAGGTGGCTTGTGAGCAATTCCAGCTGACCCTGCAAAACAAAATGGGATGAATGTGATCCATGTGCTCTCCTTGTAAGACGCCAGCATTTGACAGTCACTTGGCGCTCTCTCTCAAACAAGCGGGTGGAGATCTCAGAGCCTACATCCCGCTATGCTTTGCCTCCTGATTGCCAGCTCCTATGAGTAAGGCTAATGTACGAAGAGAGACACAGAGAGACAAACTTACCAGTTTAAATCCTCCAAATGTGCAACCTGCCTGCTGCTAGGACTGTAGGCCACAGGGAGTGGGAGATATTACATGATATCCAGCCCTGCTAAATGTTAATGCCACACCCACCCATTTGCTGGCATTTTGCCAGGGCACGGACCACTAGCTGCGGGGGAAACATTTCCCTAGCCCATTGCACAAAGAAGAGCAGGTAAACATTTTTGCCTAAGTGTTCTAGAACTGGCAGTTACTCCAGCAGGAGACTATAACAGAATTGTTTCAGTGCAGCTCTCTGCTCATTAAAACAAGAAAGTAATTTGCACTTGGGGACTTGCAGTGTCAACAGACACACCAGGAAATGTCTCTCACTCTGCTTTCATAGATCTCTCCTGTTCTCCAAGGCTTATGCACATCACATAAACAAAGATGGAGGTTGTGAGGTCCAACTTCAGGCAGCTGTGGAGATCAGGAGTTCCTGGGGCTCAGGTCGTCTCCTCTGGATCAGAAGGGACCCTGCATTTTGTGTTGATTTTCCAATTGTGGTGTTTTCTTCCCTGACTGAGCTCCCTGCCCAAAAGCCCTGCAGATTGTGGCAAGGTTCTGGACAGATGGATGGGTGTTGGAAGCACATCAGATCTATGGGTGGTTGAACCCACTCATACAAAGAAATGCAGTCACATCAGCCCTGCCCTCAGATAATTCCACTGGCTCCCTTGTTTGTTTCTCTGTGACACTAGACAGAAAAAGCAGGTGAGGTAATATCTTTTATCAGAACAAATTCTGTTGGTGAGAGAGAAGTTTTCAAGCTTACACAGAGCTCTTCTTCAGGCCTGGGAAAGGTACTCAGAATACCACAGCTAAATACAAGATGGAACAGATTGTTTCGCATAAGTAGTTAACACAAATATCAAGGGGATATTCGAGGTGAAGTGGCCAGTTAACCCTCTACCCAAAAGCTAACCTACCTCCCCAACAGGCGGTAGCTAGGTCGATGGAAGAATTCCTCCATCAATCTAGCACAGTCTACATCAGGGGTTAGGGACCGGTCTACACTACAAATGCTGCATTGGTGTAGTTGCACTGATGCGGTTGTGCCACTCTAGCATTTTGATGAAGATGCTTTAAGCCAATGGGAGAGAGCTCTCCTGCTGGTTTAGTTACTCCACCTCTGCGAGAGGCAGTAGCTGTGTGCTTGGCTACACTTATATTTTATAGCGCTCTAACTTGCTGGCTCAGGGGTGTGAAAAATCACCCCCCTGAGCGCAGCAAGTCAGAGTGCTTTAAAGCACTAGTGTAAACAGGCTCCAAGCACTGGGAGCCGTGCCCCCAGCGCTCGGAGTTAATCCCCCTGTGGAGGTGGATTTCCAGGAGCGCTGGGAGAGCTGTCTCCCGGCGCTCGCACGCAACCACACTTGCACTTCAAAGTGCTGCTATGAGAGCGCTCCCGCGACAGCACTTTGAAGATTCCAGTGTAGCCGTGCCCTGAGTCACCAGGAGAAGCTCTCCCACTAACATAACGCTGTCTGCACAGTTGGTTACGGTCAGTATAACTATGCTGCTCAGTGGTGTGGATTTTTCACGCCCCTGAAAGATGTAGCTATGCCTATATAAGTTTCCAGTATAGACCAGCCCTGAGATACCTAAAAATCAGGTCTGGTCTATACCAGGAAAACAACACCCATGAGCAACACAGTTAAACTGATTTAACCCCCAGGGTAGACAGCACTACAATTCTCCCATCAACCGAGCTACTGCCTCTCAGGAAGGTGAATCCCTCCCATCGGCAGGTAGTGTCTTCACTGAAGCACTACAGGGGCTTAATTTTAAGTGCAGACAAGCCCCCAGTGGCCATTGAAATTTTGTCCCTAACCAAGTACTGGAAGCTATCCCAAATGAGGGCATTGAGAGGGATGTAAATATAGGGGCAATGAGACAAATTTTGCTGTCAGGTATTTTGCATGTGTAGAGTTTGACCAACTGTATTTCAACTAGGGAAATTTCCTGTACCATTTATTCCCAGGAAGCAAAGTGTTGCTACACTGCTCTATCATTAATTTACAGAATAAGTGCCCCGAGCCAAACTGCACTGAATGACCCAGGTTATCCTACTTACTTCAGTGGTATTATCCCAGTGCTGATGAGAGATTGGGCTCCCCAGAACTTAAAATAAAAATTCAGGCAATAAAACACCCTTAATTGTATCTACTGTATAGTTTCATAGTAGCCCCCATCCTGGGGTATCTGAGGGCCTCCCTGATTAATTACATTAGCCTTGGGCTGGATTAGTGCCTTGCTATCCAAGCTAAAGAAGGGGCATCACAGAGCAGAACTGACCCCAGAACCAGGACTGTGCTGGATTGTGACTGTGAGCCAAAGCTCTGCCCCCCTTCCTGCCTGCCAGTTCCTTGGCCACCTGCCTGGGACGGGGAGTAGTAGCAGGGTTTGGCCATGTGGGTGATCTGTGCAGGGAACCTCAGCAGTGAGCCCCTATTGGGCTTCAGGGAACCTTGAGCTCTTCTCCTTTCTGTGGATATGGGAAGCTCTGCTAAGGGGAAGGTAAGAAAATGGATAACAAAAAAAATTGACCTTAATTTTTGGAATGTGTATTTTTCAACTTCAGCCAACAAGCTCTGATGATCTCATCTCCCCAAGGAATAGCACCTTCCTCTCAACGACATGGCTCCTGGGGCTCTAATCTCTGCACATAACAGCTCCAACAGCTTTAATCTATAAACAACAGAAATGAATAACTGAACTGCCTCCAGGCAGCTGCTTGTCCCCTTAACTGGTGACACTCAGCATGTGCTGTACTCAAGGCATGGGGCAAAGGAAGATTGTGCTGACATATACAAGAGCAGACATGGGCTTGGCAATTTCACTTGCGATGCAGGCTGCTTCCGAATGCAGTCCCAATGGCCCTACAGCAATGAATGCCCTATTATTACTCTTACAATTATTTATAATGGGCAGCAGCATAGTGACCCCGATGCTTCTAGAATGCCCCCTACAGGCTGCTCTGCAGAGACCAAAATATGGCTACCTTCCATAGAGCTAAAATGAGGTGGCAAGTTGACTCAGTGGCTATTTAGTGTGAGAGGATGACTAATGCAGGATTAAAAGAAGGTAAGTGGGGATGTGCGTTGAAGAGCGAAGTTTATGAAATATTTACAGACAACAGGCCTGCTTCTGATCCTAACTACAACATTCCACTGAATCCTCCTGCTTTATACTGGCCCAACTGAGATCAGAAACAGGCTGAAACGCTCCGTGTTTTTGAAGTACCCATAGCTAAATTCTTTAGCACAAGGTTATATTTAGATGCCCATAGATGTTCCTTTGCACCTGTGGGCACTCTTTATGAGGGTCAGTGGCTAATCATTATACTGAGTTTGCTGGTACCCCTGGGCACACTTAGCCTAGGGCAACAAATAGTTATTATATTGGATTATGTTCTGTGCCCGTGGGCACACTTAACTGAACACACATGATGGCTACTATGACTGCATTGCCTTTGTCTACACCCATGGGCATGCTGAACTGCTGGTGTGGAGGAGTCAGTGAATTAAATATCTGCATGCCCACCGGTGCACTTAGCAAATGCTACTGCTAATTGTATTACTTGAAACTTAATATAAGTTCAAAGCACAGCAAGGAAAGTGCAGCAAAAATCACAACTGTCACTGAGAATTAACAGATAGATTTGAAGTTGCTTAATTCTGAGCCTGTATGTTGCCAGAACTGAGGAACCAGCTTTGGGAAAAAGTCTTTATTGCAAATAATTGCCCTTTTCTGACTATTTTACAGTTGCAAGACTCTAAATCAGACAGTTCACTCACCACTCTCTCCAAGCTGCTTACCTGTGTGAAATCTCGTCCACGGTTGGTGCTTACTCTGCTCATTAGTGAAGTTACCACCAGATGCTTTGTTAGCAAGAGGTCACTTTGGCCAAATGCCACAGAAACCCCTTGAAATAGTCTGACTGCTAACCTATACATTTCACTTGACATGGTGCAGTCTGGTAATGCTGACAGCCTGGAATCACAGCTCAGTACTTACAGCATGTACAAACAACACTGATTGACTCATTGCCAGCTTGGAGCCATCAAAATAGGATTTAGGATGCATGTTGAGCATGGGTAGAAAATGTGGGAATCTCAGGATAATGGCTACCTGGAAGGCGAATTCAGTTCTTTAACCTAACTATACAAAACATGGTCCTTTCACATCAGTGTTAGGATATGCCAATTAACTGATGTGGTCAAGCCTAATGTTAAATCAACATAGATGGCTTGGGGTTTTTAGAGGTGTGAGCACCTATTGCTCCTATTGATTTCAGTGGGAGCCATGAGTGCTCAGAACCTCTGAAAAAATCAGGCCAAGAGACTGAATCCACTATTCCAAGGAACTGATCCCTCTAGAACGGAGATCTAGTGTTGGTTTAGCACCAGTCTGACTGCCATTAGAAACAGAATCACCCTCTCCCCGCAAGTGAGGCTGGCTTGGGTGGAATAGTGTAAGGAACCCTTGATTTTAGCAAGGCATTTGACACAGTCCAACATGACATTCTTATAAGCAAACTAGGGAAATGTATGGTCTAGGTTATTGTAAGGCAAGTGCACAACTGGTTGAAGACCATACTCAAAGAGCAGTTATGAATTTTTCACTGTCAAACTAGGAAGGTCTATCTAGTGGGTCCTGCAAGTGTCAGTCCTGGGTCAGGTACTTTTCAGTATTTTCACTAATGACTTGGATAATGGAGTGGACAGTATGCTTATCACCTTTGCAGGTGACATCAACCTGGGAGGGGTTGCAAGCACTTTGGAGGCCAGGATTAGAATTCAAAATGATCTTAATAAATTGGAGAACTGGTCTGAATTCAACAAGATAAAATTCAAAAAAGACAAGTGCAAAGCACTTCACTTAGGAAGGAAAATGCACAACTACAAAATGGGGAATAACTGGCTAGGTGGTAGTACTGCCGAAAAGGGTTTGGGATCACAAATTGAATGAGAGTCAACAATGCAATGCAGCACTGGGGGGCTCTCTGGAAGCAGCGACATCCCCCCCGCTCAGCTCCTAGGCAGAGGCATGACAAGGCAGCTCTGTGTGCTGCCTCCGCCCAGAGCACTTGCTTCACAGCTCCCATTGGCTAGGAACCGCGGCCAATGGGAGCTGCAGGGGCGGTGCCTGCAGGCAGAGGGAGTGCACAGAGCTGCCTGGCCATGCCTCCACCTACAAGCTGAGCAAGGGCGATGTTGCCGCTTCCGGGGAGCCTTACACTTCCGGAGAGCCCTCCAGGTAAGTGTCACCCAGAGCCCGCCTCACCCTGTCCCATGCCCTCAACCCCCTGCCTCCTCCCACACCCAAACTCTGCTGCTGCTGGCGGGGAGGTGCAGAGCCAGGTAGGGAGCCTGTCGGCCATGCCGCCTGCCCCCCCCAGCACCAGCGGGGGTCACAGGCCGTGCACTGCCCTCCCCCAGCACCCGCAGGGCCCCCGGGCAGCCCCACAACCCCCGCAAGTTTTAGTCATGCATATTTTTAGTAAAAATCATGGACAGGTCACGGGCCGCGACTTTTTGTTTACTGCCCATGATCTGTCCGTGATTTTTACTAAAAATACCCGTGACTAAAACATAGCCTTAGTCATAATTTATGAATACTCTACATTGGTCTGGGTAGTGGGGTATTTTCTGTATGATTCTATTGGTTTAACTCAACAGGAGGCTGTCTGGAAAAACATGCCAGAAGGAAAAGAATGGCTCAAGATAGCCACCTCTCAGCAAACACTGAAGAGCTGTTATGGGACAATGCCAGAACTGTTAGCTTTGATGATTTTGCCTTCTCTCCAGCCTACCTACCCAAATGGTTCTGACCAGGACAGGATAAGACTCACGAACACAGGAGAATAAAATAACTCTGTCAGAATTAAAGGGGACCCTCTCTAAAAAGAGAGGGTGTAGTTGTCCAAGAAGAACCAGATTGAGGCTCAGGACCACATAGGCCTGAGGAAGATAGGCCTGTCTAGAAAACCATCAGGAAATGGTAAAACAGTGTAGATTGTTTGTTGTTTTAAAATCCTTTTTTTTTCCTGGAAGCTTTGTTCCACTTGCTAAAATGCATTACATTAGTTTAGGAAGGCTGCCTGGTTGCTGGATACCACCAGTCACAGACTCCAAAAGGGAAGAACCACAAGTTCCCCAACTCTGTTGGACCTGTAGGGTAAGCACAGTGGGTACACAGGATACTCTAGCCCAGGAACGGGTCCAGTCTAAGAGTGGGTGAATTGCAAAAATCCACCTCAGCATAGGTAAAGGCCTTACATGGGAGGGAGTCCACTCTGAGGGAGACCGGAGGAGGGACAGAGGTGCAGCCTGTCCTATAATCTGACCATACACATCCAGTAGCCTAAATATCAAATCCTTTCTATGTTCACTCCTAGTGAGTCCCGTCTCTTCTCTACAAGGGTCACTACAAACACCCTTTGCCACAAAGAGAAATTCATGAAGCAGAACCTCACAAACAACCCTTTGTAGAAAAGACCACAACATCTGAAGGGGATGTACTCCACCAGCAGCTACAGTTCTAGCCTCTCCCTACCACTTTGCCCACAACATAGCAGTAACAAAAAAGGGGAATGAGGAAGACAGGTGCATGGGAATTCAGTTCTCAAATGAGATTCCTTCTTACTCAGTAATAGAATAGGTTTCAGAGTAACAGCCGTGTTAGTCTGTATTCGTAAAAAGAAAAGGAGTACTTGTGGCACCTTAGAGACTAACCAGTTTATTTGAGCATGAGCTTTCGTGAGCTACAGCTCACTTCATCGGATGCATAGCATATCGTGGAAACATATCTGCAGTTTCCACGATATGCTATGCATCCGATGAAGTGAGCTGTAGCTCACGAAAGCTCATGCTCAAATAAACTGGTTAGTCTCTAAGGTGCCACAAGTACTCCTTTTCTTTTTAGTAATAGAATAGTTTACCTCCCAACCTTGGCAAAGCTCTGGGGAATCACATGCTGTTGGTTCCATGAAGAACTCACCTGCACATTAACCTGTCCAGATTTCAATCAGTTTGGTTTAGCCAATTCTTTTTAAAATTAAGAGGGAAGGCCATGGTAAAAACACAGATAGAGAACAGACTAGAGGAACCTTCCTCACAAGATACAGAAGGAGGCCATATGAGTGACAAAGTGCCTGAAGTTCAAAACCAGTGCTGCTAACGTTACAGTACAACCTTACAGAAGGTGCTCCCCAGTTAAATGCCTACATACAGCAGCACTACATGTATCTCAAAGCCTAAAAGAAATAGATCTTGCTCAGGGTAAAACAATGGGAGTTCTTGCTTGGGATCTGACTGCATGACTAGGCTATTAGATGTACTAGGCTTTGGATAAGACATGAAACTAAGGTGATACTGAAGATCCCACAGCATTTTATCTAAAGAAAGACGACACATTTCCTTTCTCATACACATTAGATACTGTTTCATATCTGTCTGCAAGTCATTGCTGAGAAAACAGGGGTTGCCCAGTTTGCCTATGCAGTCACCACAATACCAGTAACTACTGCATTCACTTTGGGAATGAAAGGTGCTATAAGGAAACCAATTTTTATTCTATGAATGCAGCTTTGTGCAGCACATTTATCAACCCCAGACTCAAATCCGTCAAATGTTGTGTAAGAATTATGATGGTTTAAGCAGATTGTCAGTCTAACATGTGGGATCTTTCTTTCTCTGGGCTGCAATGAGATGACATATGGAAACATGCATTTAGACAGGGTCCATGTGAGTAGCTTTGGCTCTCTAGAAAGACTCAGACCAAACTCTGAGCTCCTGTTTCATTGCATAAAGTACAACCTGTCATTAAGCAGGAAACTGACATAACACTTGTCACATACACTGACGCTTTGTCTAATAGTTTTGCACAGTTATCTCACATTTCATTCATCCAAAAAAACAATCTCCAGAAACTTTTTGAGCACTCAGCAAAGGAGCCTGTTACGTTCTGAAAGCTGCATAACTTGTTCACTTCATTGCATTCACAGCAAAAGGCCTCATTAGCCTTGTCTCCTTTGGTGCATTTAACTTGCCTTTCCCTCCCCTTCACATGCTTTGAGGTCCTGCCAACATTGTCAGAGACAATGCGCAGGGAAAAAACATTTATTCAATTAAATTACAAAATGAAGGATTAGCTTGCATGAGCAGGGTGAATGCAGCAAGGCTGTCTAAGCACAAGGGTAGATTGGGGTGTGGTGGTAACAGCCTAAGCAGAAGAGCATTGAATGAGAGAGATGTATTGTAACCAAATGAATGGCTGGGGAAGACCATCTTTTGGTCGCAATAAGAATAAAACCCTGCAGATCTCTAGCACCTTTCTTGGTCAAAGAACTTTACAAATATTAATGAATTAAGGCTAAAAAAATACCTCTTAGTGTTATGTATTATTATCCCCATTTTACAGGCAGGCACAGCATTGGGAAGTTAAAGAATTTGACTAAGGTCATAAAGCAAGTCTGTAGCAGAGATAGGAACAGACCTCAGGAGTCCCAGCTACAAGTCCCCTGCTCTAGCACTAGCCAACATCCCACAAGGATTAAAGGGACAATATTGATTTCCCACACTCTGATTAACAAACTCCAGGTTTGTCCCCTTAGGAGCATCACAGGAGCTTAGTTAAGCCCTGAATGGAAAGTTCTGCATGACTGAAGATCTCAGTTAGCTGGACTTCAGATTGTCCCCTTACACTTTCAGAGAATTGGGTTTTACCTGTAATCAACTTTAACTCTGTAATAATACCAAGAGAAGTGTTTTCATTATTTTAAATATAATCAGCATAGGGGAAATATAACAGTACTGAGCAAATACAAAAGAAAACATGTTAAGGCACGGAAATCCACAGTTAAGGCATCCTTAATTCAGTCATCACATCCCCATGAAATAACCCTGCAGTTACGACTGATGTATTTCAGTGTTTGTGGCTCTCATCCTCAATGGTATTTAGGCACCTAAATCCTATTGAAATCAATGGGAGTTAGGCTCCTAAATACCACTGAGCATCTGGGCTTGCAATCCAAGATTGAAGTAAACCGATTTTTTGTCATTACAGGGAAGAGTCACATTTGTTTGAGTGTCTTACCTCAGATTTAGTATGAAAAAAAAAGTGTCTTTAGAAGTCAGTTTAATTTAATCTGGGACTACAAATATTAGTGTGAATTGCATCACTATAGGTAGGGCCCTTCATTTTCAGTTTTTATTTTATTTAATTTTTCCTGGGAATTTATCAGTGTTTATTACCACAGCAACAAAAACAGGTGAAAATCAGTCCAAAAACTATTATTTTTTCTGGGTAAAATAGAGGTTTATTTTGGTAGATGGAAAGACGGGGGGAAAGTATTCAGTTGATTAGTGCTTTGAATTCCGTTCATCAGTGTGGTTTGCTGCAGAACCAAAACAGAAATCAAAACACGCCACCTTTGAGTTTAAGAAAACAATATATCTCTAATCAAATAAAACTTTTTATCTGAATAAACAATTTACTGTTGTAGACTTAGAACTATTAGCCTATATTTACATTTAATAATTGGGCCACACCGTTTGTAGCGCATACACGCAACTTCATCCTTTTCTCCTGTTTTTGTTTTTTCTTTCAACTTTTGAATACTTCCTAGTGTTCTGAAACATTCTGATACAGATTTTTGTTTTCTTCCCATTTTAGTGTGTCAGATCTTTAAACCGTTATCTAACAGCTTGAATGCGTACATGAGATTCATGAGTACGTTCAGATGCGCACACACTTCAGAGCTTGCATGTGTGCCTGCATCTTCTAGACTAATACATAGCCTTACTTCAACAGGCAGCTTTGCATATACACACAGACTAACGTATTATCATAATATGTATATCTCATGCAAGTTATTGTATTTTCCTAATAAAACAAGTTATTTTTATGTTTGAATGATAAAAAAGTAGGGTGAAAATCAGAAAAACCTGAATAATATTTTTTGTAAAACGTGGGAATATTTTGGTAAAAATTGGTTTAAACTGAAAACGAAGGGGCTTAACTATAGGGAACAGTTAAAGTGGTTTGGGTGCCTTAAATGTGCTTTTCCATATTAACTCTGAATTTCATGTGTTGTAATGCTTGTTTTGTTACACCATCTCTAATGTTTTTACCCTTACATTTCTCAGTCTCAACTTCATGTTAAGAGGGTTTGTTGGGTTGTTTGTTTTTTTTTTGGTCTGAGAATGTATGCGCACATATGTACAGAAATACTTACCTCATTTTTAAAAAATGAAACATTTTTATGTGCCCAAGGAACAAAAAAATAGCTGGCCTTCGCACTTCACTCCACAGCAATGTAAAATAATATGGGAGTTTGAGCTTTCGATCAGTACTTGAAACAAGTTTCACACACGTACAGCCAAACCCCCCTTAAATTATCAGTGGCACCATTTTCCGTGCCATGCGAGAGGCTGCACAAACCATGCACGATGCCATCCAGAGCTCACTGGGCTTTTCGGTGCAAGGAGGAGACACTGCATTGAGCAGCAGGCAAACAATGCAAAACACCAGCTGCTGCCCCCCTGCTCCCCAACTCCCTTAACCTTAAAGGTCCTTTTGTCTTTAAGGGCAAAAACCCAAGGGAATTAAATGCAAGAAAGCTGCGTTAACATTACAGAGGAAGGCTCCAGGCCTACTGCTGGTGGGGGTCAGTGCTAAGGCTTCCCATAAGCTTCGCCTGCCTTAAAGGGGAGTAACGCCCCGACCAAGGCTAGGCCCTCCCTCACACGCCCTCCCGCCAATTTCCCATCTCTCCGCCCTCCCCGCCTTACGCATGCGCGTTGCCGGCGAAACGGATCGTACCATTACTCTGCAGTATGTGGGGGGGATCCCAGATTTGCTACCGTCCCTGCCCGGAGGCACGGTTCCGCACATCCCGAGCGAAGGACACGAAGGCCTATATGAACTCTGCTCTACGCGGTTCCAAACAGGCCAAGTTCCCGGCATTGGCTGTTTCCAGTCTATTTCCAGCTGGGCCCCCCCGCGGGAGGAATGGTTCACCCCGAGGCCGGGCTCTGCTGCCGGGGGCCGCCATTTTGTCAGCAGCGGCTGCAGGAGAGGAAGGTGGAGGCGCCCGGAGCCCCCTCGCCCCATGTAAGCTCCCCCCCCCGCCCCCGCCCCCGCCCCCGCCCCCGGCCCGGTGAGCAGACCGCGGCGGAGAGCTAGAGGCTCTGGCGTCTCGGGCCCCAACCGCGGCTGGGCTCTGCCTGAGCGGGCCGGGGGACACGGGGAGCTAGGCCCAGCCTGGAGCTCGAGAGAGGCTGGGCTCGCTGGTGAGGCCTAGCCGGGGGGGTGATTTATAAGCTAGGCCTCATTTGGGCGCAGCCTATCGGCTAGGCATGTGGTCTCATGCCCGTCTCCCGGAAATGGTTTGGTCCTGACTCCCTTCTTCCCTTTCCCTATGGTCTGACCTCTCTGCTCCCCCAATCCCAGACTCCCTCTCCCTGGGATGATCTGGACATTCACCCCTCCACCCCCTTGGAAATGGTCTGAGCCCTTCTCCCCCTTTGCCTTCCACCGCCCACTCCAGCGTGGTCTGGTCCTTGGCTTCCCCCCTTTTTTTCTCCTCCCAGCAATGCCAGTTGGTTGGGTTCTTTCCCTGCACCCCGTCCCACACAAGCTTGGCCCTTGCCCCATTCCCTCAGTTGGGGTGATTGGTGAGATCATTGCAGATGGTGAACAAATTCTCTTTCTTTCCTAGTTTTAAATAACTTTGTTCATGACCCCTTCTCTCCAGGCATTGCCCATAAATGTCACTTTATATGTTTGTCGTTAGAACATAACACACTTAAAGCTTAGAGAAGATAAAATGCAACATCTTTTGGTAGGTTCCTAGTGCCTAGGAAGAAAAGCATTGTCGGTGTTTTACAGAGAAACAAACTGATTTATTATGAGATTAAAAATGAACAAAATAAGAGAATAAAAAATTGCTGAGGCCCTCTTTTTTTAATCCATTAGTAAAATCCAGCAAAGATGTCTGAATACATCCGTGTTACAGAGGATGAGAATGATGAGCCCATTGAGATCCCTTCAGAGGATGATGGCACTGTGCTGCTATCCACAGTAACTGCCCAGTTCCCGGGAGCATGTGGCCTGCGTTACAGGAACCCAGTGTCTCAGTGTATGAGAGGAGTCCGGCTAGTAGAAGGAATTCTGCATGCTCCAGATGCTGGCTGGGGAAATCTGGTCTATGTTGTTAATTATCCCAAAGGTTTGTCTTTGTTCCGTGCATTTTTGGTACAACCATACTTTCTTATTTACAAGGAATTTTATATCAAGATCTATGGGTTCCTTAGTTTTTATGTTTTCCTCTTATCTTACTGTCAAACCATAGAAGCAACTTAAAGTGTGTGCCTGGCCCACAGAATGCATTTCAGAGAGTTTGCTATTATTTAGTACCATAATTGTACAAGGTACTTTACAAATAGGACTTTGTCCTCCTGTTTGTAAGGCATTTAACAATCTTATATAGATAACTTCCAAAGGTCCGATCCCACAGTGAGTACCGTGCAGGGCTGAGGTTTGCCCATGTGACGCTAATTATATGATCAGGGCCAAAGACATCAGTGTTGTAGGGGAGGGTGTGGGAAAGGTGAAGGATGAAAAGGAAACGGAAAAGTAAGGAGAGCACTTTTCCTTTATCACTGAGTAGCTATTGTCTCAAACTATGTATAATACACACAACCTCTGGTCAGGCATGTGAATGTTATTTGGCAGTACTTCAGTGGAAAACAAGCTTAAAGTGTGTTTTAGATGAGAGTTTGAGTCTTCTCGTCTTCTGCACTCCTCTCTCCAATACTGTAGGGCAGTTGGATGCAGATTATAGCATATATGCAGCAAATAGTATGTATCTCTTCCCAGTTCTTAGCTTTCGCAATACATTCTGCAAAAAAGGATCTAATCCTTGTGCTGTGCTGCTTCCGACTAATGGAAGTAGCTTTCCTTTGTAATGTGGAGATGATAGTTTCTGATGTACATCTTTACATTCAGATAACAAGAGGAAAATGGATGAAACAGATGCCTCATCAGCTGTAAAAGTAAAACGAGCAGTACAAAAGACATCTGATTTAATAGTTTTGGGTCTTCCCTGGAAAACCACTGAACAAGATCTAAAGGAATATTTCAGTACATTTGGAGAAGTTCTCATGGTGCAGGTAAATTTCTGTTGTATTTGACTCTCTACTTGAGTCAAAAGCTATGAATTCAGATGGAAGTTTTTCCTGCATGAGCCAGTACAAGGCAAAAAGGCCACTTAAATTTAAAAGCACATCTTTAACTGTTGTAACATTAAAATTTGCTTTACTCTATTTGCTTTGCAGTATGCTATTTTTACTTGGAGGTATCTTGGTATGTGTTCAGGTCGTTGACCCCTGTCGAGACCGATTTCTCAAAAGGGGATGATTCTGATGTTACACTAGTGTAAACGAGACATGATATGGCCCATTGTGTGGTGTTTGGTTTTTGTGCTTTCATATTAGTTTATTGGTATGGTAGTTGTAGCATTTGTGAAGACTTACTTTTTGCAGTTCTTGTTTGAATTTGAAACTTAACTTTAACAATAAGTTTGAGTTTAGGTTTAAGGGTTTGTTTTATATGGATATTGGATTAGCACTTTGCCACGATGCATCAAACCCACACTCTTTTGAACATTGTTTGTGTAATGGTAATCCACAGCCTGATTTCGTAAGTATGAAACTGTCAAAAGCTTTTGTGTACTGTCGTTGCTAGTACCAGGGGCCTTTTCATGGGGGATATAGAAGCCTCATTAAGACAGGATCAAAACTTTTCGCATTACACTCTTTTAACCATGCTTTGGTAATCCTAGCATTCCTTTTGATCTTGGAAAAGACTACTGATTAGCATGAGTTGCAGCTAGGCTAAGAATACCAGTGCATATTACTGCTTCAGTATTTCAGCTATCTAGATCATCTTTTTCTCTCTCCCCCTCCCTTCCGCCTTAGGTTAAGAAGGACATTAAGACTGGTCACTCAAAGGGATTTGGTTTTGTTCGATTTACGGAGTATGAAACCCAGGTGAAAGTGATGTCTCAACGGCACATGATAGATGGAAGGTGGTGTGACTGTAAACTACCTAATTCTAAGGTATCTTTCCTTAAATTATTTTAGCGTTTGTAGAAACAAAACATGCACTCCTTTAAAGAATCCTATTAAGTGAACAGGGGATTAGATATATGGACAAACAAAGGGAGAGGGGGACTTTAAAGGGATCCTCGAGGCGGTTGAGAAAACAAAAGGAAGGAGTGGAGCCTGGAGGTTAGGTAAAGGAACAGTGGGATGGGGGATTGAGAAAACAACTAAGCACAGGGGAGAAGATGTCCAGTCTGAAAACTACAAAAACCAGCCTGACGACATCATAAATGTCTATCAGCCCCTGCTTCAGATACTGTCCTCATTTTGCAGAAGGGAGGAAAGTGAGGCACAGAGGATAGGTAGATAACTTGCCTAAGGCCAGACTGAGTCAGTGGCAGAGCAGGGAACAGAACCCAACACTTTGGACTATGCATATTTCCTCGCTCTATATGTATTCAACTGAAGGACTTACAGCACAAGGAATGGTCTGCTGCCTACCTAACCAATCCTCATTTGCCATCGCTTTTCAAGTCTCATCTCCTTTCCACTCTCCATTTTTCACATATATGCCCCTGGCACCACCCCTCAGAGATGCTCCTTCAGCAAGACGTTGTAAACAAATATCCAGTCATCAGAAGAGCTCTAGATTATGTGGTGGTAGATATGGCTGTGATCAGTATATACTGGTGTTTCCACCATTGTCAGCAATACTGCACCACTACAAGAGCAAAGATAGGAGATTTCCCTAAAATGTCTAGTGTAAAGGCCCTAGGGGGTAAGATTGCTTCCATCTACTCAGGAATTCCAAGTTCATCCCTGCAGTCTTCCTCTCAGGTGGTACAGTTTTTAATGACATTATCTCGGGTAGAGTGGAGAGCAACTGGAGGGTTGCTTTTCTTTAGATCTTCCTATAACTGTGATACACCCCCATGCCCTGGTTAATACTTTATGAAGTTCTCTATCACAAAAGAAACTAAGTTGTATTTAGTATTCAGAGGGATGATTGCAGTGTTTTGGTCATTATTTCTTTTCCTGCGATTCTACCCAGCAAAGTCCTGATGAACCTTTGCGTAGCAGAAAGGTGTTCGTTGGGCGCTGCACTGAGGATATGACTGCAGATGAGCTCCGGCAGTTCTTTTCTCAGTATGGAGAAGTGGTAGATGTCTTCATCCCCAAACCCTTCAGAGCTTTTGCCTTTGTTACATTTGCAGATGATCAGGTATTTATTTAAAATATTTTAGCTCCTGACATTTAGGAACCGTTTCCTAAGTCTTAAATATCTCTCTTTACCATTCTGACCATAAATGTTGACAAACACTGTCACTTAGCATGTAATTATTGGAATTGAATATACAGTGCTTGTTTTTGTCATTGCAGTTTGAGCATTTCAGTTGTACTTTGAATTTCTATTGAATTACATCAGTATGCTTACAGTTCATGTCTACAGATTCACACTTTTCAGCTGGTACTGTGTATATGGATCTTCACACTAGACTAACTTAAGTTTATTCAGTAAAGTTAAAGGATCTTGTTTTTAGTTTGTGTCAAATCTTCACACACCCTTCCTTTACAGTTTACAAATGTATTCAGAATCATGTGGTTTTTCTTGTTATGCTGTAACAAGTACTTTAAAAAATGGTCTAATTGTATATTTATTTACATCCCTTATTTCTTATAGGTTGCCCAGTCTCTTTGTGGAGAGGACTTGATCATTAAAGGAATCAGCGTACATATATCCAATGCTGAACCTAAGCACAATAGCAATAGACAGTTAGAAAGAGGTGGAAGATTTGGTGGTAATCCAGGAGGCTTTGGGAATCAGGGTGGATTTGGTAATAGCAGGGGGGGAGGAGGTGGTTTGGGAAACAACCAGGGCAGTAATATGGGTGGAGGGATGAATTTTGGAGCATTTAGTATCAATCCTGCTATGATGGCGGCAGCCCAGGCAGCGTTACAGAGCAGTTGGGGAATGATGGGCATGTTAGCTAGTCAACAGAACCAGTCTGGGCCATCGGGAAACAACCAACCTCAAGGCAACATGCAAAGGGAGCAGAACCAGGGTTTTAGTTCAGGAAGTAATTCTTACGGAGGATCTAACTCTGGAGCAGCAATAGGTTGGGGGTCAGCATCAAATGCAGGATCAAGCAGTGGGTTTAATGGAGGCTTTGGTTCAAGTATGGATTCCAAATCGTCAGGCTGGGGAATGTAGACAGTGGGCTCTGATATTGACTCTATGGTGGGAAATCAAATTTTTCTAAACTCATGGTAAGTATATTGTAAATTGCATATATACTAACATTTTCCTGATCAATTTGTTCAATGTGCAGTATATTCAACAGTATTTTTGACATTTTTCTTTTGTAAAAAGAAAGGTTAAAGGAATTTTATAAGTTTTGTTACATAATTTTTTGGAATATTGAATGGTTGAAAGTGAACTGCTGTTTGCCTGATGGGTAAACTAACACACTACAATTGAGAGGAAGGGTTTTTCCTGTAATATTTTATTCCTTGTTTCCTTGTCAGCTGAATTCTTTGCATGTTCAAAAAGGAAACCATTGGTCAGAAACTACATTCTTTCTTTTCCTCTTGTTTGTTTTAATTTGATCCCCACCATAAGAATCTCTCCAAATGCCCCAGTTGGAGAACACAGTGTCAGTGTTGTTGGTTTTTGTTTTTGTTTTCCTTTTAACACTGTCTCCCCTCATATACTAAGTACAATATGAAGGCTTCATTTAACCTCTGCAGTTCATCTCATTTCAAATGTGTATGGAAGAAGCACTTAATTGAAAGCAGTGCTGTAAATATTCTGCTTTAGGAATACTTCTGTCTACATGCTTTCTCATCCAAGAATACTTCATCACACTGCACATGCTACGTCTTAGACGGTGGGTGTTCCATTTTTATCCGCTACTCTTTATTTCATGGAGTCGTATCAACGCTATGAACGCAAGGCTGTGAGATGGAACCAGAAGGCTGTTTGAACTTTTGAAACCTTGTGTGGGATTGATGGTGTTGCCGAGGCATGAGAGGGCTGGTATGTGCGAGAAAAAGGAGAGAGCGCATGCAGAGACCTGGTGGTGCATTATGGGATTTTATTTTACTTGGCGAGATGTCTCTCAATCCTGTGGCTTTGGTGAGAGAGTGTGCAGAGAGCAATGATAGCAAATAAAGTACGAGTGTTTCTTGCATTCAAAGGACATCCATATCTGGAAGACTAAATGGGTGTTATACCTAGTTAACCAATTAGTTGAATGTGTTAAGTGAAATGAATATCTGTATTTTTTTTTCCCTTATGTCAACTGCTGTGAATGTTGTATGGTGTGTGTTCTTTTCTGTTAATGATATGTAAGTGTGGTAATGTGAATTGAAGATGATGGGGTTTGTGACGAGAACATTGAGTTTGTGGTGTGCTTTGCGGTAGTTGTAGCAGAGTTCACTAGCGAGCTCAGTGTGCCTCTTAAGGGTGGAAGTTCCACTGTCTGTAAGATATCCATAAGAATGCTGTTTGCTGCAGTTCTGTGTTTGGATGCTTTTTATAAGATTTGTCAATGTAGGAAATTCTTAAATAAAACTGATTTAAGTAATATGTGTCTTTGTTTTGCAGCCCTGAATGCAAAGAATTCATAGCAGTTAATTTATTTTGTCCTTTGAGATGAACTTCCGTAAAGTTGTTTTTGCAGTAATTCAGTTTGTTTCAGATAAGCATGCTTTAAAAGTTGACAAGTCAAATGGATCCATCACTCATCATGCATTGATACCTGACACCCAACTTGTAATCCTCTGTCTATTTTTGCATTGTTCTGTGATACATATCTAAAATCCAGTTCTCACAAGGTTGGGTGCCCTCACCTAAAATGGTAAGACATTCCCTCCAGCTTGCATCCTCACCAAGGAAACTCCTACTTGTTTTTAGGAAGTGGGGTGGATTTTTTTTGGAATTGGGGAGAACAGGCGATGGGGGAAGTATATAACACTTATACCTGTCAGTAGACTTGCTGCTCTTAAATGTATTTTCCAAAGCAGCTCCTTTGAGGATGAGAATGTAAAGCAAAATAAATATTGTAGGCTGCTTTACAATCAGCCTGCTGATTGGGAACCAAAGGGAAAATATTCCCGCTCTAATTTCAGCACAGAAGAAACTGTAAACTTGTGGCTAAAATAAAATATTAGTTCATGATGAAGAATGTCCACCTGAAGAAAGTATTGATGAATTTATAAGAGGCTTCTTATCTCCAAAAGAGAAATTTATCCAGTAGTAACACATCCAGCAAGGTTATTTCCATAAGTATTAGATCTTCAGAAATTGATTAGTGTGTGCTTGAAATCCAACACCACACTGATCCTTTTATTACTGTATTTCATATTCTGCAGCTTCTGAATACAGAGATTTAGGGCAATTTACCTTAGTTTCTGCTTTGACTTGGATATTTAAGTTCATAAAGTGGATCTTAATTAGGATGTATCCTATTTATTTGTATCTCAATGTGGTTTCTCATGAAGCGGAGACCATCTAATTTTTGTTAGCTGTTTGCACTGGTATTACTTTAACTCCAGTCCAAGGGGTAACTGGCAACTAAGTCTCAATCTACATACTTGGGGGAAAAAAAAAAAAGGCAAAGGGGGTTGTGATCTCTCCAGAAATAAGTTGTAATCCCAAATCTTTTCACTATTCAAATCCCTTTGCAAAAAGTTTCTTAATTTTTCTGCACCTAAATCAGATACGATTTCCAAACTCTGTACCATCTGTGAATTTTGCATTTTAGCACTTGCACTATTACCAGCTACTGCTGCTGAGTAACAGTTAAAAATGGTATTCTGGGACCTCCAAAGACTTAAACGGTGGCATCCCTGCAAGGAACCTGATGGTAAGTTTGTCATTAGCATGGCTTTAATTTGTTTAAACTTGTTTAAATTGAGGATCTGGTATTAACAAGTTGGCAGCATTGGGTAATCTTTACTATGAATTTTATTCTCCCCTGACCCTCAAAGAAATTCCTGAAAGTTTTGTAGCCATTTTCAGACTTTATTGGTCATTTTCTCTAAATGCTTTTTATATTCTAGTGTTTTAAGTGAGTTAATAAAAGGTATTTTTGTCACCACCTGTGAGCGTTGTCTTGTTCTTTTAACAATTTTCATTTCAAGTATGTATTACAATAACATGATTAAATAGACGATTAAATAGACAAAAGATGATCGTAGAAACAACCAGTGTTTAATATAATTAGGGTATACTCTTCAGGCTCATTTAGCAAAAAAAATAAAAAATAAAAAAAATTACATTTTAGTATAAAAGGTTCTGAGCAAACTTTTTAGGGTAACCTGCTAAATCTTTCTTAATCTGACTAGTGGGAATGTACTGCTAAAACTGATGGGATGTTGACAGTTTCCTGGGCAGTACTGCTTTAAATATGAGTGAGTACTGAGACTGGACCACTACATGACATTTATTAATTTATTAATTACATTTCAGTGATGACTGTAAATGATAAAACACCTTAGGAATCTTGGTTGTACTAACTCTCTACTCTGTTTGTTTTTGTAGAGGCAGGTTATTATAATAAGATCCCTGCAATTGTTATTAAGGGTGTTTACTCTGTTCTTAGTTACCTCTAAACTGGCTCTTAAGAATAGAGCAGAAACGTTCGGTCCATACTCTGCCATCATCTTGCAGAGCTGTCCAGCTGAAGCTGTTGGGATTTTATCAGAGGCAGCAAGTGTCTCAAAGAACTAGTCAACATTTTTGATTTTGACATTTGTATTCTAACTTGAGGGGGAATATTTATGGCTGTGCTAATATAACAAGTGCTAAACTTTCACACTGTCAACAAGTATGTTCTTCTATTAACTAGATTGGCATTACTATAGTTTCATTACATGTGTATTTTTTAAAAGGAATGGGATCCATGATATTAAGTGGACACAATAAACTTAACACTAACTTTCAGATGGAAAGTATTTAACACCTAAGATTTGAGTTTTCTGTAATCTGCTTTTTTTAGTTTATTTACATGAACTAAACAAGGTGCTGCTACATGCACAGTTTCCCTTGATCTTTTGAGCCTTCCACCTATCAACAGGTATGGAAAGCAACTTTAAAATAAGATTTGAGTGTAAAACTAATTGATTAGGTTAGTTGGGCAGATATAACACCTGAAAGTATTAATTGACACAAACTGAAATCTATTAAATCAACTTTAAAAATATTACAAAACTGGAATCTGATCTGTTAAATGTCTTAATGTACCAAAAGGGAGAATGTTATTTTTACTCACTTTTCATTAAGTCACTGCACATAAGAGACTATTTAAGAATTTTTCAAAATGGTGTTTTCAATCCACGAAATGTAGTTAATCAGTTTCGTGTATACCCCATATTGGCCAGCAACCCCACAGTCTACGCCCCAGGACACAATACCACCGACAAACCATTTCTTAGTCAGGCTGTCTACGAAAGTTAATGGTCCCCCACTGTCACCCTGGCAAGAATCTTTTCCCCCTTCCTCCTCCCCAGCACACAACATGTTTTCTGTTATTAGCAGAGATTTTCCACTTGGCAGCTTTGCAAATGCATCTTTACACTTTCTGTTGTCAATAACTACTAATTCAACATACAGTAGATGAGGGGAAAGCCTCCTTTTCTCAGTTCTTCCCCAGCCAGCTACAGTTCCCATATCATCTGTTTTCACAGGGAATCTTTCTTCTTTTCTTGGCAAGCAAATGGGTGTAATATTTGCATTAATTGGGACTTTATGTTTCAGTTTAATCAGGGCAATGTCATTGTTAAAACTCAAGCCATCACTATAACCTTCATGTACAAAAATTCCTTCTGCCCAGGCTTGTTGGTAGTGAGCTGAATTTTTGTCCAGAAATCCCATTTTGATTGTCAGAGTTGATGGGTCCATTTGATGGACGATTGCATGAGCAGCAGTTAAAACCCAATTGTCATACAAGAGGGCACCACCGGCTGAGCTTCCATCTTCATTAATTAGCATAACTTGCCAGGGGAATTGTCCAGGCTTTGCCCTTTTCCCTCCAATTATACGTTCCAGGGTTGTCCTCGTTTGTATTCCACAAACTGATGGGAGAGAAGCACATGAAGTGATAAATATTTAGTAAAGATTTGGAGTATGACAACTGGTCACTAAGTCTGGCTCAGCTGAAGTCACCATGTCACATTGCTTCTAACTAGTTAATCAATTTTGGAACAGTGAAATCATTTGCAAATGATTTTTAGTTCTCATCTGTGACCAGCCTGGAAACCTAGACAAGAGCACAGTTGCAAACTTAAGTTCGCAAATGGGTAGATGCTGTCAGATAATATTGATTTAAGGTGTGATTTTCAAGGGGACTTGGGCTCCTAGCGCACTTAAGCACTTCTGAAAATCCCACCTTTAATTTCTTGCACTGTGAGCAGAATACATGTAGGGACCAAGACTTGAAGAATCCTACTTTAAGAATAAAGAAAGAGGCTACATATAAAGTTTGGGCACAAGGAGAAGATGAGAAAGTTACTTACCTGTAACTGGAAGTTCTTTGAGATGTGTGGTCCCTATCTGTATTCCACTGTGGGTTATGCATGTGCCCAGAGTCAGAGAATTTGAAAGTAGTGTTGGTTTGGTCTGCGCATGTGCTCTGGCTCATCTTGTGCTTCTGACTGAGGTAGTAAAGGACAGAGTGGACCAACCACCTCTTTAGTTCCTTCTCCACTGCAAATCAGATCAGATCTGAAGCAGAGGGGAAGGAGTGTGGGTAGTGGATAGGGGGATCTCACATCTCTAAGAACTCCAGTTACAGGTAAGTAATTTCCTCCTCTTCAAGTGATGGTCCCTGTTGTATTCCACTGTGGGTGATTGACAAGTAGTACCTAAGAAGGAGGTGGGAGGGAGGATAAGCGCAGTAGGGTTGAATGGAGAACCTCCATCCCAAAGGATGCATCCGCAGCCGAGTCCTGTAGCAGGGTGTAATGCCTTGCAAATGTGGATGGAGAGCTATGTGGCTGCTTTACCGATATCTAGGAGGTCACTAAAGGCTTCAACCTGGTCCGTGCAGCAGTGAGAAGAAACTGAAGAGGTAGTACGTCTGCCCCACAATCTATTGCCTTGGTTGGAAGTGGGAGGTGAGCGAGGGTGCGTGCACAGAGCAGTAAATGCTACTTTCAAATTCTCTGACTACGGGTGCATGGTACACATGTATAATCCACACTGGCATACAATAGGGACCCTCATTTGAAGAAGAACAGAAGGGTATAAAAACATTTAGTCTAAAACTATAGAGGGGAATGAAAATCAATTTTACTGTAAAGGACGCTTAATATAATGTGAAATTACAGAATAGCACAAAACTCAACTTCATTGGTTTTCATGCTCTCTAAATACCAGCTAATTAGGCAATGTTGCAAAGTCAGTAATTTAATTGCCCAAACATTCAAAATCATGACATTCTGCAGTAAAACTACCTGACAATGGGCTTGTTTTCACTCAAGTCTTTCTGCTTTAGCCTGATACTCATGCAAACTGTACCTATGTTGACTATACAAACTAAGAAATTCTAATTTTATTAGGAAACTTTTTCCTGCTTCTGGTACCAGGCTCAAAGAGGCATCTGCTCTACTGTAAATTGGGTCAGACAGAATCAGGTATGAGCTTAAGAGGTCCTGAGAATCCACAGTTTCCACTGTCCTGATGGGACGTGAGAGGTGCTCAGCTTCAAGCCTCCATGTTAACAATGGTGGAAAATGCAGGAGAAGGACAAAAGAGGGATTCTTAAAAATGGGTACCACTGTAAAAGAATTAATGACTAAAGGAACCCTAGCTGAACTCTGGATATTGTGAAAATTTAGACCCATCAATATGTCTTTCTTTTATCTTTTACTGTAATTATATCATGTTCCCCATCCTGTTGAGTCTCAGATTACACCACTTCTACAGGTATGTCTATGCTGGATATGTCATAGGTCAGCAGCACGTGGAGTACCTACATGGGTAGCTCCACCAGCATGATTATAAATAGCAATATAGACGATGAGGCATGGTTAGGTGAGAGAATCCAGGCATGCCTGGAGGGTACCCAACATGCTGCCAGATCCTTGTATAGAACGTAATGAGTAAGGACCAGGTACTAGTGTAATTTTTGGCAACAACACTATTTAAAGACCACTCATAAGACAAATTATACTAAACAAAGCTGCACTTCTTATCCTGATATCAAATTCTTGCTAATCTACATCAATTATAAACTCCTTGTATAAATTCATACATTACCTGGCTCACAGATTGGCAGAGCTTTTTCTCTCTTGGAGTTCTTCCAGTATCCATCAGCACTACACTGGTATCTACCTGCATGTCATAGAAAAGGCAAGAATGCACATGTTAAGTGGCCAGCATGTTTTCAAAGCTCTGCATCTACAGAACATGGCTGTATCTGACTATATAAGTACAGAGGTTTTTCAATTCTCAGAGTTCAGGTCCTACTACCCTCTTAGGTTTTGTGAATTCCTATGGGAAGGTGGCTCTGTGCATCATCCCTCTCTCTAACTGGGCTGTGAGATGTGGGTGGTCAGGGTATTATGCAGCATAAGTATCCTACCTAAGCCTAAAGACACCACTGCCATTTGTAAAGTGGCACCCTCAGATGTGACTTGAATGTAAATTCCACACCCTGAAGGGTAAGGGACATGTATGAAGTGTTAGGTATATTAATTAAATCCTCTGAAACAGATCTTTTGTAGCATTCCAGAGCCAGCCCTCACCCAAGGATCGTTTCTTAAATCAAAGAGATCAACATTAAACTAATCTTTTATATAATATTTTAGGGCCACGTTCTACTGATCTGAATGAAGTATTGCCAGTACATGCTACAGCACCATCACACATTCACCAGCTGCAGAGAAAAATACTGCCTTGAACCTCTCAGTCAGAGTGACTGGCTGAATTTTTTGTGCCCCGTGCCTGATTTCTAAATGTTCTTGCCTAATGCAGGGCCGGGACCTGGGAGGTGCTGAGCACTGATGTCAGGAGTTGCTTGTTCTCAGCGTCTGAGGATCAGGCTGTAAGGAATAAGGTCTCCCCTTACCATTATTACTTGCTTTCATAGTGTAGAAGGTGCTCTCGCATTTGTACTGAATCTCAGCTTTGTAGGTGGTCACCTCTGGTCCTGTGATGTAAGTAATCGTGCCGTTGTCTATGTCTTCAGGTCGACCACAGTTAACAACTGAAAACAGTTCCGAAAGACAGAATTGTGAAAGGTTCTTCTAATTACCAACGTAAAAATGGGCTGCAACAGTCAAGCCAGGAGAGCAGGAGCTGATTGGCTCCCACCCCTGTTGAGAGTGTGTCATGGAAGGAAGTTTGCTGTCTTCATGTCCTACTATATAGTGGCCATCGGAGACAGGAGATAATCTCTGTAGCTCCTTAGGATGCACTTTGAAAGCTGCTTAAAGGGAACCTTTTAAAACTAGAGAAGACATTTAAAAAGAATGGCCCTTTTCAGTGTTTGTGCATCGACTCGAGTGCCGCTCTACAGGGAGGGAACAGTGCAAGACTTGTTTTACCCAAGTTTTTTCCTGGAGGTGGGGGAGGAGGTTGGATGGTGAATATGAGGGAAAGTCTGGGTCAAGTGGAATTATTGGACTATCTTCTGAAGAGTAAAATATAATGCAACCAGACACACACATTTTTATAAAATTAAAGGTAGCACTTTTGGGTGCTGGAAGCAGTTACACCCAGGGCCTTACAAGGAAACAGACCTGCATTCTAATCTAGACCAGTCTACTATCTACGGTATGTCATTCATATTGGTAATTTTTATGACACAGCCCAGAAGGAAGTATGGATAAATCTAGAATTCTACATTTCTTATAAAGGAAGAGACTATGCCTAATAGTTCTTAGAGCAAGACACTGGGAAGTAGGACTTCAGGATTCTGTTCCCACCTGCTAGTGACTTGCTTGGTGAGCTATACCAAATCCTTTTACCTCACTGTGTCTCCATTTACCCACCTACAAAATGGGTATGTCGCTACCTGCAGTACCACCTAGGTGTTGTGAGGATTTGAACTTACTTAACACAAAGTAGTTGTAATTTGTGGGGGGAGGTATTGAACAATTGGAATAGTTTTCCCTCTATGCTAATAGCTCTGATCAGTTTCTGGATACCTGTAGTATAGTTTCCAAGTAAATTAACTTCACGTTGCTACCATCATTGCTTTTTAAAACATGCTTTTAAAGAATGGTGGAAAAAATCAAGGCAGCTTCCAATTTTTGAATATGAAATACAATTGAAATAATAAAAGGGGTGACTTTTACGCAACTAAAAAAAAACCATCAAACCTATATTGCCTCCTACATCTTGGCACTTATGAAGGTAATTTTATATTCTGTGTTTGACAGAAGAATTGAGACATTGGTATACTGCAAAGTTGAAAACAATTAGTGTTGACTTACTGATGCACTTTGCAATTGGTTTGTTCCAGGAACCACTCTTTTGACATTCTGCTTTAAAAGACTTTAAAACCAGTTCATTCTGCAAGAGGAAAATAGGAAATGTATTTATTTCTCTAAAATTACTCACTTGGCTTCATTAATAATCATGATGTTGCTCACTGGGAGAATGCGTCAGTTAAATATAATGTATAGGGTTTTAGCTCACTGATATGGAATGAAAAATATGCATAAAACAGATTTATACAGGTTTGTGATGCGATTCTCAGATGTCCTACTTTGTTCTTAAACAGTAGATATATCATTTTAGTGAGGGGAAAAGGTATTTCCTATACTGCACTCATCTTGGACACAAATATAACCTTTCTTACCACTATTTGGTGGAATAAGTGAGGGTAACTTAACAGTTCTGGATATTTGTTTTGGAGTAGCAGTTCTACCCATTTATGCCTGCTGTGTGCTCCTAATGGTTAACAATGGAGATGGCTAAAGTAATATAAAAATATTCAAGTAAGAGCATGGTGTATTTTCTGGATTTTATCTATTTCGCTACATGAACAGACCCTTTACTGCATCTCATTTTGATTATTCATTTAAACTCACACAACTCAGATGCATTTAGTTATCCTAGGTCTGTACATGAACAGCAATGTCCTCAAACTGTCAAAAGTAGGATAGATTCTAGAATCTTAGTGAATGTGTAGAAAATGGAAAGACCGTTAATGTGGAGCTAGTACACTTTTTGTATTGATCATGAAGATAAGCCTGTGTGAAACTAAATAATAAGAGCCAAATTGTGATCTCAGAAGCTTGCTCTGAGTGGGTGCTGTATTTGGAATATCTTCAGAAATTACCTCATAAACACTGAAGTTGAAATGCTATGGGACTGAATGTAAAATGTCTTCTAGTGCAGCAATAGAGAGCAAACATCTAGTTTTAAAAACTCCCTCTGCAGAGATGTAGTAACAATTTAAAGAATTTTTTAAAAAATCATTCTGTTCCATTAAGTCAACGTGGTAAACATTTTTAAAGTTATTCTCTAGCTCCCAACTCAATTACAGACAAAACTGTAAGTGATGTCCAGAAAGCTTCTAAATCTGGACACTAAAACTTGTTTGGGAAAGGACAATTTTGGAAGGACCACAACTGCAGAAATAACTAATGCAAACTGTGTGTGTATAGTTGATGCACCCACAATTACACTAGGAGCAGTACAGATGTTAAATTCTTTGTACAGTGGCTAACTGGAGAGAAACACATTTAATTCCACAAATTAACATCCCTAGGGAAACCAGAGAAGGAGAAGCTTTGGTTTACCTACTTCCAACAGCACATATCCAGTATCACAGGACAGAGTATAGTAGTCTTTCAGGATGTATTTTGCTTGCACTGGATTGATGTGACCATGGGGTGGTGCTTTAGGACTGGGGCATGGCAAAGCTGTAGCGGGATGGAAAACAAAACATTATCCTTCCTCCTAAGGCAGATTCTAATCTTTGTTTCTAAATCTGCTATTAGGAAACCAAATACCATGTTTTCCCCTCACAGCGTAACTAAGACCAAAAGGAAACATTTCATAGAGAAATGTGTAAATTTGCTGTGTTGTACTCATGAACAATGGTTGCAGTTAGCAACGCTGATTCTGGGTCACACAGGACTGACTAGTCTTCCCGAAGCTGTGGAGTGAAGGGTGTCTCTGTAGCCTAGACACCAGTTCATAGTTCTACCAAGCTGGGTGCTTGTTTCTTAAAGCCAGAGCCAGGCCAGACAATTCTGACGCTAGACCCAAGGAGATCTCACCCTGCGTTGTTGTTCTGGCTCTCCTCAAGGGGTTTTACATTGGTTAATGAAGCAAGTAAAAACTAAGTATGAAAGCAGTTTAGAATGGTTTGCTTGCTCTGTATGCCTCCCTGGAATGAAGTCCTGGGAGTGCTCTGCAGCTGAAAATTAAGTAGGGAGAAGTGTCAGAGATGCACTGTGTGGTAGTGTAACAGAACAGTAGCAAACAGCAGTGCATCGGTTACTACTACGCTGTACACCTTGGCCTTTTGGAACTTCACACGGATAGAAATTCTCCTGCTCCAAAAGCGCAAGCCCTTACTACTTGAGCTGAAGGAGAATCACTGCTGAGCAGCATCGAGCCTATGAAGTGCAGTTGATTCCATCCAGTATAGAGAAGTGGTACACTTACACAATAACCAGTTCATTACATGATCAAGCTCCTGATGCGGCAGGAAGTGCAGGTTAATTTGAAATGAGTAGCGTGGCAATATTGCCAGTGAAATGGATCTCACAGAAATACCCTTACTACTGATCCTAGTCAAAAAGGTGATAGACTGAGAATGTAGCAAGAATTAATATGAGCATAAAGAAATTTGGCTCTGGAATCAGCATCAGCAGTCCTGCCTCCTACAGAAGAGCTAGATTTACAAATGGCAAGAACAGAGCTACCCACCTGTTGTAGTGTATGAGATCTTCCAACCAGTGTGGTCTCCGGAGATATCGGTGGTGAAAGTAATATCCACAACATTGCTGCCTGTCTCAATTTTTGGAGGTATGTTCTGTCCACAGAATGGGCCATATTCCTTTTTGGGTGTTTTAATCTGAAACAGTGAGAAGAGTCAGACAACCGTGCTTTGCCCATTCCAGGGTACTCAGATCATCTAAGGAGCATACAACTTGACTTCAATAGGACACACAGGTAGGGACTGTGCAAACCTCTAGCTATGGCTCTCTTAGGGGATGATAAATTTTGTTAAATGTTCAATAGAAACAAAGCTATAGTTATTTTGATTGATAGCAAGTCATCAATAATTGCATATCGAGCATCTTTCATCAAAGCATCTCAAAGGGCTTTAGAAATATTATTAAGCCTTACAACATCCTCATGAGGTAGATATTATGTCTATTTCACAGGTAGGCAAGCTGTCACTACAAGAGGTTAAGTCACATGCCCAAAATCACACAGTGAGTTAAGGGCAGAGCTTAGGATAGAAGCCGGGAATCTTGCTTCCCAATCATCTTATGAAAGTGTGTTGTTCTTGGTGACATTCCCAAACAAGAAAACCTTAAAGGGCAAGGGATAAAGGGTACGATTTGAGGAAGGTGCAGCAAGTGACGAAAGTAGGCTCAGCCACCAAGACTGTGACGAAAAAACAATGAGACTCAACAGACCTTAAGGGCGTCATAGGGACACACTGTTTCCATGTGACTTTCCACGTTAAAGGTTTCCACAAATTCCAGGATGATCATGAAGCCATCTTCCACCCGGATAGTGTAGCTGCAGGTGGAGAGTTTGGGATAAGGCTTGGGATAATTGGGACTGATGATCACTCCAGATCTCTTAGTAAAAGCATTGTTCTGACACTGAGCTAGAAGAAGAAAAACAAAAATGGTAACAGTGATAATTTCCCCTAGAGCTGCATCTCCTCACATAGTAGGGATTGCAGAGCCTCTTCTACACTAGTCTCTCTTCTGGAGAATAACTTTCAAATCGTTGCTTAGGGCACAAGGGAAGCAAATTGTGTAGGGGTGGGGGCAGGGGGGAGCCTTACAGATGTCCCTAGTCTGGATTTGTCCCTGTTGCAAAAGTCACTAGATCTATCAGTGACTTTGGGGCATAGTTAGAGGCCTAGCACCATAAAGCAGTGCTGTCTCAGGAATGGTACCTTGACAAGGGCAGGGATTGAGTGGGAAGAAGAGGAGCCAGAACCTTAATAGCCAGGGTGTTGCAGGTCAGAATTAAGAGGCAATGGTAGGGCTCTGTCGGTCCAGCAGTGGCTGGCTGGGAAATATTAGAATGTGACAGAGCTGGGATGCAGGCAGGAGTGAAACAGAGAATCTGTATGTCAGGTCTGTGATGCCCCAGCAACACTGTAAGCTGCTAAACACGTGGCTTTCCTACTGTAGCCAGACTCTGCATGGTTCTAGTCAAAGCTATCAGTCCCTCACTTCCAGAAACCTCACTATACATCTAATCCTTCTTCCTTTGCCAGAGATTTAAGATACTTTATTCTCTGGGCAAAACCAGCTGTGCCCCTTGAACTTGGAGCCACAATGCTTCCTGCTGAAGAGAGACAGGGAGGAACAACCACAAGGCTCTCTGCTTGTTGATTGCTGCAAAGTGGTGCTTTGATTAGCTGGGCACCAAGGCTTTATGATGTGCTGCCAAGAGTCAGATGAGCAGCTTCCTTTAATTAATAGGGAATGATGGACCAGTTGCTAAATTTGGCATATTGTCCAGTCTATAGCAGCATTGGTAAAGCTAAATTAATTATAAAAGGGAAAACTGTTTAGCTTTTTAAACATATCCTTAGGCCCACAATCCTAATCCCTGTCAACAAAAATGCCATCACAACCCCCACCCTCCATTACCAAACACACTCAACAATCTAAAACAGAACTTTCCTATGGGTTGCCTGTCACATTTTGTGTTGTCTAGTTAGAGGGAAAGCTTCTCAGGGTAGGGACTGTCTATTGTATGGCACAGAGCATGTTCGTGCCACTTAAATAATTCTCAGGTTTCCTATGGTAAAATTGTGGGCTCCTCTTATTTTGGAGAATGAAACCTATTCTCACCTGACCCTCAATTATACAACAATCCCATCTGCTGATGCTCAGATTTACATTGTAAGCTTTTTGAGGCAGAGATCATATGTTTGTTATGTGTTTGAACAGTGCCTAGCATACTTGCGCTATCACAATACAAACAGTTACGCGCTTTGGGCTCTGCTTATGTTTCTTGATAGAAACATAAGCAGAGCGGTAGTATCCTTCCGGAGCAAGCTGAAGTTTCAGAACCATAACTCTGACCGGCTCTTCTGGAGCAGCTCTGAGCAACTACATGAACCTATCCATTGCCATGGTACCTAAGCATCAGAGTGCATTGTATTTCAAACCCCTGAAGCAGCTACCTTGTCAACCAAACATCAGAGAACAACATACAGATGGTTAGGCTTTTTGCTTTAATACCAGGCCCCTCTGTCATGGAATCTGAACACACACTCAATTTTAAAGTCCTGGTCGAAGTGCCCGTCCCACCTGCAGAGTGCATTTGCTTTTGCCCTGCAGGAGTGAGAAAGATCTTTGGTGCACTAAAGTGCCAGGAGTTTGGCAGCTGATTTTGACTCTGCTCTTCCAGGCTGCTGCTCACTTTGTTTCCTGTAGCTGGTGTAAAGGAATCAGCTGAGCTATGTTAGATGTTGACACCCATCTCTTCCTCCTACTCCACACGCCAGGAGAATAATTGGCAATTGCTTTCTTCTTTAAGTCACTGCCACATTTTTTCCCACTAAATGGATGGCCCTGTAATTCTATGGTCTGTGCCTCAATGTACTGAAGCCTTTGGTGAGTATTAGACAGAAAACTAGGGCCCCATTGTGCTATTAATCTTCTGTGATATGCCTTCCTGAGCCATTGATGGTGTTGCTTACAGTATTGATTTGGAGACTTTGGGTTCTTTGCTTTGCCCTTAAGAGCTTGGTGGAAAGTAGCATGACCACATCCTCACTTTCATCCATCACAGGGCTGGAACAAGAAGGAAGTCCAATTCAATACAAAACGTTAACTCCTTCCTGGTCACAAACAAGGTAGTGGAAAATTGCTTGCTCTCCAGAAACTTCATTTCCCTTGTATCACAAGAGGCTAAGCTAATCCTATCATCCTTATGAGTGGTCATAAAACAGGCAGGAGCCAAGGAGCAATACCCTTCTAGCCTAAAGAAAGAGATAGTGCATGTTCTCATTCCAAAGATCCAATACCTTACCTACACAAGCCTTCACCCATGCCTTGCATCTACTGCATGAATTAGGAATACCCCCGTGGAGGCGAGAGTGTGGGACAGGGCCATCTCTGTTACAATGACCTCTGTGCTAGGCTACCTGATCTTAGTTTCCATTTATTATACATGGGAAATTATATACTATATTTATTGTAATCATCATATATATTTATATTTAAAATACTGGGATTAGTTAGAGAAGAGAGTAAAGGGCAACATGATAGAGGAATCTAAGATAATGAATGTTACAGAAGTGGTCAGTTGGGTTCGCATATTTTGTGCATATATTACCTATCACCATGGCATCCAAAGACTATTTACTTTCTCCGATAATACAAGAACAATGGGACACCTACATGATATTAAAGGCCAAGAAATTTAAAGTTTGATATAAGGAAATACTTTTAAAATGTTGCATATAATTACGGAATGGGTAATAGGGTGGATCACTTGATGATAACCTGTTCTGTTCATTCCCTCTGAGGCACCTGGCATTGACCACTGTCGGAAGACAGGATCCTGGGCTAGATGGACCATTTGTCTGACCCAGTATGGCCGTTCTTATGTTCCCTGTGGAACTTGCTGACACATGATGTTAATAAAACTAAGAGTTTAGTGGAATAAAAGCAGACTAGACAATTACAGTTACCCTAACTAGGATCAAAATGTCTAAGAGGGATCAACACAGGACATAAGGCAGCCACCAGTTAGAGTTAGGAAGGAACAGCTCACAGAGGTGTATTTCAGAACTGTTGATTATGAGGGATTTATACCATTCTCTGAAGCATTTGGAACTGACCATTGTCAGAGACCAGGCACTGAACAACATGAACCATGGGTCTGATCCATTAAGGAAATTCCTGTGTTCCAGAATTGCCCCAAAAGTGTTAATCTCCTAACATAGCACAAACAAGATGTTTGTGGAGAAGCTCTTTGGGGCAGGAACAGTCTATTTGTACTGTTCGTACAGCGCCTAGCACACCTGGCTCCTGGTTTGTGACTGGAATCCCTCAGTGCTGCCACAATACTAATAAGAGGAGGAAAGTGCAGACATCTCACTATTCAGAAAATGGGTCCTCAATCTTAACCTTGTTCTGGAGGACTAAGGAAGGGCAAAGATGGAGGCTAATTAATTCTTCATCCTCACTTAAACCTGGCTCCTTTGAGCCAAGAGTGCCCATTGAGACTCATTGTGGTTGGTGGTTTTGCAACAAGACAGTTTGGGGACATGTGAGCAGACACCAATAAACGCTCTTGATATGTAGCCACAAGCAGCAGCTAAAACCAGCTGACCAGACAGGAGCAGACACCTCATGCCAGACCAAGGGATTTGCAGCTTGAAGATGAAACACTTTAGGACCTGTTCTACTTTTCTATTCAATATCTCCTGGATGTGGCCATCGGGAGCTGCCTTTGAAAGGGCTATATTTTTACTTCGCAGATCTGCAAGTGAGAAACTCATAAACTAGCCAGCACAAAAAGAATCAAATGTTCAAACAGCTCTCAGCAGGAATGCAGAGCCTGGGTTTCTCAAACCAACCTTTACAGCTGCCCAGAGAGTGCTCAATTATACTTAGCCCATATTTTTATTCGAATCACAGTGAGCTATTCACCAGAGACTTGAACTCTGAAAAATGAGCCCCTCTAAACTTGTGAGCTCAGTGCCACCGGCTCATTAGGTTTCTAACAAAAAGTGGGTCGTAAATTTGTGCCATTGAGCCACCAGAAAAATCTCAAGCTGCTATAAGCATGGAAGCCAACAGAAGTACTGCGAGCATGAAGCAGCCTTCAAGACAAGATCAAGTACATCAGGACACAGCCTTCCTACCCATGAAAGAGCTAGTCAGGCTGAGATTGGCACTGTGATCTCTAGGTGTCTAGGTTTGACTACAGCCTTCATCACCAGAGTATCTAAGCGCTTCACACTCATGGTGTGTGTGGGTGGGGGGCGGGGGAAGGGGTTACCCTCACAACATCCTTGTGAGGTAGGGAAGTGGTGTTGTCCCCATTTTACAGATGGGAGACTGAGGCACAGGGTAGATTAAATGACTTGCCCAATGTCATACATGAAGTCTGTCATTAAGCCGGGACTGAGCCCAGGTCTTCCAAGCCTGCATCTGATGCTCTACCTATTAGACCGTCCTTCCTCCCAGTCTTCCCTTGGAACAGGGATTTGGGGTATGCATGAACTGAGCATAGAAAAGCAGAGACTGGAGTAGAGAGACTGAGCTTCTGAGGCTTGTTTTAAGTGCCCCCTGCCCTTTTTTTAACTTCAGCAATGAAGAGGCTCCACGGCCTCATGAACTTGCTGAGTTTTTTTTAATATAAAGCCTGGCTTTATCTTCAGGGGGATTTTCCTGGAGCCTCCCAGTTCCACTAGTGAATATCCCACTTGCAGCCAGCAAACAGGTCCTGGAACATGGCTAGTGAACACCCATTGAGGTTACCTAGCCAGCTCCTGTGTTACCTTGAAATAGGAAAGGGAGGCATGGATCAATGCTATGGGGACATTAGTGGAGACTGCACCACAGGAGTTAACCTGGCCAGCTACTGTGCCACTTATAAAGAAGGAACCAGGCACTGGATGGAGCCACTTATTTAAATCCACCTCTGTTTCCAGGATACTATCTCTGTCAGTGGCAGACAGAGGACACATGGCAGCATATGAGCTCAGCTGAGCTGCCTTGTGGCTACAATGGGCGCTCTGGATCTATCAGGCAAGAGATGGGACTTCCTTTCCACACTCAGCGGAAAGACACCGCTCCCGCAAAAGCTGGCTGCTTTTCTTACACTAACTGCCTTGTGCTGTCCTCTTCCCCCATTCCTTTGGCCACTCATCATATGCTAAGCTCGTAAATTCTCTGGGCCAGGGCCTATCTTCATTATTTTCTTTAGCAAAGCACCTGGAGCCCAGAGACTTTGCAGAGGGTTCACCAGATCGCACCATTAGAACAGGGTTGGGTTTCCAGTGGGAGATGTGGCTAAAGTCATAAAGTTTGGGTCCAGATCCCGATTTTTCCACAGTGTCAGCATGCTCAGAACTGGGGCTTCTGGCTTGTTTGAACACAGACATGAGGTTCTCTCTTGGAGTCTGAATAGATCGAACTTACCGAGTGTTCAAAGGGGTGGAGGGATTCAGGTCCTGTTCCAGTTTAAGCACTTTGATCAGTCAAGCAAGAAAAGCAATGGGCTTAAGACCAGAGGCAGTCCTATCTCTAGGTAGCTTTACTGCCAAAAGCAGGGCTCTCTCTAATCAGCCTCTGCCTTATCTGCCTTCTCCCTTCCTCAGCAGCACATGGCAATACAAAGAAATGAGGAGGAGGCTGCAGTTGACTTTAGGAACAGGAAAAGCCATTTTATTGTCTGCAGGAGGCAGGTCTGGAAGGAAGGAAACTGAGACATGCGCAAGTCACTAATCAAACAAGCAAGCGGAGCTGGTGGCCCTGTGACATGCAGCTATGGGCAGGTCAGGAAGAAGGATGAGCCAGCTCTTCCCAGCACATCTGTCTTGATCTCTGCCTATGCGAGGAGAAGCTTAATTATCTCACACTGGAAAATAAAGGAGAAAGAGAGTAAATAAGTAAGAGGGCAGCCAGTCGCAGCCTTCCCAGAGCGGGGCCAAAAACTCAGAGAGGCAGCTTCAGTAGTCAGCATCTTTCCAAACAGACCTTTGGAGTCTGAAGGATGGAATGAGCTCAGCGCTTGCCATTTTAAATCAAGATGGGAGATTTGCTTTAAAACAACAACAAACCCAGCCCCCCTGTTGTTACAAGCCCCAGTGATGGGAAGAGGAAAAGGGACTGGGACAGCAGGCAGAAGTTCCCATGGCACTAGAGATATGCCCGAGTCTCGGAGTCTGGCTCCCAAATCGGACCCAAACATCCCCCCAATTTGTGTATGTTTGCAATGGGCTGCACTGAAATGCTAGATCTGGTTCCCAAATCGGACCCAAACATCCCCCCAATTTGTGTGTGTTTGCAATGGGCTGCACTGAAATGCTAGATCCAGAGACAGGCTCGAACTTCAGAGTTTAGATCTAAATCCATAGCAAAGTAGTGGAAAAGCTGGGCTTGCCGTGTCATTCCACGTACAAAATGGCCCTGATTCTCCCCAGGCACAGGAGCCAGCTCCTGGTCAGCGAAGCTGCATGTGGCAGGGAGGAATCTGGCGCCAGGAATCTGCACATGTTTTGCGGCAGGCAGAACCAAGCCCGAGGTGTTGATCGTTGCACTGATTCAGACAGACATTCACTCCTTATTGTCAGATCATAAACCTTCCTTCAGCAGCACGTGCAGAGCAGCAGAGACAGCCAGCAGCCCGGCTGTGTGCCTGCTAGGGGAGGGGGAGCTCTGGCGGGCCCCCTCACCTATTTCAGGGTGGGTTATTATGGCCCGTGTCAATAGCATGAGGACTCTCCTAGCCGTCAGGTAATAGCAGGGCTGTTCTCCATCTGAACGGGGAATGCACTGTCACTCGTCAGCAGATTGTTCCTCCTCGAAGCAGCCCCGAGCTCGGATCCCGAAGCGCCAGAAGACTCAAAAGTATTATCCATCGCAGCACTCGGAAGGCAGGAGTGCTGGCCGGAGGGGCTGGGCTGGCAGCCCTGCAGACTGAAGGTCTCCGATATGAGCAGCCACGGGGCAGGCTTCCTTCCTCTAGCCAACATGCTGAAAACCTGGCCTGGAGGGATGATTTCTGGCAGCGACTGGAATGTTCTAACCTCCATGCCTAGCCAAGCAATGGCCTCTCTTCTGAGACTGCTGACACCAGGGCTGGTGAATGCTAGGGGTGGGATACCTGACCTGCAGGAGCTAGACACTCTGCCATCAGCTGAGGAGTGTATGCACTGACTCATGCCCTGCCCCACCAGGGTGACTTCAGCTGGCCTGCAGGGGCCATAGGCCAGCTCTGAACTTGGCTGCGGCATGGATTGCTTACTGACCTGGTCGAGAGGGACTCCTGTTCTAACGGGGTGGGGGCAGCTGACCCTGCGCATGGGTAGAGGGGCAGACTCACCTACGCAGGTCCTCTTGTTTTCATGGAGGACGTAGCCAACCCTGCAGCTGCAGTAGAAGCCGCCCAAGTAATTATGACAGTGATGGTCACAAAGCGGTTCGTCGTCAATCAGCTGCTCACACTCGTCAACATCTAGCGGGTTGAAACACAGCAGCATTAACTTGACTGCACTGGGTGGTGGGCTCTCGGAGCTCTGTGCAGGAATGTAATGGGAACTGGCGGGGAGGTGGGAACAGAGCAGGGACATGTTTTCATAAATTGACTCGATACCCTTTAACATGTGTCTGTGCCAGGCTGGTTTTCCTTGGTATTCTTTGTAAAACATAAAGGTGGGGCTTTCAGAGGAACCTAAGCCAGGCAGGGGTACAGTTCCCCCAGGAAGCGAACGGGCCTGGTGCTTCTGAATCACTCTGGGGCTTTTCAAACACACTTCTCCCCCCACTGCCTCCCCTTAGCTTGTACAGTTGGAAGATCCCCTGCTCTAGGCACCATATGAAACTCAAAGCCAAACACCCAGCACAATCTGACAGCTGGTGAAGGAGCATACAGGGGATTCCCCCTTCCCCAGACACCAGCTCTGCCTGGCCCTCTGTGACAGTGCCGTCTTGCACAGCGATTACTAATGCTGGCTTTGTATTCTGTTCTCACACAGATTCCTGTCGTACTCCATTGTCCTAGGAAGAATCTACCTCCTAACGCCTTGCTCTCCTCCAGCACTGTCCAATCCTTTACAGACGTTAATTAACCATCGCAGAAGCCCTGGATGGTAAATGGGAGTCTCCCCATTTTGTCCATGGGGGAAGAGCAGGTTCAGAGACAGTAAGTGACTTGCCCAAGGTCACACAATGAGACAGTGGCAGAGTTGGGGATAGATGTTCTGAGTTGTAGTCACCTACTCAAGTCACTACCTGTAATGAATACAGCTGATCCTAATCCATTCACTAGTAGGAGCAGGCAGAGTCTCCATCCACCTGAGAAGCATAGCTGTCTCCTTCGGCCAGCCCCTGGTGCTAGCAGCCAGAGTCTGCGTGAGGCCAGGAGGGGAGCTGGCCCTAGCATAGCTGGGTTGGTTTCTCTACCCCTTCCTCCTCAGTGAGGGGCCCATCTCTCACCTTCAGCTGAGTAGAAGGCCTCGAAGCCGGTGAACTGGTTCTCGTTGGAGTAGTCGGATCGGAAAGTCACAGTGAGGGTGTTGTCGATGGAGTGGTACGTCCTGTTGCCTGGAGCCTCCTCGGTGTCTGTGCTCTCGTGTCCACACAGTGTGGCCACCGGCTTCCCACCGGAGCTGATCTGCGCAGGGGATGGAGGAGTCAGTCACATCTACACTCAGCTGCAGCCTCTATTTCCATGCCTGCCCCCCACCCAGTATATGGAGCCCAATCCTGCAACCCTGAAATCAGGGGGACCAGGAGTAGGTCCTTGTGCAGGGCCACACCCAGCTCCCTCCCTAACCATGGTATGCCCCATTGCCAGCTCCATATAACTATCACCACCCTGCCTGCTTCCAGCTTGCCTTGATTCTCCCCCACCCCCCCGCCACCTTTCAGCTGTGGCATCTCCCTCTCTGCAGCCTCTGGGCACCTCTCTGGAGCATGACCAAGCAGGAATAGAGGGACTGGAGATAGCTGGAGAGGCAAGAAAAGGAAGGAAGAACCAAGACAGGCACTAGCAAGAGCAGCTTTAACTTGTAGCCAGGGCTCCACAGAACCCTGAATGAATCAGCGCATCTGTCATGTGCCCTAGCCACGTGCTCTCCACTCTGCTGGCAGAGCTGAGTCTGAAGACTTTCCACCACCAGGAAGGAGATCTGACCATAAGAGAAACTGGTTCCTTGAAACCTGTGACCCCAGCTGGAGCTGGTTGTGCCATATATCGGTATACACATTTCATTCTGAGTGCGGAAGGGGATATGCAGCTCCAGGAGACACAGACAGTATAAAGCAAATTACCCAGAGAAATACATGTGTCTCTACAGAAGTGGACATGCCATGCCATATTGTAAGTACAAACATACACCTCTCATAGGTCTCATATACAGCCAGCCATCAACGTGCACAGACGCAAAGTTCTATATTAATACATACGCCACCCTCTTTGCCCCGAGGCTCAGCGTACCTTCACGTAATCGTATTCACACAGGTAGGACAGCTCCATGTTAAAGTGCGTGAAGTAGATCCGGATGGCGTATCCCTTGGGGACGCTGATATTCCAGCTTCTCTGCTTGTTGTTGGGGTAGACGTTTGGGAAGTCTGGGGATGTGATCCTCCCATACATTTTCTGCAGCTGGATGTTGCTACCCACTCCATGGCAAAGGGCTGCCAAGAGGAGGTACAGCCTGCCCCAAATGGAACACAGACAGTAACTAGGGGGGTGAACGTTAGCTCAGAGATCACGTTTGCTACACACCGAGGGCACTAGGACATTAGTCAAGATCTCTGCATCTGATGCTCCTCTCCTCTGTAAATGCCCTGGGAGTCAAATGAGTGCTGCTGACATAAGACCCAGGAGAGGAGATGGGCTGCATCTCCTTACATAAAAACAGGACAAAGAGCTAGAGAACCCAGGCTGCCTGAGAAGAGCCTCCTTGACCGGACTCACCTCATCCTCCCACTGTCGGAGCCTGCAGCAGCTTCTCCTGGTGCGCTTACCGCTGAGGGCGAGTTTGCTTTGCTATGTTTGTCTGGCTCTTGAACTCTGATGTTTATCTCCCTTTCCCCCCTCAACTGGCTGAGTTCTGGGAACGGTGGTTACAGCAGAGCGGGCCTGAGCTCAATGTACAGGACCCGAGTCAACCCTGGCTCAAAGTACAAAGAGGAGCTGAAAGTGCAGCTGGATTCCAAATATTTCAGCCCCCACCTCTCTGGAGGGATGAGCAATGGGCCTGGCATTTGTGCTGAGAAGCTGGGGAAGGGGAGAGGATGCATGGGGGCAGGTAGAGGGTAGTTCAAGATTGTGTGTGCTAGGGCGTGGTCAGGGTGTTTGGGAACATCATCCCCCTGTTGCTAGCTCTTCGGTTACTATTACCCAATAAGTACATTACTCGAACCCTGGTCTCTTTCACAGCCTGAGCCCACAGATCCAAGAAGGAACCGCATGGGAACCCAGGTCCCTTTGCTGATCCATTTTACCAGCATCTCTGATGGAGGACGATCACAGAACACTTTAGGGCACTAGCCGTACAGAACGCTGCAACCAGACAGGAGGCGCTGAGGTACTACAGTGATGAGCGCTATTTGAGTACTGGGGGTACACACACCTATGGCTGGGGATTTGTTAATGGGGCACAGAGCCTTTAAGCTCCCAGCTGCTGGTTCTAATCCAGCCCAAATCTGTTGTTCTGTGCCTTATGTGCACATCCAGCCTTTGCCATTTTACCTCCATGCTGGAGCTGGGTTAAAAATCCAGCTGTGGAATTACACCCAGCTGTCCCATGCAGCGTTCCATACCAAGCAGCAAAGGGAGAGGGGGAGTAAGAGGAAAGATGGAGAGTTGGCCGTGAAGAGCGATGCAGGGAGGCAGGAGCTGCACGGGAGAAGCTCCCCCCCACCAGCACACAGATGCAGAAAGCCAGGCTGACGGAAGTGGTGTGGTGGGGAAGGGGCATAGCAGGAGAGTAGAGGGAGTTTCTCTTTGTCCAGCATTTATCACCAGCGTCCTGGGAAATAGCGGAGAGAGCTCCAAATGGGACCCTGCAGTGACCAGCAGCTTGGGATCCTCTTTTTTCAGACCACAGATGGTGCAGGAAGGGCCAGTCCCTGCTCACCCGTAGCACCAGCCAAGGCACAGATTCCCACACACTTTACAAGCACTACGCATTCAGCTACACAACAGCCTGCTGATGCTGGGGGGAAATCCCAGTCCATGTATAACACGGTCTCCACTGAACCAAAGGGGTGATGTCTGCTATGGTGCAAGTCAGCATGGCTCTGTCAGTGTCTCGCCAGCTGAGGATCTGGCTCTTAGGTCAGATCCTCATTCCCCTTGAAGTCAATGGCAAGACTCATACTAAAAAAAGAAAAGGAGGACTTGTGGCACCTTAGAGACTAACAAATTTATTTGTCTCTAAGGTGCCACAAGTCCTCCTTTTCTTTTTGCGGATACAGACTAACACGGCTGCTACTCTGAAAGACTCATACTGAAGTCCCCGGGACAAGGATTTGGGCCATTAACTCCCAACACAGGGCCAGATTCTGGAGCTATTCAGGAGATCAGAACTGGAGATCAGAACTGGGGCCCTCCTTATATTTTGTTAGATTTTTTTTTTTAAGTTAAAGATTTTCTAGAAACATCCCTACCCCAGCTCCCCTGCATACAGGCCACAGCAGACAAGCATCAAAGAAGAGCAAGCGAGCTCCATATAGATTGCATAGGTACTGTCTCTCTCCCGTACCTATCACCCAGAAGGGAAGGAGACAAGGGAAGCTGACTTGCAATGAGAACCACAGGCTCCTGTGTGGTGTGTGAAGAGGAGTTGTGCCAGGACATCCTAATACCCTTTTACCACAGCCAGTGCTCCTTCTCCCAGGGGTCTGCTCCTCCAGCCAGCAAAGCTGCCAGTCACCTGCAGCCTACGTGGGCATTTTCCACCGAATAAAACCAAAGCCAGGGAGTGACCCCTACCAAACCACAACCAGAAAACGCCATTTCACAGAGGGGAAGGGGCAGTCCGTGCAACAGCAGCAGTAAATGAGGTTAATGGCGAGACCACACAGGAGCTAGAGAGGACTAGATGCTTTCCGGGCTCCCTGATTGCTAAACAGCCCCCACTGAGCCCTCACAGGTCATGGACTTTACACAGGCCACAGACAGAAAACTTTGGGAAATCAATAAGTGTCAAGCTGAATGCTGGCTGTTTGCTCGGCAATGTCACCGCTTGTGATTTCAGCTATGTTTGTGTCTAGGTACACACATGGGTGCTGAGTGTGTGCGTGTACCTACAGTCGTCAGGCTACTGTCCATGCAGTGAGAGTGAGTGTGTGCATGTACATACACATACAGTGATCAGGCAATTGTTTGTACATGTCTGAATTAAGCAATCGGATCCCAGAGTGCAAATCTGTTTTGGTTAACTTCCATGTCCCATGGCCAATATTTCTCCTATCCTGCAGTGTGCCCTCTCTGTGATTGGACATGAATTCTTCTATCGTCATCCAACTCCAAACTGTCTCCCTGCAACAGCAGGCTGCTCTTTTCCTTCGCATGACCAGACCGCCTTAGAGCCCCAGTCACAGACCGAAACCCCTTTGTGCGAGGCACTGCACAAACACAAAACACAACAACAGTCCCCGCTCTTGCGCGTTTTAGCGGCATTGGGTCCCAAGCTGCAGGGGTCAGTCCCAGAATGAAAGTATCAGCTCTAAGATGGTTCTGAAATGTCTCCAGTGTATTGAGAGTCTGACCAAGCTCTTCCATCCCTGTCAGCCCCAGGTCCTCCTGTCTGATGCTTGGATTCTAACCCGTCACAGGGCCCTCAGAATGGCTGTGCATCAGAACATGGAAGCTGACCTGGCAAGAGACCAGGGAAGGTGTTGAATTCTTGGTGCAAATACTAGGCTCCCACCTCCACGGCCTTTGGAGAAGTCAGGCTGCTAGCCGGAGCTGGGGAAAACCTTTTAGAACTAAGTGCCTGGGATGAAATCCTGACCCACTGTGTTGCCTGTTTCCCTGCAAAGAGCCCTTCTCATTTCAGCATGTCTTGCGGCATCAGCCAGCCATTTGCAGCCCTAGCTTAACAGCATCATGCTGAGTAACCGCAGGCCCTACAAAATGACTCCTAACACCCATCCTCCTTCTCCACCCAGCCCCAAGCAAGCCTGAAGGCTGGGTGCACCCACCCCCATCCCTGTGAGAAGCAGCTATTGGCCAGTTGCCTAATTACTGACCCACTTTAGGAAGGTTTGGGTTATTCTATGTGACAGGAGCCCATTGTGAATTCTGCACAGCTGTCTCCCCACTCCCAGCCCTGTCCACGCTTGAGGGACTGAGGTAGCCCAGACGGAAGAAGTCGCTTTCAAGAGGAAAGTGTGTGTGAAAGCCAAGGTTCAGGGAAGGCGCTCTGCCTTCAAATTCATCTGCACAGCAGCAGAGACATGGTGTGACGTGAGAATGCCTGGGAGACCCCATGTGGGGACTGCAGCAGTCCATCATCTTCCCCAGATCTCCCCGGTGCTTGTTTTCCTGCTCCCCCTACCTCCCACTGCAGCGTGGCCTGTCCAGGAAAGGTCTCCAGCAGCTTGGATAGAGGCAGCTGAGCCATGCCCATCAGTAAGTCAGTGCGAGCAGAGCTGTTCAGTGGGGGCCCAGCTAACATGGCTTGCCAGCTGGGACGTCTACCAGCCACAGGCCCCATCTGGAGTATCCCGGGAAGGCCAGGAAGCAGGGCGTGGGAGGAAGGTGGTGCTGGAGAGCAGAGACCAAGGTTGTACTGGAGGGAAACGAGTGGGGGATGCATGGGAGACACGGGCTGTAGGTTTGACTTGCTGAGGTCTGTTTGTTCCCTAAGCTCTGCCCCCTGCTGATTTGGGGGGCACCCGCTTTCCCCAAATATAAACCTCTCCACCCATTTCCACAGGCCCCAAGCCTCTCCTTGCACCAAGGGGAGGTGAGCAAACAGGGTGAATTGATGTCATGCTTCAAGACGGTTTCTCTCTTCAATTAGCATTTGCCCTCCCCCTCACCGTCCAGTCACTATTTTCCGTGGCAATGGTCTCTCCTTCCAACTAACACTTCCTGCCACGAGAGCATGTCACACCTATTGTCTGCTCCCTACACTGGCTTCCATAGATAGAAAAGTAAGCCAAGTTCAAGGTCTCAGCTTGATCTTCAAGGCATTCTGTGGCCTGGGTCCAGGTATGAAGACCAGGGTCAACCACTCCACCGCAGTGGAGCTCTCTGTAATAAGTGTAAAGCTCTTCTGTGGAGGAGACAGAACTTTCCTTGGGGGCTGGTCCGAGACCATGGAATGAACTACCCCCAAGAACCAAGGACCATCACCTTCACTCCAGGTGCCAGGCACATAAACCTACACACACGCACGCACGCACACATACTAGAACAGAACACTCCACTGCACACACTTCTCCCTCCCGCAGAGGAGAGAACAAACATGACAGATGGCGGTCACGTTGCTGAAAGCACTGCTGGAAGACACTCAGATGTCCCGCTCACATCGCAGTAAGAACCCACAGAGAACAGAATCTCTCTTTCCTCTTGCCTGTCCGTCTGTCTTCCCATCTCCTGTCTCTCAAAGAAGGAAATCACTGATATGTCCCCAGGCCATAGGCAGCTACGCTGCGTCTGCCACGTTGGCTCGGAGTCTGCCGCTGAAGTGGAACAGCTGTTTCTCTCTGCAGAGAGAGTTTGGTTCAAATTCAGATAAAGTTGGAGCCAGGCCTGTGTTGTAATGCTGTCCTCTGCCTTCCTCTCTCTGATCAGAGGAGATATGCACGTTACAGGCACAAACAGCCTGTTTCCTAGATAATTATGGCTCAAAGCAATGGATAGGAACTAAGGAAAAGTTCATGTTATTCATACTCCCAGGACAAAATCCTAGAATAGTGAAGGGAACACGTGGTTAATGATACGGGGGAGTGATCAGGGCAGGACACAGCTCCACAGCAGAAGAACTGGAGACTAGCAAACAAAGACCCTAGAAAAGGGGATGCCACAGTGATTCCTCACCATGCCAGCCTCATTTGGATCAGCACTCTGGTGTTGTTACAAGGTCACTGCAGTCTTGTTTAACAAGCAACCTGAACAAGCCAAGTCATTCTTAGCATCTGCCACTCCTGGAACAGCCCCCAGGAACCGGGAGCAACTCCCGCTGCAATAGTGGTTCGGGTTTGTACACTTTCCATGGTGACTGGGTGGGCTGGATGGTGGCTTGCCTGCTAGGAGGTGGCCCCCTGCAGCATGGTTAAGCCTCCAGTGAAAGACCCCCATCTCCTGTGCAGCAGCATCTCTCCCCATGGAGGCTGGTGTCTGGGGGATAACAGATGAACAGCTTTGCATCAGGGCTCAAATCCCTCTCCCATCCAAGGTTTCATTTCTCTGCCCCTGCTCCAGACCTCCTTAGATAAGGCTCTATTCCCATCCATATGAGCCATAGTTCCTACCCATCTTCAGCCCCCTCCCCTTCCCATCCAAAGCTCTGCAGAGTGAAGCTACAGCACCCTCTAGCTTACAGGTTCGAATTGCCCTTGGGTGGAAACACCTGCATTACTGATCTCTGTCGCATCTTCCAATTTGAAAACGCAGCAAAGGGACCTGGAACCTGCCGAGATTGTGGGTCAGCCTGGGAATATGGCTGCAGATCTCCATCTCCTTCCAATTCCACCCTTTCTTCCAGATCTTTTAAACTTCATCACTTCTCTCCCTCCATGGAAAAGTAAACACTCTGCAAAGTACCTTCTTCCCCTTCCAAATGAATCGCTGGCTAGCTACAGATCAGAGAAAATGCAGAATTAACTGGATCCTCTCCCCTATTCAGTGAGCTGTGACTCTTGCTGAAGAGCTACCATGTCCCAGTAACCTAGTGACCTCCAGCCTGCACTGGACTTCCTTATAACCTTATGCAGCCAAATGCATTGCTCCCACACCTTGGCCCAACACCAAAAGGCCCTCCTCAACACTCCTCTTCTTCCAGAACTGGCCATGATCGTCTCTGTGTTGTGGAAAAGAGGAGTTGTTAGCCCATTGATCCAGAATAACCAGCAGATCCAGCCTAAAGTGCTTCCAAAAAACTATTACTCAGATACTGTAATAATGGGAGCTACAGAAAAGTCCAAAGGGTGGGGACAGAGACACTGGAATGGACAGACCTTCCTATGGCTGAAACCCTTACTGAATATGTGTAGTTCAGTTCCTGCTGCAGAGAAAGAGGATTGAAGACGGCACCATAACCACTGGCAGCATGAACCAAAATCTGCAGCATTCCAGAAAGAATTTATCTACCAGGCAGCCAGCCAGCTGTGGAAAGAATAATGGAGAGAAAATACATCTCCAACCCATACCCAATGTGGGATATATTACGCTTCTTGGCAAATCCAAACATACAGCCTTAGCAGTAGAGAGATTCAGCAAATAAAAAACAACAGCCCCATAATGGGGCTCAGTATAATGTGACTTAATCAGAAGCATCTTGAATGAGGAGTGAACTTCTGTATTCAGGTTTCAGAGTAGCAGCCCTGTTAGTCTGTATCCACAAAAAGAAAAGGAGGACTTGTGGCACCTTAGAGACTAACAAATTTATTTGAGCATAAGCTTTCGTGAGCTACAGCTTATGCTCAAATAAATTTGTTAGTCTCTAAAGTGCCACAAGTCCTCCTTTTCTTCTGTATTCAGGTATTCTTCACTACTTGCCCTAAATTGTTTAACCACACACAGTAACATTACATAGCTGCTGCGTTCCTTCTGAGAGATGGCTGCATTTCAGGGGTGAGAGAAGTAATCCTGCCAAATAAGACCACATTTTCAGATGTGGGTACCCTTTTGCTTATGTGCTCATTATATTTACATGGACAAAAGCAGATCTGCATGTGGGATTGGCATATGCAGTTGGTGCATTCACACACACATTCTGCTAGTGCAGTTGGCTTGGCCTCATTTGAAATCTGGCTGACAATTTGTCAAGGCTACGTCTGAAACTGCTAGGATCCTTATTGACAAAACGCTACTAGAGATTGTTGACTTATCCTGGAGTCTTTATGTCCCTCAGCATAGGCAGAGAGGTCTGGTGGATGTAATACAGGCAGTCAAGCCATTTAATTCTGAATTAGGCATGGAGTCTGTTAGACTCTGTCCCAAAGTGCTCCTGGTGAAACTATCTTCCAAGGACTGGTGCTGGCAGTGTCAGACAGTCACGTCAGCCTAGTCTGCTACAGTAAAGCCAGACCTTTCTGGAAGAGAGAACAATCTGGCCTATTAGAGAGAGAGATTGGAGAAGTGAACTTGGCTCCCAACCCAGAGTTCAGAACGGGGCTCTGTCTCCAGCAATGCAAAACAGAATGCATAGTACCAAACTGCTCCCAAGCTCTGGTCCTGGATGCCAGGGCACTGGAAGGGCTTCATGCCAAACTGATTCATTCAAGTCTTGGGGGACTCCTGGCTACAGGCAGGACATTGGAACATCTGGTAGGTCAAAATGCAAAGCGTGGTACCAATACTATGTTAGCCAATACTCATATGTTAGGTATGGTATACACTAGTAGGGATTATGCGCGTATCTATCTATCTATATAGGTATTGGGGAGTTATGTTAACTGAATGTATTATGATTTTTCCCCAGTTCAGTTCACCCACATCAAGTATCCCACAACATGCTGCAAAGCTGAAGTCAGTTTTGGCATTAGAAAATAGGAAACCTGTCAAAGACAAGTTATGTTAATCTTGTGCCCTGGGTACCAGCTCAGGAGGTGCCTTCACACCTGTTAGTACCTGGAATGCTGTGTCCAAAGCAAAAGGTAAGAGGGGGTACACCGTGGTACCAGAAAAACAAGTTGAAATTGGTGAGTGGAATCTTAGATGACGTATAGCAGGTCTTAGCTTGTGCACAACGTCATTATAAATAGAGGTAGTTTGGGGGGAGTGCGCCTTCTGCGTAAGGCGACCTGAACACACTGTGAGAACCCGCCCCCCGCGGGGGGACTGGTGATGCATTAACTCTCTCTCTCCCCTGTACTATACTGTTTTATCTATAAACAATACGTTGGCTCAGCTTTGTTATTTGGTCTCAAACATTTTTAACAGAACTGCAAGTGCAGTCAAAATCAATTGGCTATGCAAAAAGCAAAACAGAGGGCATCAGAATTCTGCTTCTTCCCTTCCTTGAGGAAGGCTGTGGAGATGGAACAATTCAAACCTCCCCCAAAGAGCTGGTTCTAGCTCCAGGCTGTGCGCAGATAACTCATGGTGTAGGTGCACCGCCACGGGATTGGCAGGAAGGGGAATACTTACACTATTCAGGTCCTTATATTGCACGAGTTCATTTGGAGTAGCACGGACAAGACAGACCCCCAGAAGCTAGTAAATGACAAGATCTTACTGTTTTGATGGGATCTCCAAGGCAAGGGCCATCAGGAAGAATCTTTTTTTTTTTTCTGGAGGGTGGGGAAAAGAGGAGGCTATTTCACTGGCTCTACATTAGCGAGGATGAGAAGGAGCCAGAGTGATAGAGGGACTGGAAAAATCACTCTTGCTGAAGTCAGATTAATCTTTCGCACTTGTCTGTTACCCTCTGCTTAGCAGCATTGTAATGACCTGAAATTGCAACTGATAAATCGGTGCTGAGGGTTTGTCTCATCACGGCTGCCACACGAGGATGGGCCATTATTCTTTCAATTTAGGTCTCTGATGCCTGTTAACATACATTAGGCTTTTCCATATGGTGCTTTTTAGCCTGGTGCCCAGGGCAGCTGCCCAGGTCTCTTCCCCCACCCACGCTCTCAGGCCCTGCCTAATGAGGATGGATGACAGCCCCAGCTCAGTAATGGGACACAGATGGTCCAAATGGCTTTTCACTTTTCTACTTTGAAACATATTTTCCATCTTAGAAATTCTCATACAAAAATAAACCCTCCTAATCTTTGGTGCTGTAATTTTTTATTTTCTAAATTGACAATGGACTCGTCGGATAGGCAAAATCTTTGAGAGGGCTGCAGACTTTTTATTAGAATGGATCGGGCACTGAACTAAGAGTCAGGAGACCTGGGTCTAGTTCCAGCTCTGCCACTGGGTGGCTTTGGGCAAGTCACTCCCCTTTTCTGTGCTTCTGTTTTCCTTCCCACTCTTCGCCAGTCTTGCCTACTGTAAACTCTTCAGGGCAGAGGCTGTCATTTACTATGGATTTGTACAGCCTCTAGTCCAATTACTAGTGTTATTTATAGTTCTGTAGCCCTAGTCAGAGCCCAGAACCCCATTGTGCTAGGTGCTGTACAAACACAATGATCCCCCGATCTCCACTGTGGCCTCTAGACACTTCCAGAATACAAATAATAATGAATTAAACAAATGGATCACTGGAGTTAAAGTCTGGTGCGGGTAGGACAAAAGGGGAGCCCTGAAAGAAGAAGACAACCTCGCAGCTGCATGCAGTAGCCAGTAACTGAAGGGTCTAAGCAGCAGGTTTGGCATAGCGAGGCTCTGCAGCATTACAGGTTCAAACCCCAGCAAGGTTAACACAGGCTCTTTATCCTAGGAATTATTTGTATTCCAAGAAGAGCCATAAATGCACTAGGCGCTGTCCAAACACACATGAAGAGGGAGATGCATCTCCTTCCCTGTAATTTACAGGGCGGGCTGGGGATGTCTTTTATAATGGTCTCATCGCAAATGCTCATTTGGACCCAGCCCACATTGACGCCTATGGAGGGAGAGCAAGCCCTAGCCTGGCACTCTGGAATGAGTCCAGCATTTTCAGCTAAACCAGGGCATGATCCAAAGTTTGACTGTTTTCTGTCTTTTTAAACCTTAGCTCTCAACCCTGCCAAAAGCCAGGAACTCCCTGCCTGGCCTTCTCATTGCATTTTCCACGTGCATTCAGTCCTATGTTTGTCCAGGCTGCTTCTCCAGTGCACTTGTATCGTGGCTCATTCTCTCCTCTCCCTTATTCAAAACTCTGACACACAGGCAGCTGGTTTCTGCGCAAGCGGGCAGGTTCAAATGGGAGGGGAAGAGGCATCTCATATGCTTACCATGCCGACCAGATAGATCGGAGTCTCATACATATCCTGCATCACCCAAATGCATATAGCCTCTTTGGGTAGAAGAGAGCTCCTGGCATACTTCTTGAGCCACCCCAGAACTGACAACAGCACAGGAGGGAGTTTGGCTTAAAAGGGAGATGTATGTAACCATCCCCTGCCACAGAAACCTAAGGGCATGGGGTTTTTCTCATTGCTTCCTTGTGCTCCATTTGTTCATCTGTCTGTATCCACGTGTCTTATCATTAGATTGTAAGCCGGGGTGGGCAAACTACCTGTCAGAACTTTTAATCTGGCCCTTGAGCTTCCGCCGGGTAGCAGGGTCAGGGGCTTGCCCCGCTCCGGCGCTCCAGCCAGGGAGCAGGGTCAGGGGCTTTCCACATGGCTCCTGGAAGCAGCAGCATGTCCCCTTTCTGACTCCTAGCGTAAGGGCAGCCAGGGGGTTCCACACGCTGCCCCTGCCCCAAGCGCTGCCCCCGCAGCTCCCATTGGGCAGGAACCACGGCCAATGGGAGCTGCAGGGGCAGCGCCTATGGATGGGGTAGGGCCTGACTGGCACTGCGCCACCGCATAGGAGCTGGAGGGGGGCATGCTGCTGCTTTCGGGAGCGGCGCCTGCAGAAGGGGCAGTGCACAGAGCTGCCTGGCTGCGCAGAAGCCTGAAGGGGCACATGCCACTGCTTCCGGGAGCTGCTTGGGGTAAGCGCTGCCCAAAGCCTGCACCCCTGAGCGCCCCCCCACGCTCCAACCCCCTGCCCCAGCGCTGATCCCCCTCCCGCCCTCCAAACCCCTCAGTCCCAGCCTGGAGCACCCTCCTACACCCCAAACCCCTCATCCCCAGCCCCACCCCAGAGCCTGCACCCCCAGCCGGAGCCCTCAACCCCCCCTGCGCCCCAGCCCCAACCCTGATCCCCCTCCTGCCCTCCGAACCCCTCGGTCTGAGCCCGGAGCACCCTTCTGCACCCCAAATCCCTCATCCCCAGCCCCACCCTAGAGCCCGCTCCTCTAGCTGGAGCCTTCACCTCCTGCCACACCCCAACCCCCAATTTCATGAGCATTCATGGCCCGCCATACAATTTCTATACCCAGATGTGGCCCTCAAGCCAAAAAGTTTGCCCAATCCTGGTGTAAGCTCTTCCGGGAAGGGACTTTCTGTTCTGAGTTTGTTCAGTGCCTGGCACAATAGGGTTCTTTCTGGTCCATGCCTGCAGCTCTTGGGTGTTACCACAATCTTACTGCTACATTTGAAAGAAGGATGTACCAGACATGTCTTGGAAGATGCTCCCGTCTCTTCAAAGTGCTGGCAGCTCCTTCGTATTTATGGAATCCAGCTTTGCATTAAACCTTAAAATATGGAAACCATAATTTCGCTGTTCACCAATGGGGCCCACCAGAGGCCTCAAAAAGGGTATGGAGTTAAGGGTCTCATTAGGGGCCAGAATCAGGGTTGCCTTGTTTCTGTCTGTGACATCTCATTTACTAGGAAGTCTCCCTTCCTGAAGGTGTTCAGTGGTAATTATATGTCTCTGAACAATGGAGGCAAGGGACTCGGGAAAACAATTCCTCTCAAATCTTTCAGCTTTCATTACAGTTCTCCTTAAAAACGCCAGCTCTGATTTACAGCCCGCGAGGGCCTGCAGTCAGATCTCACCAGCTGCCAAAGCAGGACTGACAGAAGCATGAAACTTATTAACCCACACTTCAATTTTTCCAGATCCTGGGCATTGCAAGAGATCCCAGGGCTGGGCTGCTCCATACATGAGCAGACAATTGTGCTGTAGCCACTTGCGGGTGGTGCAGCTGTTTAAACCTGAGCTGCCCTGTCTCTGTCTGAAGACTGCAAAGGGGCATTAACTTGCAGGCAGTCTTGCCTTGTGCTCAGAGCAGGGGACTAGGCACCAAGACTTCTCAGGGCCTATTCCTGAACGTAACCACTCCATGGCTGCGTGAACTTGGATAAGCCACTTCACCTCTCTCATGTGGTTTGGCCAGCTATAAAATGGGGATAATCAAACTTGCCTGTCACAAAGGGGCACTGCAAGGCTGAATTAATCAAAGTCTATACCGCTCCCCCAAGATCACTGCATGAAAGGTGCTATTCATATTACAGAAGTGAAAAAAATATTGTTATAAATTCCTATGCTATAAAACAAGACAGACACGCATCTGGTAATCCCCAGGCCCCCGCAAGCAGTCACACGCGACAACACACACACACAGGGTAATCTCAGAGTGTGCCACACTCTGTGGATGTCTACACTGCAATCGGAGATGTGATTGCAGGCCATGTAGACGTACCCTAGCCGGCTGTGTAACAATCAAAGATCAAAGCTGCGCTGGCATGGGGGATGGGCTGCTTGAGTATGTACCCAGGGTCCCAAACAGACAGAGCTGGCTTGATCTGCAGCAAAACTAGCTTGTGTATGCCTAGAGGTGCTGCAATCACACCTCTCAATTGCAGTGTAGACATATCCTCATGCATTGCAGCACACATCTATGGGTCACTCCCCATTCAGATTCCTTGGCAATAAAAGGAGTACTTGTGGCACCTTAGAGACTAACAAATTTATTAGAGCATAAGCTTTCGTGAGCTACAGCTCTCTTCATCGGATGCATACTGTGGAAAATATAGTGGGGAGATTTTATATACACAGAGAACATGAAACAATGGGTGTTACCTCTTACAACTACAATACCCACCTGCTGAAGTGAAGAAACAGATTGACAGAGCCAGAAGAGTACCCAGAAGTCACCTACTACAGGACAGGCCCAACAAAGAAAATAACAGAACGCCACTAGCCATCACCTTCAGCCCCTCAACTAAAACCTCTCCAGCGCATCACCAAGGATCTACAACCTATCCTGAAGGACGACCCATCACTCTCACAGATCTTGGGAGACAGACCAGTCCTCGCTTACAGACAGCCCCCCAACCTGAAGCAAATACTCACCAGCAACCACACAACAAAAACACTAACCCAGGAAACTGTCCTTGCAACAAAGCCGGTTGCCAACTGTGTCCACATATCTATTCAGGGGACACCATAATAGGGCCTAATCACATCAGCCACACTATCAGAGGCTCGTTCACCTGCACATCTACCAATGTGATATATGCCATCATGTGCCAGCAATGCCCCTCTGCCCTGTATATTGGCCAAACCGGACAGTCTCTATGTAAAAGAATAAATGGACACAAATCAGATGTCAAGAATTATAACATTCAAAAACCAGTCGGAGAACAATTCAATCTCTTTGGTCACTCGATTACCCCCCACTGTTCCTCAGACGTTCTTGTCAACTGCTGGAAATGGCCCACCTTGATTATCACTACAAAAGGTTCCCCCCCACACCCGCCCCCCTCTCCTGCTGGTAGTAGCTCACCTTAAGTGATCACTTAGGTGCCACTGACTCTTGTGGCTAACTCGCAGTCTTCTTGGTATTTAAGAAGCATTTAGGGCCGGCTCCTCAGTGGGGCATTTAAGCTCCTAACTTCCATTGAAATCAGTGTCTTAAGGATGCCTCCCGGAAACCTTTGCCAAATACACTATCCACTGATCACTCTCGGTTACAGTGTGTATGGTAACACCCATTGTTTCATGTTCTCTATGTATATCAATCTCCCCACTGTATTTTCCACTGAATGCATCCAATGAAGTGAGCTGTAGCTCACGAAAGCTTATGCTCAAATAAATTTGTTAGTCTCTAAAGTGCCACAAGTCCTCCTTTTCTTTAGACCTAAAAGTGGCAATTCTTCAACAAAAAAACTTCAAAAACAGACTCCAACGAGAGACTGCTGAATTGGAATTAATTTGCAAACTGGATACGGTTAACTTAGGTTTGAATAAAGACTGGGAGTGGATGTGTCATTACACAAAGTAAAACTATTTCCCCTTGTTTACTTCCCCCCCCCTACTGTTCTTGTCAACTGCTGGAAATGGCTCACCTTGATTATCACTACAAAATGTTCCTCGGCCCGCCCTCCCGCCCCCCCCACTCTCCTGCTGGTAATAGCTCACCTTTCCTGATCACTCTTGTTACAGTCTGTATGGTAACACCCATTGTTTCATGTTCTCTGTGTATATAAAATCTCCCCACTATATTTTCCACTGTATGCATCCGATGAAGTGAGCTGTAGCTCATGAAAGCTTATGCTCAAATAAATTGGTTAGTCTCTAAGGTGCCACAAGTACTCCTTTTCTTTTTGCAAATACAGACTAACACAGCTGCTACTCTGAAACTTGGCAATAAAGAGACAGTCCCCTCTCCTCTCCAGAAGGGAGATACTACTGCTGGCCTTTCTGCTCACTTGTTTTCTCCCACCGCCCCGCACACCCTCACCCTACAGCATGCTGGGCCGCTCACTGGCACTGAACAGATTTGTGTTATCCTTCTCGGAAGAGCAATCAGGAGGCACTTTCCAGCCTGCTGGCTCCCAGCAGTGGGTGAATTCTTCATTTCACAGACTGAGCCAAATACCACCTGGAAGCAGTGATTTCAAACCAAGAGATAGACACTCACTCCCTGCAGTGTTGGGCCACTAATTCCGTGTGCCCATGCCCTTTAGGCAGCTGCAGCTTCCCGCACGCACACCTGCATGTAAGCTTCTGGCTGGCTAGCTTTCCCCCGGGAGCTCATTTACTTCAGTGAATAGATTAGCAGAGGCAGAACAGGGAAGAGGGAAAGTTTTCTTAGCACCGCAGGCTCGTTTGTGGGCGTTTCTTTGCCCTGGTGGTTTCCGCAGGGACTCCCTGTGCAGAAACTTGTCCTAAAAGGGGGCGGGGCAGTGCAACCTGCAGTAGAAGGAAACAACATGCTAGCCCCTCTTCCTCCCCTTTCCATTCCATCACCCCAGCGGCTGCCCTTAGCCTCTGCCAGGCCCACCGGCAAGTGCAGACTGAGGTCTTCAAAGCCACCTAGGGAATTTGGACCTTCAGCTCCCATTAAAGTTTAAAATCTCAGCCACAGCTAAACCTACCAACCCTGCTATCCTCATGTAACCTAGAGGCCGCAGCCTGCCAAAACAGAGGGGACCAGTGCCCAGAAAAACAAGTTCTAAACCCCTCCTTCAGGCAACCAAGAAGTTCGCGGACCATATCTAGATATTACGTGCCAGGAGCAGTCAGCTTTCATGGCCACTCATCCTTGGCCTCTCTCTCGGTCAGGCCTGCTTATTAGTACCAGTTGAGAGGGCCTTTGTGATTCAGGTATCCATTTATTGAGCTGGATTGAGATCAACAAATTCATTCTACACAATGGCCAACTTTTATGCCACGACCACCCTGAGCAAGGTTGGAACTAGTCATCTCAAAGTGAAGTGCATCCTATTTCAATACCAAGTCCCTGAGCCATCCAGTCCATCTGGCCTCTCCCTGCCATCATCATGTTGTAATCAGCCACTGTACCAGACCTAGAAGCAAGAAGGCATTGACCCCTTAGATCCTCTTTCCTGAACTTGCCACTTTCAGAGCCAAAGTCCTTTATCACAGGAAGAACGATGAACAATTCGTACCAAGTTTGGGTCCAAGAACTCAGCCACCCCCACTGTGGAAGTTTGCAATCCAATATTTCATGTGTTTGCGTGCAAGGTTCGGAGATTATTTAAGTAAATAAATACAGTGAGAATTGTCTGTATTTCTGTCAGTTCCTAAGTGGCTTTGTCTCCTTGGGTCAGGCCATGTGAGTCTGAAATGTTCTGTCAGCCTCCAACACAGTTTTAAGAGGCAGGAGGAGGACACGTTTGAAGATATTCATCTGGTCCGCATTGGTCTCTGCAGAGCTCCCATCCTGGGACAAGCCAGCACCCTTTCAAGGCTATGAAAGGAGATATGAATAGGGAAACAAGACCCGAGGCAGCTCCAGTGCTGTGGGAGCCTGCAGAGAGGAAAGCAGAAATAACGTGCAGCTGGCAAACAGGACTTGCCTCTAGCTAAGCTTCAGGTGACACAAGCAAGAAAAGCTCTGCACAGGTAGCAAAACCAACTCTTTAGGAATGCACGGGTCTGCCCTCTAAAGAGATGCATGATTTAGTGGGCTGACTGCCCAGAGACCTGGGTTCTATTTCCATCTCTGCCACAAAGGGTGTGTCTACCTAGGAAAACTGACTGGAACAGCTAATGCCGGAGAGCTCCCCAAGTGGACGCTTTATTCTGGAATAATTACTCCACTTTGGAAGCATGCCATTCTGGAATACAAGTGACTTTTTCTGGAATTTTTCTGAAATAGCATATCCACATGGGGAGCTATTCTAGAAAAGCTATTCCAGTCAATTTCCCCATGCAGACAAGCCCTAACTTGCTGTGTGACCCTGGGCGAGTCATTTCACCTCTCTGTGCTCTTATTATCTATCCCTTTCTTAATGATTCCCAACTTTCTGTCAAAAAAGAAAATATCATATTGCCTCTATATAAATCCATGGTACGCCCACATCTGGAATACTGCATGCAGATGTGGTTGCCCCATCTTAAAAAAATATATATTGGAATTGGAAAAGGTTCAGAAAAGGGCAACAAAAATGATTAGGGGTACGGAACGGCTGCCATATGAGGAGAAATTAATAAGATTGGGACCTTTCAGCTTGGAAAAGAGACTATTAAGGGGGGATATGATTGAGGTCCATAAAAATCATGACTGGTGTGGAGAAAGTAAATAAGGAAGTGTTATTTACTCTTTCTCATAACTCAAGAACTAGGGGTCACCAAATGAAATTAATGGGCAGCAGGTTTAAAACAAACAAATTGAAGTATTTTTTTCACACAAAGCACAGTCAACCTGTGGAACTCCTTGCCAGAGGATGTCATGAAGGCCAAGACTTTAACAGGGTTCAAAAAAGAACTAGATAAATTCATGGAGGATAGGTCCATCAATGGCTATTAGCCAGGATGGGCAGGGATGGTGTCCCTAGCCTCTGTTTGCCAGAAGCTGGAAATGGGCAACAAGGAATGGATCACTTGATGATGACCTGTTCTGTTCATTCCCTCTGGGGCACCTGGCATTGGCCAATGTCGGAAAATGGGATATTGGGCTAGATGGACCTTTGGTCTGACCCAGTATGGCCATTCTTATGCACTCTAGCTTCCCCAAGCATGGAATGGAGAATAAGCCATGTCCACCAAGCCAAGGTTCTTTGAGATGCTAGAGCTATGCAGAGTCCCATTATCGTTCCTCCTCTCTCAAGTGCTTGCAGCGTATAGTATTTCGCACTGCAGTTTAACTGAAAGCACAGTACAAGGCACAATCTGCCCGGCCCACTTACATCCCTGAGAATTTTATCAGGGCTAGGCAAGGCTGTGGAGAAGCTATTGTTTCAGATGTTCTTTGAAGCTGCCAAAGGGTCATTTGCTTTCAGGAGTCTCCTGTGCTGTACGCTTCTTACCTGAATCTGCTACGCTACCTTTATAGTCAAGACAATATATTTCTTTCATTTAAAGCCCTCTGTCGGTTATAAGGATGTATTCACAGTCTGCTGTTGCTGGGGGTCTGGTGAATAAAGTTGATCAGAGGAGTAAGTGAAGACACAGCTGAGGAGCCCACTTCCCAAATGAAAGCCTTCACAGCTCAGATATGAGGTCAGAAAACTGAGAAACTCAACGCATATCTAGCTAGCTAGAGAGTGAGTAATAAAGTGAGTGAACAAATGGGTTATTTGACCGTGTTACATTTCCACTTAAATGAGACTGAGTGAGGCAGAAAATTCACTAAGGTCATGAGAAGAAGCAAACACAGCCTCGTGGTTAGAGCAGGAGACTGGGCGTGAGGACTTGTGGGATCTATTCCCAGCTCTGCCAATAACAAGCCTTGTGACTTTAGGCAAGTCACTTCAACTCCATCTGTAAGATCAATGAAATAGGGACAATGGTACGAATGAACCACGGGATGTTGTGAAGCTAAATTCATTAGTGCCTGTAAAGTGCCTTGAAATCCTCAGATGAAGGGCGCCAGATGCAGGTGTCTCATTAATAAATCCAGTTGGTGAGTGTGACCCAAAGACCTCTTGATGCCAACTGACAGAGGGCACAGGTATCCCAGGGGTCATTGCAAAGTCTCGAATAAAAGCCTGTGTCATGCTGATCCTCTTGATCATTGTGAGATGTATGTACAGATGATATTTAAGGAGTTATGTATCTCTACAAAAAATATCTTCTTCAGGTGTGTGTCAGCAGCAAAGGTGAAAAGCCACAAAGGAAGAAATGTTTTTATCTATATCTTACTATATGTTCCATTCTACGTATCCGATGAAGTTGGCTGTAGCCCACGAAAGCTTATGCTCTAATAAATTTGTTAGTCTCTAAGGTGCCATAAGTACTCCTGTTCTTTTTGCGGATACAGACTAACACGGCTGCTACTCTGAAACCAGTTTAAATATCTGTTTACATGTAAATGAAGTATTCTATGGCTCACAATGGGCATCCACTCACAAGTCTGAGCCAAATGCTAATGAAGGATTGTGAAATCTTCAGAGAGAGGAAATTAACAGGAAGAAGTAAACAGCAGGAGTTATCCTGGGTAGGGGTAAGACAATGAACTCTTGAAACTACATCTGATGAAGTGAGCTGTAGCTCACGAAAGCTTATGCTCAAATAAATTTGTTAGTCTCTAAGGTGCCACAAGTACTCCTTTTCTATCTGGGGTAAAGATGAACCCGTAGGTATTCCTTCAATCTGTGATGAGAAGCTGTCAGCAGGCTTGCTCTTATGAGAAGGGTCGCAACCAAACTGGCTGAAAAGGCTGAGGAAAGACCGGAGGGTGGGGGGAAGCATCCTGTCGGAGACAGGACTACTTGGTTAGTTAAGTTTAGTCTCTAAAAACCATGTTCTAATTTTGTTTTCTATGTAACCAGTTGTCTCCAATATTCTCACTCACTATCACTTGACTCCCTGTTCTTTGATAATAAATGTATTCTTGTTTTTGCTGTACATATACTTAAGTGCCGTGTGTTCACGGAAGCTGCATTCTACAGTATTACTAGTAAGCTGTGGTGTACTGTGCCTTTGGGAACAGCAGGCCCAGTAATTCTGTGAGTGCTCAGGGGATAAAGGGTTGGACACAACAGGGAACACTCCAAGGACTCGGGTACCAGGGGGTTGGCTATCACCAACCTGTGCATAAGAGTGAGGCCTGAGGAGGCTTGGAAGGCAGGGCTTTTGTGGCCAGAGGTTGGTGCAGTCAGGGAACTTACCAACGGCAGGCACAGACATGACTTCCTCACGCTAAGAGCAGGAGGTGGTGAGGTGCCTCAAAGCCGTGGGTACCCTTGGGAAGTGACACCGCTCACGGAGTTCAAAAATGGAATCCATGGCTGTTGTATAGCTGGTTGTCCTTGTTCACGCCAGGTCCTCGCCCACTTCTCTCTGGCTGAACATATCCCCTCACTCTTGTTCCTATTCACTACCAGCCAGCCAGGGCTCTCTCTACCACATGGTCATTCCAATATCCTAGGGGAGTGGGAGGTTATTTATTCATGCTATGGCAGTTCTGAAAGCCATGTCCTTAGTACGCAGGTGAGCCGCTCCACACAATACCAAAGCTCACCTGCAGATGTAGTGAAGGAAGTGCTAGAAGCCCAGTCACCTGAGCCATCTAGGACTAGAGAACAGAGTGAGTATCAGTTCTGCATTGCCCAGGGGAGATGGACTCATCAATATACTTGGTACTTCTATGGCACTTTCTATCCATGATTCTCAAGGGGCTTTGCCACCACTGATGAATTTAGATCTACAGCCCCCTGTAAAAGCCTCAGGTTTCAAGAGTGGCCATTGATTTTGGTGAGCAGCTCAAGAAACTTTTGGGCTTGCTTTTCAGAGGGAATGAGCACCCACAGCTCCCACTGGAATCACTGGGAGCTGCAGGTGCCCAGTGCCTTTGGTGATGGGGGTAGGAGGATGGGGAAAAATACACAGTGGCCACTTCTGAAAAGCTGACCCTAAGTGACTTGCCCAAGGTCAAATGCACAAATCTGTAGCAGATTCAGGAGCAGACCCCAGAACTCTGACCTGTAGTTAAGGCATTGGACTAGAAAGCACTCGCTTGTCTCCACTAGACTTTTTTTTTAAACCTTAGTTAGTTGGCAAAGGTTAGTCTAGACAGGCCTCAAACCATGGTGCCCAGGTACAGTTGTGTGTAGCTTAGCATAGACTCCCTGCTAGCATCCACCACGTGTAAAAACAGTGACTTATCCTTCCGATACTAGGGCCTTATCTTCACTGCTAAACGATGGTATTTTTTTTACCTCAGGGAAACTAATGTGCATGAGCTAGCCTGAGATAAAAACCCCGGTGAGACAAGGCTCTCTTGTTTTACCTCACAGTAAACGAGACACGGTCAACCCCAGGCAGGGGTATAGATGTTGGATCATATTAAAGAAGTTCTGTATTAAAATCACAAATGAGTTTGATTCCCCATAGTTTAAATTCCAGGGTATTACTAATTAAGAGGTCTCTTGGTTTTTGGTACTGTTTCTCCCTCTCTGTGTGTGAAACTTGCAAGCTGCTAATTAGTACAGATTTAATAATTTTATTAAGATAATGTTGAAGTAAAAAGAAAACAGTACAGAGTTTAGGCATAGAAGTTTCTGGTTATCAGGGAATAAGGTACAGATTATCAAGGGGTGCAAAATTCGGTTTAGGAGCGGGTGGCGTAAGGAATACATAATCTGCAATCTCCCCGACTGGGGGTAAAAGTTTAATGGGTCAAAGTACAGACATTGAGCTATGGGGGTATGTTGTCCATATAATGGCTATATTCACGTGTGGAGTATAATGAGAGGATACGATGATGAGGACGGATCTACCCTCATTTGGTGGGATTTAATGTTCAGTGAGTTTATGGTTCCAGTTCATATGGTCCAATGGAAAAAGTCTCTCAGTCCCTTTCCCATAGCGGATGCATGATGTCGTGACGGCTCACCCCTCCTGTGCTGTCGGTGGCTGGTGATGTGTTCGATGTAGATGTCCCTGGACCATCGGATGGTGTCCGAGACCATGTGGCACTGCATGAGCCGTGCGTAGCGTCGACCGATCCCACAGGTCCGCAGCACATGCTCATTGCAGGGGTCCCAAGTGCCCAGGGCTCCGACGATCAGGACATCCATCGGCACCTCGTAGTCTGTTCTCAAAGCAATTCTTTGTAACAATTACTACTCACATAGGGACATCTACATCGAACACATCATCAGCCACCGACAGCACAGGAGGGGTGAGCCGTCACGACATCATGCATCCGCTATGGGAAAGGGACTGAGAGACTTTTTCCATTGGACCATATGAACTGGAACCATAAACTCACTGAACATTAAATCCCACCAAATGAGGGTAGATCCGTCCTCATCATCGTATCCTCTCATTATACTCCACACGTGAATATAGCCATTATATGGACAACATACCCCCATAGCTCAATGTCTGTACTTTGACCCGTTAAACTTTTACCCCCAGTCGGGGAGATTGCAGATTATGTATTCCTTACGCCACCCGCTCCTAAACCGAATTTTGCACCCCTTGATAATCTGTACCTTATCTGTACCTCACATAGAGAGAGACTCAAAGCAATACTCTGTAACAACAGAAACAGCACCCTGAGACTCCCCGCCCTTTTGTTGTATTCATCTCGCTTTGTTAACAATTGTGATTAAAATAGAGATAGAGGATGTATGTGGATGGATGCTTGGTGTGGATAATAACTGAATGATCAGGGAGGTGCCAGCCTAAGAATCCAGTGTCCATCGGCTGAAGAAGGCGTCAAGTGGAAATAACCAGAGGACCCCCAGAGGGCAGACTGGAATCCACCCAACAGCCTCAAGAATGGGAGAACCAAAGAACAAGATAACATCTGGCAGCATGGACACATCAGGAATGTGCCATCTGCTGATTGATTCAGCAACAGCATGATGAAGCAATTCCCATAGACTGGCATAGGAAGAAATTCCTATAAAAATAGACTCTAGAAAGTGAGAACTTTGGGGTCTGATTCCGCAAACCAACTTCCAGGAGTGTCAGATGAGCATCTGACAAGGCCCTGCTCCCTCCTCATGTCCAGGCCACCTGGCCAGTGGCTTGGCATGAGCAACTCTAAGGCTGGTAACTATGATCACAACCTTGCAGAACCTCTGTGTGTGTGTGTGTGTGTGTGTGAATAAATATGAGATTGAATGGAATGTTATAGCTATAACTAACTGCTTACTATGATTCTTTCTGTATTCACAATAAATGTGGCATTTTGCCTTTTCCCCTTTAATAAGATCCTGCTGGTTTTTATTTTATTGGTATAACATACAGCTGCCTAGTTCGCCTCACGGTAAAACAACAGTGCCTTGTCTTCACTGGGGTTTTTACCTCACGGTAGCTCATGCACTTCAGTTACCCGGAGGTAAAACTACATCTTTAGCAGTGAAGACAAGATCTGTGGCTATAAATGTGGTCGCTATCGTGTTTTCAAGGCACTTTTTTCCTAAGGGTTGACATACCCACAGAAGGCTCCCAGCGCCCGTCTAGGAATCTGGGCACTTTTCACTTAAAAAAACCCAACAAACAAAAGCCAATCAGCCACATAGACAACATGCAAAATAAAAACCCACTTAGAACCACTCACAGACCTCCCCATTCATTGATAACTAGCTCAAACCACCCCCACCATCTCCACCCGGGACCCAAGGCCACTGCCCCTCCCGGATCTCTTGACCTACCCTGAGGAAAATGCAAGAACAAACACAACATCCACACTGCAAGCTCAGATTTCAATGCTGGTGAGAGGTGCTGCCTTCAGAGTCTTCACAGGAGACTGGTAGCCTGTAGCCCACTGGTTCTCAACCCGCGGCCCAATCAGCACACAGCTGCAGCCCAGGTGAGGCGACATCCTCAGGGCCATACAGGTAGTATATGTACTGTGTGGATGTGGCCCACATAACACACAGAGAGCTGCATATGTGGCCCACAATAGTTGAGAACCACTTTTCTAGCCACAGCAGAGGCAGTGCAAGCTCCCTCCTCAGCGCTCAGCCAGAGTGCCTCAACCCAGCCCAGAAAGGCCCATCAGCAGCAGTGAGAGAGGGAGCTCAGCCTCCTGTCCTCAGCTCCACTACAGGATTAGGCTGTGACCCGTAAACATATTAACCTATAGGCCACTGAACAGTAGTATGTTGCAGGGCTTGAGACAATCTCTCTTAGGGGTTAGAATGAGACAGATTCTCCCACATCTGCCAGCCGGCTTCTTGCACCATCCTTTAAAGCACCTAGTGCTGACCACTGCCAGAAAGAAGATTCGATGATTACACCTTGTGACCCCTACTAAGCTGGGCTGGACTCATACTGGTAAGCAAGGGTAGGAAGGCTCCAGATCCCATTGCTGAGTTCCCTACCACGGATTTGATTTTTTTCTTTAGGGCATGAGGAATAAAACAAGCTCCAAGACTCCAACCGCTCCCAGAAGCCAGACAAACACAGCCAGAAACTTCCATGGCAAACGAGGTGGAAAATTCAGCCTGACAGAGAGTGAAAAGGCAGAGATGAGCCTGCCCATCTGGATGCCAGAGTGGCTGTATCACTTATTACTCCAGGAGAGCGGGGGAGTTGGAAGCATTACGACGTCTGGAGAAGAAAACAGGCCGGGGGCTGATTTGACTGAAACGCTGCTGAGAGCAGAATCCTCAGTGCCACTCATGTTCAAAAACCAAAGCAAAGATTCTTATTGAAACAACCCATCTAATTCAGTGCTTCCTAGCTTCCGATGATGGCCCCTCTGACTTGGGTGCTGTCACCTCCCAGTGCTTGGTTTTCTTGGTCCCATCATTCAGACCTGTGCAAAGAGGGTGTGAAGTTCTACCACCGGACAGGCAGTGTAGCCTAGTGAACTGGGAGTCAGGAGACCTGGGCTCTATTTATGTCTCTGCCACTGACTTGCTATGGGACCTTGGGCAAGTCACTTCCCCTCTTTCAGTCTCTATTCCCTTTCCCAAACATTGTGCATCTCATCTATTTAGCCTGTTAGTTCTTTGTGGCTGGGACTGTCACTGGGTGTTCATGCAGCATCTAGCACAGGGCAACCCTGCTCTCAGTTGGAGCCTCTAAGCTTTCGCTTAATGCTACTACTGAGAATAACCGCAAATCTGAACAACAGCATTTTATAGCCATTCTGCACCTGTGTCAGTTACTGCCCAGGTAGGAGGCAGGGGAGAATCAGGTCCCCACTGTCTGCTTTAGGGACCAGTATCCATGCTGGACTTACCTCCGCCACTAGGGCCTACCCACCATTCAGCTGCATGCATTCTCTAACCCACCTTCCAAGCACAAGAGGGAGGATCAAAGCTAACCCAGCTCCTCGGCAGGCGAGCGTGAGCCCAGGCAGCAGGCCTCACCGGTCTCAGCCTGGCGAATTAGCACAGTTGCCCAGAACAGGAGCAGGAGCCTGTCTGGTTAGCCAGCACATGGGCGGATCACAGAGCGCAAAGAGGCTCCCTTTATGGCCTATTACAACAATCTGTCACCCACTCACCCCCTCTTTTTGTCCTGTGGCTGCAGGTGTTAACAGGTCACTCTACCTTGAATGGTCCCTTACAAGAGGGGTAGTCAACAGGCAGAGCACAGGCCAAATCCAGATCCCCATATGCTTTGAACAGACCCCAAAATCTTATTATCATCATTGTTATTTTGTCTTTAATTATTTTCTCTGGAGTCTGGACCTGGACTGTACCTTGACCAAGAAATTTGGACCTTGACAAAAAATAATTGATTACCCCGCCTTACAATATGTGCTAACTACTTATGCTAAACCATCAGTTCCACCTTTCATTTTGCTCCAATGCTGGGAGTACCTTTCCCAGACCTGAAGAAGAGCTCTGAGTGGCTTGTCTCTCACCAACAGAAGTTGGTCCAGTAAAGGTCTTACCTCTCACCTAATATCCTGGGACTCCCAGGGCTACAACCACACTGCACATTGCTCCCTCCTCGGACATTCCTCCTGCGAGGTTACAGCCATTTCTCTCCCCCCCCCGCCAAAGGCACTCTGGGCTCATGATGAGAGTATGAGGGGTAGGCAGTTCTGCCCAGGTGTCAGAGCACAGAGTGGGGAGGATGAAAGGTAAAAAAATCACTCTGCTAAGCTGGTCGCTTTCCTCCTGGATCAAGGTGACTGGAGACAGCATGGGCTACCTGCAGGTCCTGCCCTGACCCCTGGAGGTATCGTCTTCACCGAGCACACAAGGCAGGGAGGGGCAGGATATCCTTCTAAAGCCATACACTGGTTGCTGCCCCCTAGCCCACGGCTGGGGTGCGTGAATCTCTAACATCAACAGACCCGTCCCCAATTATAATGGGGGCGCTCTCGACACTGTGGCATAACACACATTATGCCCCAAGGGCATGGCAAAAGGCCAGGGGAAGAGAATCATGGAGCCTACGCCTCGCCTCACCCCACCAGTCCTGGCTGGGGGAGGAATAGCTAGACTCACTGGCCTCCTCCAGGACAAACCCCAAGCGACCCCACCTGATGCTTTAGTGGGTAGCAGGGCTATTGTGGTGCCCTCAAGAGAGGCTGCTGTACTTGTGTTTCTTGCAGCCACCTGGGTGGCAGAGGGAATTTTCCCTTTTCTGGGCCAACCAAAATCAGGTCCCACACAGGTCAGGGGCCCGGCTCGGCCCAGCTCTCCCTCCCACCGCCAGCTTCCCCTCTCCAGCAGGGCCAGATCTACTGAGTCTCACTGATGGGGCCATTAAGAGTCATGCCTCCTACCTTGGTATTTCCGCTCTCTCTCTTGCTCTTGGAAAGGCAGCCAGGCTGGGCAGGGTAAATGCCCACCTGGGCAGGGCCTGGCTGAGTCTGGTCACAGCTGTGTCCCATTAGTGCCTCGTTAGGGCAGAGGCACTGTGTGCTTCCCCACACTCCCTTCCAGCAGCCAGGAGCTCCCAGACCACTTGTGCCTCTGCAGGGCACATGGCCAGCACAGTAACCCTGCTCCAGCGTCCACTGGGCTCAATGTAAAACTTGGCATGGAGCGTCTGGGGAGAAGCCTGTCTCTGGTTGCTCCAAAATCATGGTTAGGAGTATAGAGGGGATTTCCCTAGACCATTATGCCTCAGCACACTGTCTTGCCTGAACTGGCCTCCAGTGGTATGAACTTCCCCCCAGCCAAGGCTCCAGCAGGCTGAGCTCTGGGCTTCCTCATGTGTGAGACACCTGTTCTCTTTTATGCCTGTTGATAAACTGTAGAGTCAGTTGCTTGAGCACACTTTGGTTTGTTATGAAATATACTCAAGAGATCAACTAACCAGCGTCAGTCTGGTTTATTACTATGATGCACTATATGATCCTCGTCTCTGAAGAGCCATCCTGCGACATTCACCTTACACAGAAGGCATGCTCCCTGAAGTTACATCCCTTTTTGTACCAGTAAAAGATACTATATATGGCATCTGAGACTGGATTCAAGAAATCAGGTTTTTACCTTGTTGGTTGCTGGTACCCTGATGCGCCCCTTTATCTTCTGTGCTGAATCCAGGTCATGATGCAACCTTATCTTTGTTCTGAGCAGTCCAGGTACCAAAGGGCATGGAGCCATCCCCTGGGCTTGTACCAGGGTAAATAGGTTTGTGAGGAGGGTAAACCCCTTTCTGTTGCTGTTAGAAAACATTTATATCTCCTGATACTGCCAGTTTTCCTATCTACTTAAGCCAAAGTTTTCTTCTGCTAATGCAAGGTGTTATGGGATACTTAGCACAAGTCAAAAGGATTATAATAAAAGTATAGGCCAATATGGGCTATATAATTGCTATATTAATGCTTAATAAAATGTATACTTAAATGCTTGAAATATGTATTGTGGGTAGTATTATCAGCATAATATATGTGTATGCTAGCCTGTGTATATTTGTCAGCATGTCCTTTTCCCCCAACACCTTTCGGGCCAGCCCTTTACCTTTACTCACCACCCACCGAGTGTGTCAGAAGGTCCAGATGTGCATGTGTGCATTTAGCTGCAACAGGCACAAAGAAGCAGACACATGTTCCCAAGGTGTCTCTCAGCCATGCTTTATTTGTGAATGGAGTAATAAACAAACAGAGCTCAAATCATTTGAGGAAAACAGAAACCATTGACATGTGGATGTTATTTGCAATGCAAGTACAGTTCTTGTGTTCTAAAGGGGCCAGGGAAAATCTGAGGGGGCCTAAATCCAGGGCTGGTAGTGGGGCTTGGGGGTTAGCAGGAAGTGAAGGTTTTCCAGAAGAAGTTTTTACAGGGGGCTTTGCGGTCTCGCTGTGATAGCCGCCCCAAAGCCAGCCGCTCCTCTTCCAATTTGCTCTCCAGGGGCTCTTCAAAGTCAGTGGAAGCTGCCTCGCGCCCCGTATCCATCCCATCCAGGAGACCCACCAGCATCTTCAGGATCATGTCCTTCCGGGCCTTGGTCTGCTCCTGCAAGTGGAAAGCACAAGAGAGATAATGCCATCTCCTTAAGTCCCTCTGCAGGTACTGGCCTAATGTTCTCCATTCCTCATCACCCAGCTCTAACCCTCAGGACACGAGGCCACCCTGCAGTGCTAATCACCTCAGACTGGCCAATTTCATAGTGCTGAATGGGAGTCACTGGGGTCATCATGATAGGGGTGGGTTGAGGCAGAAAGGTGGGGACATTTGCCAGTCCCAGTTGGCCTCCTCCTCTTCCCGGGTTCACATCTCTTGGCCTGTGAGCCAGCAGAGGGGAGGGGGGACAGCATACACAGGAGGGAAGGCTAGCACAGAGGCTCTGGCATAGAGCCCTGGATGGTTCACTGAAGTGGCAGATTAGCCACTGGGCCAATGGGGCCCAAGCCCAGGGGCTCCGGCCAACTGG